>NC_138385.1:52530728-52555531 GCF_054177405.1 Leptonychotes weddellii
AAATTTAAAAATAGAGCTACCTTATGACCCAGCAATTGCACTACTGGGTATTTACCCCACAGATACAGATGTAATGAAAAGAAGGGCCATATGCACCCCAATGTTCATAGCAGCAATGTCCACAATAGCCAAATTGTGGAAAGAGCCAAGATATCCTTCAACAAACGAACGGATAAAGAAGATGTGGTCCATATATACAATGGAATATTACTCAGCTATCAGAAAGGATGAATACCCAACTTTTGCATCAACATGGATGGGACTGGAGGAGATTATGCTAAGTGAAATAAGTCAAGCAGAGAAAGTCAATTATCATATGGTTTCACTTATTTGTGGAACATAAGGAATAACGTGGAGGATATTAGGAGAAGGAAGGGGAGAATGAAGGGGGGAAAACGGAGGGGGAGAGGAATCATTAGAGACTATGGACTCTGAGAAACAAACTGAGGGTTTTAGAGGGGTGGGGCTTGGGGGGATGGGTTAGCCTGGTGATGGGTATTAAGGAGGGCACGTATTGCATGGAGCACTGGGTGTTATATGTAAACAATGAATCATGGATCACCACATCAAAAACTAATGATGTATTGTATGGTGACTAACATAACATAATAAAAAAAAAAAAGAAAGATGCATCATATACTATCTCAGTTTAAAGATTTTGCCATCTATCAAAATGCAAATGCCTCTGTGTAGGGTAAGATATGATTTACATTGTAACATGAATGGCTAGAGAGGAGTCTTCACACTAAGAGATAGCTGTTGTCTACGGTGTCTAGATTAAAGAGCATAAAAGTCATGCAGATCTGTGCCATCAGGAAAGGGAAGGCTCAAAAACACCAGCCATGGGCCGGTGCTAACATATGATTATATGCCTTTTATTCATTCGGTAATGTGGATTTTATGGAGATAATTTAAGGCACTTCATATTATTCTCAGTTGACACTCCAAAATGTGAGTCTAAAAAACACAAATGGTCTTAGAAGGCTGTCAGAAATGAGAAGGCACAAATGCTCATGTAGTCAAGGCAGCAGGAATTTACCAACACCCAAGGACTTAGGTCTTTTTTTTAGTATTCTCTTTGCTTTCATGAATAATGAGTAACTGACCCAGAAACCTATCCTTCCTGTCAAATGAAAAAATATATAGGCTGATAGCATGCAAAAGGACACTCCACAGGGATTCGTACATTTAAAAAAGTATAGGCTACAAAAACGCATTTTTCCAGGCAGCCCATTAATAAATATGTAAATAAACCTAAATGATTGCAAACAACACAAACAATCTATAGTATTTTCATGTGTCCTGTGTAAAGAACATACAGAGAAAGCAGAGATGCCTTGCTCTCCTTTGACACCAACTTTCACCAAGATTATGTCAACACCAGCCAAGGGAAAAAAAAAATCATTTAGAGATCTACATAGCTGCTTCATTTTATTAGACATAAAATGACTCATTCTGACCAGAACATCACTGGATGTTTGTACAGATGTTACTGTGCTCAAAAGACCTACTATGCAGCAGTATTTTTTTTTTAAGATTTTATTTATTTATTTAACAGAGAGATAGAGAGAGAGCACAAGTAGGCAGAGCAGCAGGCAGAGGGAGAGGGAGAAGCTGGCTCTCTGCCAAGCAGGGAGCCCAATGTGGGGCTCGATCCCAGGACGCTGGGATCATGAATTGAGAGGAAGGCAGCGGCTTAACCGACTGAGCCACCCAGGCGCCCCAGCAGTATTTTCTGCTACACTTTAAAACGTGGAGCAAGATGGGTATGTTCTGGTCACAGTGAACCCTTGATAAAGTTTGTTAAAGAGGAAATTAACCTGAAAAAAAAAAGTTTCAAAATATGGTTTAGGGAAAGGAAACGGGCAATTAGGTGCTGTAAATGTGACTCTTGCTCACCATTTCCATGTGCCATTTCTTAATAAATATCAAGATAACAAAAATGCCCAATCCTTAATCAATAGGGTAAAAAAGCTTTTTTTTTTTTTTTTTTAGTTAGTTAGTTGGGGTAGGGACTGGTGTCAATGTCACTGAGGGACATATTGTGTGTAAATGCAACAATCACTATAGCCCTGTTATTAACTAGAAATGACTATGTAAATACTGTTCCTATTTAAGGTACATTTCCTATCTTTCTGACTTCTAAGTTGACCTTATAAATAGGACAACCATGCGTCCTGGATAGTCCTGATTTATGATTATTATAAGTCAATGAACAATTATTAGTTATTTTAGAATCACTTTTATTATTAAATAATTTTAAATTATATAATCTCTCTACGTAGAACCACTTTAGTTTCTAGATTTCCAAGTTTTTTGTAGCGCTAATTATTTTTTAAGTATGTATGTATGTATTTATTTATATTTTTATCCAAATTTTATTTAAATTTCAGTTAGTTAACATACAGTATAATATTAAAATTGTAGAAATTACTGATTCATCACATAAAAAACACCCAATGCTCATCACGAGTACCCTCCTTAGTACAGATCACCTATTTAACCCATCAGCCCACCCACCTACCCTCCGGTAACAATCACTTTTTTCTCTACAGTTCAGAGTCTGTTTCTTGGTTTGCCTCTCTTTATCCCCCACCCCCAGATTCATTTCTTTTACTTCATACGCTATTTTTCTTTCTCTGATGGAATGATTTTGCTTAGTATAATACTCTGTGGCACCAACCATGTCACTGCAAATGGCAAGATTTCATTCTTTGTATGGGTGATAAACATCGGGGTGCATGTATCCTTTAGAATTAGTATTTTTGTACCCTTTAGGTAAATACCTAGTAGTGCAATTGCTGGATCCTAGGGGTAGTGCTATTTTTCATTTTGTGGAACCTCCATACTGCTTTCCAGAGTGGCTGCACCAGTTTGTATTCCAACCAAAAGTTTAAAAGAGTTCTCTTTTCTCTGCATCCATGTCAACACCTGTTGTTTCCTGGTTGTTAATTTTAGCCAATCTGATAGATGTGAGGTGATATCTAACTTTAGTTTTGATTTATGTTTCCCTGGTGATGAGGGATGTTGAGGATCTTTTCATGTGTCTGTTAGCCATCTGTATATCTTCCTTGGAAAAATGTCTATTCATGTCTTCTGCCCATTTCTTAACTGGATTATTTGTTTTTTGGGGGTGTTGAGTTTGATAAGTTCTTTATACATTTTGGATGCTAACCTTTTATCAGGTATGTCATGTGCAAATACTTCTCCCACTTTGTAGATTGCCTTTTAGTAGTATTGATTGTTTCCTTCACTTTGAGGAAGTCTTTTATTTTGATAAAGTATCAATACTTTATTTTTGTTTGTGTTTCCCTTGCATCAGGAGCCATATCTAGAAAAAAAAAGTTGCTATGGCTGATGTAAAAAAGGTTACTGACTGTGTTCTCCTCTAGTATTGTGATGGCTTCCTGTCTCACATTTAGGTCTTTCATCCATTTGAATTTATTTTTATGTTGTGTTTAAGAAAGTGGTCCAGTTTCATATTTCCACATGCTGCTATCCAGAGTTTCCCCAACACCATTTGCTGAAGAGACTGTTTTCCATTGCATATTCTTTCCTGCTTTGTCAAAGACTAATTGACCATAAACTGTGGGTTAATTTGTGGGTTTTCAATTCTGTTCCATTGATCTATGTGTCTGTTTTTGTGCTAGTAACATACTGTTTTGATCACTATAACTTTGTAATATAATTTGAAGTCCGGAATTGTGATTCCTCCAGAATTGCTTCTATTTTCCAAGATTAGTTTGGCTATTGGGGATCTTCTGTGGTTCCATACAAATTTTAGGATTCTTTGTTCTAGTTCCGTGAAAAATGCTGGTGGTATTTTGATAAGGATTACACTAAATGTGTAGGTTGTTTTGGGTAATATAGATATTTTAACAATGTTTGTTCTTCCAATCCATGAGCATGGATGTTTTTCCATTTATTTGCATCATCTTCAATTTCTTTCATCAGTGTTTTATTGTTATTGGAGTACAGATCTTTTATCTCTTCTATTAGGTTTATTCCCAGATAGCTAATGGTTTTTGGTACAATTGTAAATGGGATTGATTCCTTGATTTCTTTTTCTGTTGCTTCATTATTGGTGTATAGAAATGAAACACATTTCTGTATATTGATTTTGTATCTTGTGACTTTGTTGAATTCATGTATCTGTTCTATCAATTTTTTTAGTGGAGTCTTTTGGGGTTTCTATATAGAGTATCATGCCTTCTGCAAATATTGAAAGTTTGACTTCTCCTTTGCTAATTTGGATGCCTTTTATTTCTTTTTGTTGTCTGATTGCTGAGGCTAGGATGTCCAGTACTATGTTAAGTAACAGCAGTGTGAGTGGACATTCCTGTCTTGTTCCTGACTATAGAGGGAAAGTTCTCAGTTTTTCCCATTGAGGATGACATTAACTGTGAGTTTTTCATATACGGTCTTTATGATGTTGAGGTATGTTCCCTCTATCCCTACTTTGTTGAGGAGGGTTTTATCATGAATAGATATTGTACTTTGTCAAATGCTTTTTCTGTATCTACTGAGAAGATCATATGGTTTTTATCTTTCTTTTATTAACGTAATGTATCATGATGATTGATTTGTAAATATTGAACCACCCTTGCAGCCCAGGAATAAATCCCACATGGTCATGGTGAATGATTCTTTAAATGAACTATTATATTCCATTTCCTAGTATTTTGTTGAGAATTTTTGCAACCATGCTCATCAGGAATATTGACCTATAGTTCTCTTTTTATAGGGGAGTCTTTGTCTGGTTTTGGAATCAGGATAATGCTGGCCTTCTAGAATGAATTTGGAAGTTTTCCCTTCTTTTCTCTTCTTTTTGGAATAGTTTGTGAGGAGTAGGTATTAACTGTTCTTTAAATGTTTGGTAGAATTCCCCTGTGAAGCATCCTGGCCCTGGACTTTTGTCTGTTGGGAGATTTTTGATTACTAATTCAATTTCTCTGCTACATATTGGTCTGTTCAAGTTTTTTATTTCTTTCTGCTTCAGTTTTTTTTTTTTAATGTTTCTAGGAATTTATCCATTTTTTCCAGGTTGTCCAACTTGTTGGCATATAGTTTCTCATAACATTCTGTTACAATTAGGGTGCCTGGGTGGCTCAGTTGGTTAAGCGACTGCCTTCGGCTCAGGTCATGATCCCGGAATCCTGGGATTGAGTCCCACATTGGGCTCCTGGCTCAGCGGGGAGCCTGCTTCTCCCTCTGACTCTCTCCCCTCTCATGCTGTTTCTCTCTCTCTCAAATAAATAAATAAAATCTTAAAAAATATTCTGTTACAATTAGATTTTTGTGGTGTTGGTTATTTCTCCTTTCTCATTCATGATTTTATTTATTTGAGTCCTTTCTCTTTTCTTTTTGGTAAGTCTAACTATGGGTTTAACTATTTTATTAATTTTTTCAAAGAACAAGCTCCTTGTTTCATTGATCTGTTCTATTGTTATTTTAGTTTATATATCACTTACTTTTGTTCTAATATTTATTATTTCCCTTGTTCTGTGGCTTTAGGCTTCTTTTGGTGTTCTTTTTGTGGCTCCTTTAGAAGTAAGATTAGGTTTATTAACTGAGATTTTTCTTGCTTCTTGAGGTAAGCCTGTATTGCTATATATGTTCCCCTTAAGATAGCTTTTGCTGCATCCCAATGGTTCTGGACCATAGTGTTTTCATATCCATTTGTTTCCATGTATTTTTTAAAATTTCTTCTCTGATTTCATTGTTTAGTAGCATGTTGTTAAGCCTTCATGTATCTGTGGTCTTTCCAAATTTCTTTTGTAGTTGACTGCAAGTTTCATAGTGTTGTGATCTAAAAATATGCATTGTATGATTTCAACCTTTTTGTACTTGTTGAAGGCCTGATTTGTGACCTAGTATGCTATCTATTCTGGAGGATGTCCTACATGCACTTGAAAAGAATGTGTCTTCTGCTGCTTTGTTTTTTTTTTAAGATTTTATCTATTTATTTGAGAGAGATTGAGAAAGAGAGAGAGAGAGAGAGAGAAAGAGCATGAGTGGGGGGGAGGGGCAAAGGGAAACAGAAAAGCAGACTCCCTGCTGAGCAGAGAGCCTGACAGGGGGCTCAATCCCAGGACCCCATGATTATGAACTGAGCTGAAAGCAGATGTTTAACTGACTGAGCCACCCAGGTGCCCCTTTTCTGCTGCTTTAGGATGAAATGTTCTGAATATATCTGTTAAATACATCTGGTCAAATGTGTCATTCAAAGCCCTTGTTTCTTTGTTGAACTTCTGCTTTGATGATCTGTCCATTATTGTGAGTGGAGTGTTAAAGTCTCCTAATACTATTGTATTATTATCAATGACTTCTTTTATGTTTGTTATTAATTGATTTATATATTTGGATCCTCCCTTGTTGCGGGCATAAATATTTACAATTGTTAGATCTTCTTGTTGGATAGTGTCCTTTATTATGATATGGTGCCCTTTTTCATCTTTTGTTACAGTCTTTGTTTTAAAATCTATTTGGTCTGATACAAGTACTTCTACTTGGGCTTTCTTTTGATTCCCATTTGCATGATAAATATTTCTCCATCCCCTCACTTTCAATCTTCAGGTGTCTTTAAGCCTAATATGAGTCTCTTATAAGCAGCATATAGATGGGTCTTGATTTTTTTTATCCATTCTGACATTCTACGTCTTTTCATTGGAGCATTTTGTCCATTCACATTCAGAATAATTATTGATAGAAATGTCTTTAGTATCATTTTATTACTGTTTTGTCATTGTTTCTGAAGATTTTCTCTGTTCCTTTCTAGTCTTGTCACTTTGGTCTTTTCTTTCCACTCAGAGTCCCCTTAAATATTCCTTGCAGATCAGGTTTAGTGGTCACAAAATCCTTCAGTTTTGTTTGTCTGGTAAATCTTTATCTCTCTTTCTATTCTAAATGACAGCCTTAGTGGACAGAGTACTCTTGTCTGCATATTTTTCCCATTTAGCATATTGAATGTATCATGCCACTCCCTTCTGACTTGCCATATTTCTGTGGAGAGATCTGCAGCTAGCTTTATGGGTATTCCCTTGCATGTTAGAGACTTCTGTCTTGCTGCTTTGAGGATTTTTTTCTTTATCAATATATTTTGGAAATTTAACTACAATATGTCTTGGTGTTGTCCTGCTTTTGTTGATTTTTATAAGAGTTCTCTCTGCCTCCTGGATTTCGATGACCATTTCCTTCCCAAGATTAGGGGATTTTTCAGATATTATGTCCTCAAATAATCCTCCTGATCCCTTTTCTCTCTCTTCTTCTTGGTCTCTTATGATACAAATGTTACTACGTTTGATAGAGTCACTGTGTTCCTTAAGTCTATTCTCATATTCCATAACTCTTTCTATCTTTTGCTTAGCTTCATTACTTTCCATTATTCTATTTTCTATATCACTTTCTCATTCCTCTGCTTTTTCCATCCTTGTGTTCTTTACATCCACTCTGTTTCGAATATCAGTTATTGCACTTTTCATTTCTGACTGATAGTTTTTTAACTTTTTTATCTCTGTGGTAAGGGCTTCTCTGAAGTTTTCCATTCTTTTCTCAAGTCCAGCGAGTATCCTTATGATTGTTGCTTTTAATTTTCCATCAGGCAGATTACTTATATCTATTTCACTTAGATCTCTGGTCATGACCTTTTCTTGTTTCATTTGGGATGAATTCCTCCATCTTGGCATTTTGTCTAAGTCTCTGTCTTCTTCTCTGTGTTAGAAAAGCCCATTATGGGGGCGCTTGGGTGGCTCAGTCGGTTAAGCGTATGCCTTCGGCTCAGGTCATGATCCCAGGGTCCTGGGATCGAGCCCCGCATCGGACTCCCTGCTCCGCGGGAAGCCTGCTTCTCCCTCTCCCACTCCCCCTACTTGTGTTCCCTCTTGCTGTGTCTCTCTCTGTCAAATAAATAAATAAAATCTTTAAAAAAAAAAAAGCCCATTATGTTTCCTGCTCCTGAGAGTAATGACTTTATGAAGAAGAGGTCATATGGTGTTCAGGACCTGGCACTTCAGTAAGTGTCTCTGGTGTGTGCTGCATATGTTCTGCTGCTATGTTTTGGCTGCTCTCTCCTTTAGGCCAGTCACGTGCAGAGGCTCTCCTTGCCTGCAATGGGCAGTATTTGGAACTTGGCCAGAATATGGTGAGTTTTAACCAAGGTGTGCTCCGGTTTCCTTGTTAAATAAGAATTGATGCTACTTCCTCTAGAAGTGAAGCCTTTTAGAACTCTGGTAGGGACACATGGTGTGTGTGGGTTTTTGTTGGTCTTCTGGAAGGGACCTGCTCTGCTGGGACTGAGGTACACTTGCCCAAAAAGGGTAGGACCAGCAGAGTGCAGGGCCCAGGACTTGATTTAAGCAGGATAAGCAGCCAGTGTCTGTGTTGTGCTGTTTAATGAAGCTGGTTTATGCTGAGGGGTCTGGGAGGTAAGTGGTGACAATCATCTCCTTTGTCCTCAGACATTGGTCTCCATGCTTCCCAGAAATGGGAATAATCATGCTTCCCAGGCATTTTTCAGATCACTGTTTTCATATGCCATCTATCTCCATGTTGCTTGCCCATGGGCTTCATCTCAGCCAAGCCTACTAACTTTTAAAATTTCAAAATGTAGGGGTGTGGTATGGTGGGGGTCTGTGCTGGTCTTCTGGGGGAGGGTCTCACCCTGCTGGGACTGATGCAGGTTTAACTGAAAAGGGCAGTTATACCAGGGTGCAAGGGCATGAGATTTGGAGCAAGCAGGCTAAAGAGCCATGGCCTGGGTGAGAAGCCCTCAGCAGGTGTCTCTGCACCTCTGCTGAAGGACAGGGAGGGAAATGGCTTCTTCAGGCTCTTTATCTCTGAAGAAGTATCTCTGTGAATGCCACCTCTGACAGATGCATTCCAAGAAAGAAAAGAACGTCTCCCCCTACACCTTAGGGGATCCTCAGATTGTGCCTTCTTCCCCCCAGGGTGTTTGCCTGCCTTCTCTCCACTAGTAGGACAGTGCTTTCTGGGCTCTATCCCAGCCAAGCCCACAGATCTCCAAAACTCTAGTCAGCCCTTCTCATTTTCCCAGCCAATGGCTTTAGGGAAATGTTCTCTTTGTGTGTTTCCCTGTGTGCTCCTCTCTCTCTCACATTTCTCCATGACAAAGACTCCCTCCCCTCTGCAGTACCTGAGATCCATTTCTCCTGCAAACCATGTCTCCACACTTCTTATCTTCCTCAATGTGGCCTCTTCTCTCCCTCTAGGTGTGCAGTCTGTTCTGTCAGTCCTCATGTTGATTTCTTGGATATTCAAAATGATTTTTTAGTTATCTAGTTGTGCTCAAGGGACAACACAAGCCTAGAGTCCTCCTACTATGCCACAATCCTAGCTCCTCCTCTTAAGGATATATTTAAATTACAGTTAACATATGTGTAATATTAGTTTCAGGTGTACAATTTAGAGTTCAACACTTATGTACAACACCCGGTGCTCATCACAAGTGCACTCCTTAATCCCCATCACCTATTTAACCCACCTCCCCTCTGGTAACCATCAGTCTATTTCTTCATTTGTCTCTTTCCTTCTTCCTCAGGATCATTTGTTTCTTAAATTCCACATATGAGTGAAATCATAAGGTATTTGCTTTTCTCTGAGTGACTTATTTTGCTTAGCTTAATACCCTCTAGCTCCACTCATGTCACTGCAAATGACAAGGTTTCATTCTTTTTTATGGCTAATATTCATATATATATATATATATATATATATATATATGAATGAATATACATTAATATATAAAATATATAAATATCCCATTTTGGGGGGATATTTATTTTTTGGGATATATATATATATATATATATATATAAAATCTCATCTTCTTTATCCATTCAAATTCTTAATAACTTACTTGAGTTGAGACTTTCGTCATTTCTTAGGAGGAATGGGTATTCTGGTAAGTAATATCAACTTTCTGCCAGTCTAACCCCAAAACAATGCACAAGGTAACACGAGAAGCACATTAAGTGGATAGTATACATTTGGTAAATAGACCAACAGCAAGATACATTCCACGAACAGCTCAGGTCATGAGTATTTTAAATCAATACTCCACACTAAAATCCAAAACAAGAAAAGTCACATCCATTTACAGGTATAAGTTCTGCATCTCAATTTTTGATATCCTATACAAGATGTGTAATGTTCAACAAAAATGAGATGTAAAAAAACCAAGAAAAATAAAATTAAAAAAAAATGGCCTGACAGAAAAAAATGATCAGCTTGAATCAACTGGAATATATATTATCCATTCTGAGGACCAAGAGAAAAAAAAAAAAAAGACAAATGAACAAAGTGTTAGAGAACCATAGTATTACCATCGAATACATAGTGTGCTCTCTCTATGTCTCTGTCTCTCTGTCTCTCTCTCTCTTCATATAGATAGAAAAATAGATAGATGATAGATAGATAGATAGATGATAGATGATAGATAGATATAGATAGATTATAGATATATAGTTAGCTAACTAGATAGATATATGGAGTTTCAGAAGGATGGGAAAAAGGGAGATTGGCTAAAGTAATATTTGAAGAAATAATGGTTGAAAATATCCTAAATTTATGAATGATATCATACGCCCAAGGAGCTCAGCCTACTACAAGTCAAATAAACTCAGAGATCCACATGTAGACATAGTTAAATTAAGAAAACTCAGAAACTGGTAATAGGTCTGCTGATAACAGACCAGATTGTGGACATATCGGCAGCTATATGGCCCAGTTCTAGCCATGTCCAGAGACATGCTGCCTGCCCTGAGGCCCAAGGGAAACCACACTCATCTGGGCCCCCAATAACACAGCTACCAACCAGACTTGATTGTGGATTCTGACTATGACCTAGCTCCAGCTCCTCTCTACCATGATTCCAGAGGCAGTGCTACCCGTCCACAGACCTGGCAGGAGAACGTGCAGGGACATGGCCGATTCCACACCTGTCTGCATACCCAGAAACAAACTGTTGTCTGTGGACTTGACTACAGACACATACTTGGCCCTGTACCCTGGCTCCGATCCCACTTGACTTCAGTCCAAGAGGCAGTAACATTTTCCCAGGGACCTAACAGGAATCACAGCTGGTAACATGCTCACCAATAACATGGCCCTAGTAACAGGCCCACCAACTACAGATTTAAGTGTGAACCCAGCAGCAGACACGTAATCTGGATCCAGCGCCATTCAACTGTGATCTTGGAAGTAGTACCATTAGTTTAGTGACATGGCAGAAGAAGATCTTTACATGCCAAAATCAGTCTAAAGATGGGAAGAGGTGTTTACACCATCAAATGTGCTGACAACAAAGCAAGACTATATATATGAAGAATCAAACAAACATAACACCCCCAAAGTTAACTAATAAAGTTCCAGTAACCAACCACAAAGAAGTAAAGATTCATGACTATTTGGCAATGGATTTAAAACAATTGTCTTAAACAAGCTCAGTGACTTACAAGAGAACCCAAATAGACAACTGGATGAAATCAGGAGGACAATGCATGAACAAAATGAGATATTTAATAAAGAAATAGAAACCATGAAAAATACCAGAACTCCTATAGAGGAATAATACAGTGATGGAACTGAAAAAGTGGGCATCCTTCTCTTTTTCCTGATCTTAAGGGGGAAGCTTTCTGTGTTTAATCATTGAATATGAAATTAAATGTATAATAATAAGAAGCAGATACTTATTCAACCATTAAGTATTTTTTTTCTGTATGTCTCATATGACATTTTTACTCTCAATTACCCATTACTACCTTTTATTTAATTTAGGTGATTCTTTTTATAGTTTCATGTAGAGTACAGTACTATTGTGCAGTAACTATTTGAATCTCTATGTTTTATTCTGGAGTTTTTGTTTTTGTTGTTGTTATTTTATTAGTGGTTTCCTTGGGGATTATAATTAACATTCTAAACCTAAACTTGTTTGAATCATATCAACTTAATCTAGATTGTATGCAAGCACCTTTCTCCTATATGTCTCCATCTTTTCCTTTTTTACTGTTGCTACATAATTATATCTTTATACATGTGTACCCTTTTACATGTATTTTGGAATTATTGTTTTTTATTGAATTTGATAATATATTTCAAAAGGAGTTACCAATACAGTGTACAGTAATACTGGCTTTTATATTTATCCATATAGTTATCTTTATTAGTGTTTTTTTTTTTAATTCCTCATATAGCTTCTCATTTACAGTCTAGCATCCTTTATCATTTCTTGTAGGTCAAGTTTACTAATAACAATTTTCTTTAAATCTTGTTTGTCTTACATGTCTTAATTTCTCCATAATTCTTGAAGAATAAGTTTGCTTTATATAGACTTTTTCAGGGTGGTCCAGAATGATAATGTGTGAGGATCCTGACACCAGCTTGTCCCATGGAAACCCTGAATCTACAGCTACATGTAGAACTATTTATTCTGAAAAAAGACCTGAAAACTAGCTGAAGAGCTACCTCACACCAAACAAGAAAAGGGCCACATTGAGGTGGGTAAGAGAAATTGAGACATGGTCTTGCCAAAAACGTACCACAATCAAGACAAATTTGAAATATTTGGCGCTTCTCCCTGAGAAGCAAATGGTTTGTACCTCAGGTCAGCTACCTCAACGTTTAAGACCTGTAACTGAGTGATGAGTCCTCAAAACATCTGGCTTTGAAAACCAATGCGGCTTACATCCACAAGACCCAAATGGCTATAGCAAACCAAAAACTGCTCTTAAAGGACTCCTGTGCATACTAACTTGTTCCAGTACCTAGTACAATAGTAGCATTTTGAAAAGCACCCAGGGTGCCTGGGTGGCTCAGTCAGTTAAGCATCTTCCTTGGGCTCAGCGTCCTGGGATTGAATGCCCCAGTGGTCTCCCTGCTCAGCAGGGAGTCTGTTTCTCCCTCTCCCTCTGCCCCACATTCCTGCTCATGCTTTCTCTCTCTCTCCTTCACTCACTCAAATAAATAAACAAAATCTTTAAAAAATAAAATAATTTAAAAAGAAAGAAAAGCACCCAAACTACCTGTGTAGGTCATTTCTTTGTTAATCTAAAGTATCCACCAGTGAGTCAGGGAACTGTTGAGATTTCACCAGGAACAGAGGTGTTGGTGAGCATAATTTTTCTGCTTTCCCTTTATTTGTTAAAGCCGCCTGGCATGCAGTGTCCCTGCATTTCCTTCTGCTTCACTAAACCTGGTGAAAGACATCCCTGCACTCTTCATCTGGCTTTCTAAAGCACACACCATTGTGCTCTCCCTCTGCCATGCATTTCTACTCCAGTATCTCTTGGAGGGGAGCTTTTACATATGTCTTGTTCCCCAGTTCTTTTACATTTTGTGCTCCAGTTTATGTGGTGGCAGCCAAGGGGACACCCTTTAGTGCCTACCTCTAGAGGATGAGGGTGTATTCCTGAGTACCATAGGACTATAATAAATGAAGAAACAGTTCTTGGCACACTACCACTCCAAGGAAGTGCACAGGTAGCAGGATAAATGCACCACTAGTCTATGTGAGGCAGCCTGTTTGCATGTTCAGAAGCTTTGGCTTGAAGGACAGCTCCTGGTCTAGCATACTCCTACAGGTTTATAAAGATGTCCTTAGGAAATGGAAGTTGGTGAATGCAGTCTTTACATTCTCCCTCTACTACACTCCAGCTTGCTGGTATCTCCCAGAAAAGATCTTATAATTTGGCCTGGTGCCCCGATTTTTGCAGTTGCTACCAGGAAATACTTCTATATCACATTGGTCTACAGGTGATTGGGCTTATATTTGCAAGTTTTGGTGGACTATAACCAATGGACAAATAGTTCTTAAATAGCTACTACCTCCAGAGGCAACAGAACCAGAAGTTCAGTCTTTCTGTGAAAGAGGCTTATATACTTACCATCATAACTGCAGTCTGGGTGGTAGGCTTTTGATTAAACACATCTAAGGGCTGACTCTAAATTTTTACACTGAGTTTAGAAGGTGGGTGCTGTCTTCATGTTGTCTCTCAACAACAAACTAGGGCAGCAGTATCCCTTGGAGGGTACATGTTTACAGAGGTCTGGTGGCCCTGTTTTTACATATGTTGCTCTGTTTTTCTTTTTTATTTTCTTTTTGGTTGCCACACAGGGGATGCTGTTTGATTGCCTGACTCTGGTGGCCAGAAGGGCTTGCATTACTGGGCCTTACGGAACGGTAACATTCAGAAAGACAGTTCTTGGCAGGAAACATGCCAAGGGCACTGCACAGAGAGCAGACTAAAAGATATACACAGTCTTTCTGAGACAGAGGCTTATTTACTTGTCCTGAAGTTTTATTCTCATAGGCAGGGTTCTGGTTTGCCACACATCTCAAGGCTACAAAGGTGCTCTCAGGGAAAGTAGTAGAGGAGATGCCATCTCTGTGTTTTTCATCAGCCTTGCTATATAGCTTGCCAGTACCTCCCATAAAGGAGTTTATACACTCATTTGGAGTCCCAATTTTTGTAACTGTCACACAGGGAGCACTTCCAAATTACCTGGTCTGCAGGCTAGCAAGGTTGACAAATGTGGTCTCACAAGACTGTATATATTTGCATACTTTAAAAGCTTCTAATTGAGAATCTGTCTTCCAAACAGCCTGAAAGTAGGTGCTGACTAAGATTTCTCCCTTTGGAACACTTACAGGTCTTTGCACACCTGTAAAACCTAGGAGCTATTAAAAATAAATTAAGCTGCTTGGAATATCACAAAGGTTTAAAAGACAAACAGGAACTAAAGCAAGGTTGAATGATGTTTCAGCTTTTATATGAGGCCACACTTACAAGACTAGAAAACGTAGCTGTTTTGTCTAATACATTAAACAAACTTTGTGAATTGAAATAAGGAAAGAGGAATATATTTCAAAGGAAAAGACAAAACCTGAGAAAAATCTTAATAAAAAGGAAATAATTAATTTACCTGATAAAGAGTTCAAAGGAGTGGTCAAAAAGATGCTCACTAAACTCAAAAGAAGAATGGATGAACACAGTGAGAACTTTAAGAAAGAGATTAAAAAAAAAACATGAAAAAATACAGAATAAATGTTGCAAGGCTAAAAAATACAATAGTTGAAGTGAAAACTACAAAAGAGGGCTTCAACAGCAGACTAGAAAAAGAAGAATGAATCAACAATCTGGGAGTTAGGGCAGTAGTACTCATACAAACAGAACAGCAAAAAGATAAAAAGAATTTGAAAAAATTGAAGATAGCTTGAAGTGGTTATGGGACAACATCAAGCAAAATAACATTTGCATTATAGGGGTCCCGGGGGGAGAAGAGAAAGAGAAAGTATATAAAAATTTGAAGAAATAATGGCTGAAAACTTCCCTAAACTGGGTAAGGAAACACAAATCCAAAGTCTGGAATCCCAGAGGGTCTTAAATAAGAAAAATCAAAGAGTTCCACATCAATACACATTATATTAAAATGGCAAAGTTAAACATAAAGAATCTTAAAAGCATCAAAAAAAAACCCCAAAAAACCTCAATTTGTTATGTACCAGAAAACACCTCTAAGACCATCAGCAGATTTTTTAGCAAAAACTTTGCAGTCTAGAACAGACTGGCATGATATAGTCAAAGTGGAAAAAAAAAACTTTCAAAAAGAAGTACCCTACCTGGGAAAGTGATCATTTAGAATTGAAGGAGAGCTAAAGAGATTTCCAGGCAAGCAAATCTTAAATATATATAATATATATAAATATATATATAATATTTATTTATTTATTTATTTAAGGTGTTTTATATATATATGAAAATCATCACCAGTAAAGCAGCCTTGCAGGAAATGTTAAAGGGACTTCTTTAAGGTGAAAAAGAAGGGCATTAATTACTAACAAGGAAACATATAAAAGTAAAAATTTCACTGGTAAAGATAAATACATTTCAAGGGAGTGGATTAATCATGTATAAAGCTAGTATAAAAGTTAAAAGACAAGAGTAGTAAAAATAACTCTAGCTATAGCTACAGTAATTACTTAGGGAATAAACAAAAAGATGTAAAAAAATGTATATGACATTCAAAAACATAAAAGTGAAGAGGGAGTAAAAATGTTAACTTTTAATATATGGTCAAACAAGTTATTATTAAAAAAAGTAGACTGTTATATATGTAGGTTGTTATATACAGCTATTTGGTAACTCCAAAGCAAAAACTTACAGTAGATACACAAAACATAATGAGAAAAGAATTTCAACATAACTTCATCAAACCACAAAGGAAGAGAACAAGAGAAGAAGAAAGGAGCAGAGAGGAATTACAAAACAGCCAGAAAACTACCAACAAAATGGCAAAAAAAAGGTAATAAGTACATGCCTAT
Organism: Leptonychotes weddellii; assembly: GCF_054177405.1. Taxonomy (NCBI): domain Eukaryota; kingdom Metazoa; phylum Chordata; class Mammalia; order Carnivora; family Phocidae; genus Leptonychotes; species Leptonychotes weddellii. Next base: position 52,547,065 of record NC_138385.1, read on the forward strand.
CAATAATTACTTTATTTTTTATTATATCATGTTAGTCACTGCACAGTACTTAATTAGTTTTTGATGTAGTGCTTGTTCCATGATTCATTGTTTGTGTATAAAACAATTACTTTAAATGTAAATGAACAAAATTATCTAGTCAAAAGATATAGAAGGGTTGAATGGATTTTAAAAAGCCCATCTAAATATGAGACTCACTTCAGATGTAAGGAAACATACAGCATGAAAATGAAGGAATGGAAAAAGAAGTTTCATGCAAATGGAAACCAAAAATACATGCTGTGGTAGCTATACTTACATGAAAGTAAATAGATTTAAATCAAACACTGTAGAAACTGGGAAGATGGTAGCAGAGTAGGAGGATCCTACTTTATATAATTATGTATAAATATGCACATAGACATTCCTTATCCCATGAATACAACTAGATAACTATCAAATAATCCTAAATACCACAGAAATTGACCTGAACACTGGCAGAACAAACTCCAGAACAAAAGGTAGAGGCCATAGCAAAGAAGGTAGGAAATGTGGAGATATGGTTTGGGACACAAACAGATAATGGCTGCCATGGTGGGGAGGTAGCCACAGTCCCAGAGAAGGGCAAGAGTCAGACTAACACACAGGGGAGCACATGGAAAAAACAAATTCCCATGGCAATTGGCTTGGAAAGCTGGAGGGGCCAAATTTTTTGAGTTCCTATAGCCAGTGACACTGAAAGCCTGGACATTTAAAGATTAGTGGGCTTGCCTTGCAGAGAACCTAGAGGGCATTGGAGCTATTCTTGGAGAGAAGGCGGGGGAAACAGCCCATGGACTTATAGCATGGAAACAGCAATCTGAAGAGTGCCTGGGGCACACAATGGGGAGGTTATTTGCTCATCTTTGAGCATGTTCCAGAGAGGCAGCACTCATAGAGAACAAAGGAATCAACAGGCACCATTTCCCTTCCTCACCCCTCAGCATAAGCACAGGGTCACCTGTGGGAACCAGTGCAGCACCAACACTGGCTACCTAACTTGCTATTCCAGGCCCCATCCCACCTGCACTCAGGTAGAAACTCCCTTTCCAGGCATGCTTGCCTCATTCCCACACAGTGGGCTGTCTATCCCAAGATACTGACCCAAACCCCTGCCAACACCCTGTATTCAAACTGGGAGTTTTGCAGGGCCCTGGTTCTGGCAGCACTGGTAAAAGGTCTCATTTTACAAGCAGACCAGAGCACATGAAGTTAAAACTCACCACATTCAGGTCAGGGACCAAACACTGCCCACAACAGGCAAAGAGAGCCTCTGCAGATGACTGGTCTGAAGGATAAAGCAGTCAGGACACCACAGCAGAGCACAAGCACCACACATTGGAGACAATCCTGAAACTGTGAGGCCCTGGGGAAGGGGGCAATACACTGCAGGGCACTACAGGACCATTTCTTCATTAGGCCATTACCCTCAAGAATAGGAGACATAGCTGACTTTCCTAACACAAAGAAACTTAGACAAAATGAGAAGAGAGAGGAATTTGTCCCAAATGGAGGAAAAAAAAAAAAAAGGATAAGGCCACAGCCAGAGATCTAAGAGAAACAGAAATAAATAATATAGAGAATTTAAAGTAATTATCATAAAGACTGGTAAGTACTGGACTTGAGAAAAGAGTGGAAGGCATCACTGAAACCCTTAACACAGAGATAAGGAAGAACATAGCAGAGATAAAGGGTTCAATAAATAAAATGAGAAACATACTTGATGGAATGAACAGCAGACTGTAAGAAGCAGAGAAATGAAATAATGACCTAAATGAAAGAGTAATGCAAAGTAATCTAGCTGAAAAAAAAAAAAAGACAGAAAATGATTATTCAAAATGAAAATAAACTTCTGGAACTCAGTGACTTCATTAAATGCAATAACATTTGAATTATATGTATTCCAGGAGAAGAGAGAGGAAAGAGGGCAGTGCATTTATTTGAAGAGATAATAGCTGAAAACTTCCCTAATCTAGGGAAGTAAACAGATATGCAGATCCAGGAAGCACAAGGAATCCCCCAGAAAATCAACAAAAGCAAATTCACACAAAGACATATTATAATTAAAATGGCAAAATGTAGTGATAAAGAAAAAAATTAAAAGCAGTAATCAAAAGTAGATAGTTACATACAAAGGAAACCTCATAAGACTATAAGCAGATTTTTTCAACAGAAACTTAGGAAGCCAGAAGGCACTGGCATGATATATTCAAGTGCTGAATGGGAAAATTCAGCAGCCTGGAATAGTTTCTTCAGGAACGCTGTCATTCAGAATACAAGGAGAGATAAAGAATTTCCCAAACAAAAATTAAAAGATTTCATGACCACTAAACCAGGCCTACAAAATATTGAAGGGATGTTTTGAGTAGAAAGGAAAGATCAAAAGTGAGAGTATGAAAGTAGGAAACACAGAAGCAGTAAAAATGTATATTTCTGTAAATAATCAGTCAAAGAACTCACCAAATATAAAGATGTAAAATATGACAAAATATACCTAAAATGTGGGGGAAGGGGGAGGTGAGTAAATAATGGGTTCAAATTTAAATGACCATCAACTTAATATAGACTGTTATATTAAGAAGATATAATATACAAATGTAGTGTAACCAAAAATAAAAAAAACACTAATAAATATGCAAAGAATAAAAATAAAGAAATCCAAGTATGTCATTAAATAAAATCAGCAAGCCATGAAAGAGAGAAATAGAAGAAAGTATAAAAGAAAATGCTCAGAAACAACCACAAAACAAGTAATAAAATGGCAATAAATACATATCTATCAATAATTACTTTTAATGTAAATAAACAAAATGCACCATTCAAAAGACATAGGGTGGCAGAATGGATTAAAAAAAAATAAAACCCACCTATATGCTGCCTATAGGGGACTCATTTTAGACCTAAACATACCTAGAGATTGAAAGTGAGGGGATGGAGAAACACTTATCATGCAAATGAGTGTCAGAAGAAGACCAGGGTGGGGCGCCTTGGTGGTTCAGTCAGTTAAGCATCTGCCTTTAGCTCAGGTCATGATCCCAGGGTCCTGGGATTGAGCCTTTCATCAGGGTCCTTGCTCAGTGAGGAGCCTGCCACTCCCCCTCTTTGTGCTCTCTCTCTTTCTCCCCCTCTCTCTCTTTCTCTGTCAAATAAATAAATAAAATCTTAAAAAAAAAAGAAAATCAGAGTAACAATGCTTATATCAAAAAAGTAGACTTTAAAACAAAGACTGTAACAAAAGACAAAGAAGGACACTATATAATAACAAAGAGGACCATCCAACTACAAGATATAACAATTGTAAATAACCATGCAAGCAACCTATAAGCACCCAGATACATAAAACAGTTAATAAGAAAAAAAAAAGCAGGGGTACCTTGGTGGCTCAGTCTTTAAGCATCTGCCTTCCACTCAGGTTATGATCCTGGGATCCTGGGATAGAGCCCTGCATCAGGCTCGAGCAGTGAGCCTGCTTCTCCCTCTCCCACTCCCCCTGCTTGTGTTCCCTCTCTCGCTCTCTATCAAATAAGTAAATAAAATGTTCTAAAAAAAGAAACAAAAAGGAACTAATCAATAGTAATACAGTAATAGAAGGGGATAGATCATCTATTCAGAAAAAATAAGGAAACAATGACTTTGAATGACACATTGGACCAGATGGATTCAACATATATATTTAGAACATTCCATCCTAAAACAGCAGAATACACATTCTATCCGGATGCACATGAAACATTCTCCAGAACAGATTGCATATTAGGCCACAAAGGAAGTCTCAACAAATTGAAAAAATTCAAAGTCATACCATGCATCTTTTCTGACCAGAATGCTATGACACTAGAAGTCAACCACAAGAAAAAAATCTGGAAAGACTATAAATACTTGGAGGTTAAATAACAGGTTGCAAAACAATGAATGGATCAACCCAGAAATCCAAGAAGTAATCAAAAAGTACATGAAAACAAATGAAAATGAAAATGAAACAGTCCAAAACATTGGGATGTAGCAAAAGCAGTTCTAAAAGGGAAGTTTATAGCTATACAGTCTTATTTCAAGAATCAAGAACAATCTCCAACAAGCAATCTAACATTACACCTAAAGGAGATAGATAAAGGATAACAAACAAAACACAAAACCAGCAGAAGGAAGGGAAAAAAAACAAAACAGTAGAACAGATAAATGAAAGCAGGAGCTGTTTCATCCACCCCCGAGTTACTAGAATTCATACAGCAATTCAGCAACGTGGAAGGATACAAAGTCAGTGAACAGAAATCAGTTGCATTTCTATACACTAAGAATGTAACTGAAGAAAGAGAAATTAAGGAATCTATTCCATTTACAATAGCACCAAAAGCCTTAAGATACCTAGGAATAAACCTAACCAAAGAGGTTGTTGGGGTTAATGTAGAGCATGAATCAGTCAAAATACCTCACTTGCTAAAATGTAACAGAGGCCGCTGGGGGCGAAGGAAAGTTTTGGAGAGGGGTATATGCCTTTGGAATGCTGAGGCCTGCAGGACCACTCTGCCATTGGAATGTCAAAGGGAGTTGCCTTCCCCAAAGCTTTCTTTGCCCAAACAGTTGCCCTGTGATCTAAAAGATGTATGCATTGTCCCTTAAGCTATGTTTAGCAGAACTCCTAGAACACACAGATTAGCATATCATATCTTTCCCATAAACAGATCCTCCCACTTTCAGTAAGACCCCTTGTCACACATCACGTGCTTCAGAAACAGTGATAAGGATTTGTGATTATCTTGAAGGACCAATAAAAGCAGGAGCAAAGAAGAGCCAAGGGTCTTCTTCATCTCTGAGCGTTGACCCCCTTGCCTTCTCCTTTCTTTCACGGCAGTTTGGAGTAATCTTTCATCCATTGGTACAGGGATTGCTGGCCATTCCCAGCAAGAGGTAAAGGATCTATACTCTAGAAACTACAGAACACTTAGAAAAGACATAGAGGAAGACACAAAGAGATGGAAAAATATTCCATGCTCATGGATTGATAGAATAAATATTGTGAAAATGTCTATGCTGCCCAAAGCAATCTACACTTTCAATGCAATCTCTATCAGAATACCATTAACATTATTCACAGAGCTGGAACAAACAATCCTAAAATTTCTATGGAACCAGAAAAGATACCGAGTCACCAGGAGAATGCTGAAAAAGAAAACCAAAGCTGAGGGCATCACAATGCATGACTTCAAGCTATATTACAAATCTGTAGTCATCAAGACAGCATGGTACTGGCACAAAAACAGACACATAGATCGATGGAACAGAATACAGAGCCCAGAAATAGACCCTCAACTCTCTGGTCAACTAATCTTTGACAAAGCAGGAAAAAATATGCAATGGAAAAAAGACAGTCTCTTCAATAAATGGTGCTGGGAAAACTGGACATCCACATGCATAAGAATGAAAATGGACCACTCTCTTACATCCTACACAAAGATAAGCTCAAAATGGATAAAACCTCAATGTGAGACAAGAATCCACCAAAATCTTAGAGGCGAACATAGGCAGTAACCTCTTCAACATCGGCCACAGCAAATTCTTTCAAGACACATCTCCAAAGGCAAGGGAAACAAAAGCAAAAATGAACTTTTGGGACTTAATCAAGATAAAAAGCTTTTGTACAGCAAAGGAAACATTCAACAAAACAAAGAGGTAACCCAAGGAATGGGAGAAGATATTTGCAAAATGACATTTCAAATAAAAGGCTGGTATCCAAGATCTATAAAGAACTTCTCAAACTCAACACCCAGAAAACAAATAATCCAGTCAAGAAATGGGCAGAAGACGTGAACAGACACTTCTCCAAAGAAGACATAGAATTGACTAACAGACACATGAAAGAATGTTCATCATCATTAGCCATCAGGGAAATTCAAATCAAAACCATATTGAGATACCACCTTACACCAGTTAGAATGGCCAAAATGGACAAGGCAAGAAACAACAAAGGTTGGAGAAGTTGTAGAGAAAGGGGAATCCTCTTACACTGTTGGTGGGAATGCAAGTTGGTACAGTCACTTTGGAAAACAGTGTGGAAGTTCCTCAAAAATTTAAAAATAGAGGTATCCTATGACCCAGCAATTGCACTACTGGGTATTTACTCCAAAGACACAGATGTAGTGAAAAGAAGGGCCATATGCACCCGAATATTCATAGAAGCAATGTCCACAATAGCTTAACTGTGGAAAGAGCAAAGATGCCCTTCAACAAACGAATGGATAAAGAAGATGTGGTCCATATATACAATGGAATATTACTCAGCCATCAGAAAGGATGAATACCCAACTTTTGCATCAACATGGATGTGACTGGAGGAGATTATGCTAAGTGAAATAAGTCAAGCAGAAAAAGTCAATTATCATATGGTTTCACTTATTTGTGGAACATAAGGAATAAAATGGAGGACACTAGGAGAAGGAAGGAAAAAATGAAGCAGGAAAATCAGAGCGAAAGACACCATGAAAAACTATGGACCCCAAGAAACAAACTGAGGATTTTAGAGGGGAGTGGGGTGGGAGGACGGGTTAGCCCAGTGATGGGTATTAAGGAGGGCACATATTGCATGGAGCACTGGGTGTTATAAGCAAACAATGAATCATGGAACACTACATCAAAAACTAATGATGTACTGTATGGTGACTAACATAACATAATAAAAATAAAATTAAAACAAACAAGCACACACACACAAAAATTTCCCAACAAACAAGAGCCCAGGGCCAGATGGCTTCCCAGAGGAATTCTACCAAAAATTTAAAGTAGAATACTTATTCTTCTGAAACTGTTCCAAAAAATAGAAATGGAAGGGAAACTTCCAAAATCATTTTATGAGGCCAGGATTACCTTGATCCCAAAACTAAACAAAGACCCCATCCAAAAGGAGAATTACAGACCAATATCCCTGATGAACGTGGATGCAAAAATTCTCACCAAAATATTAGCCAATAGGATCCAACAGTAAAATGATTATTCACCATGACCAAGTGGCATTTATCCCTGGACTGCAAGGTTGGTTCAACATCTGCAAATCAATCAATGTGATAAAATATATTAATAAAAGAAAGAAAAAGAATCATATGATCTTCTCAATAGATGCAGAAAAAGCATTTGACAAAGTACAGCATTCTTTCTTGATTAAAACTCTTCACAGTGCAGGGATAGATGGTATATACCTCAATAGCATAAAAGCCATCTATGAAAAACCCACAGCAAATATCATTTTTAATGGGGAAAAACTGAGAGCTTTTCCCCTAAGGTCAGGAACATGGCAGGGATGTCCACAATCACCACTGCTGTTCAACATTATACTAGGAGTCCTAGCCTCAGCAATCAGACAACAAAAAGAAATAAAAGACATCTGAATTAGCAAAGAAGAAGTGAAACTCTCACTTTTTGTACATGATATGATACTTTATGTGGAAAACCCAAGACTCCACCCCAAAATTGCTAGAACTCAGAGGAATTCAGTAAAGTGGCAGGATATAAAATCAATGCACAGAAATCAGTGGCATTCCTATACACCAACAACAAGACAGAAGAAAGAGAAATCAAGGAGTCAATCCCATTTACAATTGCACCCAAAACCATAAGATACCTAGGAATAAATCTAACCAAAGAGGCAAAGAATCTGTACTCAGAAAACTATAAAATACTCATGAAAGAAATTGAGGAAGACACAAAGAAATGGAAAAGCATTCCATCCTCATGGATTGGAAGAACAAATGTTGTGAAGATGTCAATGCTACCTAGAGCAATCTACACATTCAGTGCTATCCCTATCAAAATACCATCCACTTTTTTCAAAGAAATGGAACAAATAATCCTAAAATTTGTATGGAACCAGAAAAGACCTCGAATAGCCCGAGGAATGTTGAAAAAGAAAAGCAAACTGCTGGTATCACAATTCTGGACTTCAAGCTCTATTACAAAGCTGTAATCATCAAGACAGTATGGTACTGGCACAAAAACAGACACATAGATCAATGGAACAGAATAGAGAGCCCAGAAATGGACCCTCAATTCTATGGTTAACTAATCTTCGACAAAGCAGGAAAGAATGTCCAATGGAAAAAAGACAGTCCTTTCAACAAATGGTGTTGGGAAAATTGGACAGCCACATGCAGAAGAATGAAACTGGACCATTTCCTTACACCACACACAAAAATAGACTCAAAATAGATGAAAGATCTAAATGTGAGACAGGAATCCATCAAAATCCTAAAGGAGAACACAGGCAGCAACCTCTTCGACCTGAGCTGCAGCAACTTCTTCCTAGAAACATCACCAAAGGCAAAGGAAGCAAGGGCAAAAATGAACTATTGGGACCTCATCAAGATAAAAAGCTTTTGTACAGCAAAAGAAACAGTCAACAAAACCAAAAGACAACCGACAGAATGGGAGAAGATATTTGCAAATGACATATCAGATAAAGGGC
>NC_138385.1:52556031-52582338 GCF_054177405.1 Leptonychotes weddellii
ATGGGGATTAACATAAGAATAAAAAAAAATTTGTTGGAAAAAAAAATAAATAAATAAATAAAAGATAGGGCAAAAAAAAAAAAAAAACAAATCTGGAGGCATCATGCTTCCTGGCTTCAAATTTTATTACAAAGTTCTATTGTTTTACAAAGTATGGTATCAACATAAATACAGACATATAGACTAATGGGACAGAATTGAGAGCCAAAAAATAAACCAATGTATACATGGCCAATTAATTTACAACAAATAAGGCAAGAATATACAATGGGGAAATGTCAGCCTCTTCAATGAATGGTTATGGGAAAACTGGACAGCCACATGCAAAAGGATGAAACTAGACCACTATTCATACACCATACAAAAAAATTAAATCAAAATGAATTAAAGATTTGAACGTAACACCTGAAACCATGACTTCTACAATAAAATATACTTGGTAAGTATCTTGACACTGGTCTTGGCAATTAGTTTTTTGGATCTGATTCCAAAAGGAAATGAGAGGAAAGAAAGAAGAAAGAAAGAAAGAAAGAAAGAAAGAAAGAAAGAAAGAAAGAAAGAAAGAAAGAAAGAAAGAAAGAAAGAAGAAAGAAAGAAAGAAAGAAAGAAAGAAAGAAAGAAAGAAAGAAAGAAAGAAAAAGGAGGGAGGGAGGGAGGAAGGAAGGAAGGAAGGAAGAAACCACAACAAACTAAAAAAAAAAAAAACTAAAAATCTCCTGCCCAGGAAAGAAAATCTTCATCAAAATGAAAAGGGAAACTATTTAAGCGAGAAAATATTTACAAATCATATATACAATTGTGTTAATATCCAAAATATATAAAGAACTTGTACAACTCCACAGTAAAAAAAAAAATCTGATTTAAAAATAAGCTGATGGTCTGAAAAGAAATTTTTACATGCAAGACATACAGATGGCCTAGAGCAGATGAAAATATGCTGAACACACTAATCATCAGGGTAATACAAAGCAAAACCACAATAGATATCACCTCATACCCGTTAGAATGGGTATTATCAAAAAAAAAAGCAATGACAAGTATTGGTGAGAATGTGGAGCAAAGGGAACCTTTGTGCACTGTTTCTCCTTCTGCATATTTACCCAGAGAAAATAACACTAACTCAAAAAGGTATATGTATCCCCATGTTTATTGCAAAATTATTTACAATAGGCTATATATGGAAACAACCTAAGTATCAATGGATGAATGAAATATATATTTTATATATTTATTATATATTTGTGTACAATTGTATTTATATTTTATTTATAATTATATATTACAAAGATACAATAGGAAAATGGTAAAACCTTAGGTTCTGCTTAGACCTTTTATGAGTATATGTCCTGTCTTGGATATGTGAGTGGCTTTGAAAGTTCCTTAGTATACACAAGAATTTCTGAATGCCCTAATTAAAAAAAAAAAAAAAATCCCTTTCTCTCTCTTCACTTTTCTCCAAGGTCATAAGAAGTCTATTGTATATCTTAACTGTAATATTTTGCTCCAGTGTATGAGAATTTTTTGTATCACCTTACAATCCTTTTGAACAATACCTGTCATGTTTCCACCCTGAATTGTTTCTGTGTTAGGAAAAACAGAAGCAAGCACCTAGACTCAGTTCTTCAGATTTCATCCAGACAGGTTAGAACAGACAAACACAAAAATATTTGAATAAAATCTGCTCCGCTTCTCCAGGACAAAAGACTAAGTTCCAGTACGAGGAATGTGGGCTTTTTCAAAATTGTCACCAATCTTGGGAGGAAATACTGGAAGTGTAAGCAAAAGTACCACAAAATTGTCCTACCATTTTATTTGCTTTTTATTGATTCAGAGTTTGCTTTGTTGCTGTACCTCTTTGAATATTTTTCATATTTCAAAAAAAATTCATTATTACTGTTTCTGGGTGGGTTTTTTTTATGTTTCTGAGAAGAAATGAGACATCATAGTTACTTATTTCATCACTTTGCTTTTCATTCTTTTTCTTTTTTGGTAAATTTTATTTTAGTATACTTTTAAACTTTTTAAAAAGTTACAAATAGGGGCACCTGGGTAGCTCAGTGTGTTAAGCGTCTGCCTTCAGCTCAGGTTATTATACCAGGGTCCTGGGATCGAGTCCCACATCGGGCTCACATCCGGCTCACATAGGGCTCCCAGCTCATCGGGGAACCTGCTTCTCCCTCTCCCTCTGCCTTCTGCTCCCCCTGCTTGTGTGCTCTCTCTCTGTCAAATAAATAAATAGAATCTTTTTTAAAAGTTACAAATATATCATAAGGAACTACCATACACCACTTATCCAAATTCACCAGTTTTTACATCGTGCCCCATTTGCTTTATTATCCTCTCTCATATGGGTATGGGTTTTACTTACTTTATCATATTAAATAATACATGTATATGTGAGTAAAACCAATACCCATTTTGGGGGGGATGCATCATTTCAGAGTAAGTTCAGATACTATGTCATTTATTCATTGATTTTAAATCACAAATTTATTATGTGTACAATTGTATATATATATTACTCTAAATTGCCTAATACATTATTTGAAACATGTACATTTGTTTGTATTAAAGTTGTAAGCAATCTAACATATTTTATCACCTGTTGCTGTATTTGTAAACAAAAACAACATTGTTTGAAAAAGTAATTATAATAAAGAATAGGCTATGAATGTTACACTTAAAAATTTAATAAATTTAAAATAAACTATTGTTTTCATGCATTACAATTGAAAAATTAAATATATGTTTCCATTACTTCACACACCCACACAACTAGCAACAGCCTGAGTGGTTATTAACAACTCTCCAACTACGTATAACTTTCAAGATTGTTACCCTATGACATTTGAAAAGTCTACACATAGAAAATATTTTTCATGCTATCAGGTTAAAGAATGTACACTATCATCGTCATTTATTACAATTTCAGAATAATTTATTCTTGGTTTGATTAGTGACAGGGATGGAGGTTAGGTATTTGGGTTGTAATGTCAATATTGGCTGAACAAAATTGCCTGTTGGGCCTCAGCATTTGCCATTGAAACAGTGGCTTACTTTGAGGGTTTGGGCCTTCAGATTGTAAACCAAGGAAAAGACTTAGACCAATAGTAATTAGACTAACAGGACAGAATGACATGCAGCTGCAATCTGGCCTCCAGTCCTCATGGTATGGGGAAAAAATAGAAAATTTTACTCATAGTAGAACATCTTTCAAAATTAAATTCAATTAGTATTCCAAATCCTTTTTTGTCATTTCAACAGTCTTCACAGCATCTTCACTTCAAAGTCACCCAAGAGAGTTGGGATCAACTTCTTCCAAACTTTTATTAATATTGATATTTGGACCTCTTCCCATGAATCATGAATGCTCTTAATGGCATTTAGAATTATGAATCATTTTTAAGAAGTTGTTCCATTTACTTTGCCAAGATCCATCAGAGAATCACTATCTGTGAGAGATATGGCTTTATGAAATGTATTTCTTAAATATTATAACTTGAAAGTCAAAATTGTTCTTTGATCCATGGATCGCAGAATGGATGTTCTGTTAGCAGGCATGAAATCATTAACCTCATTGTACATCTCCATCAGAGCTCTTAGATTAGCAGGTGCATTGTCAATAAGCAACAATATTCTGAAGGAAAATGAGAAGTAGGTTTTAACAGTGGGCTTAAAATGTTGAGTAAACCATGCTGTAAACAGATGTGCTGTCATCTATGCTTTGTTGCTCCATTTATAAAGAACGGGTAGAATAGATTTAGTATAATTCTTAAAAGCCCTGGAAATTTTAGTAAATGTGCATTGGCTTCAACTCAAAAGCATCAGCTACATTAGCTCCTAACCTGAGTCAGTATGTTCTTTGAAGCTTTGAAGCCAGTCACAGAATTTTCTCTCTACTATTAAAGCCCTAGATGGCATTTTCTTCCATATAAGGCTTTTTTGTCTACATTGAGAACCTGGTTTTTGTTTTTGTAACCAACTTCATTACTTATTTTAGCTAGATCTTCTGGATAACTTGAAGCAGCTTCTGCATCAGCACTTGCTGCTTCACCTTATACTTTCTTTTTTTTTTTTTTAAAAAAAGATTTTATTTATTTGACAGAGAAAGACAGCCAGAGAGGGAACACAAGCAGGGGGAGTGGGAGAGGGAGAAGCAGGCTTCCCGCGGAGCAGGGAGCCCGATGCGGGGCTTGATCCCAGGACCCCGGGACCATGACCTGAGCCGAAGGCAGATGCTTAATGACTGAGCCACCCAGGCGCCCCTCACCTTATACTTTCATGTTATGGAGACAGCTTCTTCACTTAAACCTCATGAACCACCACCTGCTAGATTCTAACATTTCTTCTGCAGTTTCCTCACTTCTCTCAGACTTTATAATTTGAAGAGAGTTAGGGACTACTTCTAGATTAGGCTTTGCTTTAGTGAAATGTTGTGGCTGGTTTGATCTTCTATCCACACCAATAAAACTCTCCATATCAGTACTAAGGCTATTTACTTCCTTTTTTTAAAAAAAAGATTTTATTTATTTATTTGACAGAGAGAGACACAGCGAGAAAGGGAACACAAGCCGGGGGAGTGGGAGAGGGAGAAGCAGGCTTCCCATGGAGCAGGGAGCCTGTTGTGGGACTTGATCCCAGGACCCTGGGATCATGACCTGAGCCAAAGGCAGATATTTAATGACTCAGCCACCCAGGCAACTGGCTGTTTACTTTCTTATAATGCAGTGTTCACTGGAGTAACACAGTTTCCTTCAGGAAACTTCTTTGCATTCACAACTTGGTTAAATGTCACAAGAAATCTAGTTTTCAGTCTGTCTTATCTTTTGACATGCCTTCTTAACTAAGCTTAATTATTTCTAGTTTTTTTTTTTTATTGAAGTATGGTTAACATATAATGTTACATAGTCTTTAGTGTACAACATAGGGATTTGGCAATTCTATACGCTATGCTATGCTCACCAAAGTGTAGCTGCCATCTGTCACTCTTATAATACTACTGACTATATTCCCTAGGCTGAAGCTTTCAGTCCCCTGATTTATTCATTCCATAACTGGAAGCCTGTACCTCCCACTCCCTTTCACCCATTTTTCCCATCCCTCTCTCCTTTCTGGCAACCCCCAAATAGGCCTCTGTAATTATGGGTATGCTTATGCTTTTATCTTTTTTACTTTGGTTGTTCATTTATTTTGTTTTTTAGATTCCACATATAAATGAAATCATATGGTATCTATCTTCCTCTGTATGACTTATTTCACTTAGCACAATACTCTCTACATCCATCCATGTTGTCACAAATGACAAGATCTCATTCCTTTACATGGCTGAGAAATAGCCCATTATACATATGTGTGTATACATATGCACATACGTATACACAAACCACATCTTCTTTATCCATTAATCTATTCATGGGCACATGGATTGCTTCCATATCCTGATTATAGTAAACAATGCTGAAATAAACATAGGGGTGCATATATCTTTTCAAATTAGTGTTTTACTTTTCTTTGAATAAATACCCAGTAGTAGGATTACTGGATCGTATGGTAGTTCTATTTTTAATTTTTGAAAACCTCCACACTCTTTTCCACAGTGGCTACACCAATTTATATTCCCACTATAAGTGCAAGAGTTCCTTTTTCTCCACATCCTTACCAGCCCTTGTTATATCTTGTCTTTTTGATACTAACCATTTTGATAGGTGTAAGGGGACATGTCATTGTGATTTTGATTTGCATTTTGCTGATGATTAGTGATGTTGAGCATCTTTTTATATGTCTGTTATTCATCTGTACATCTTCTTTGGAAACATGTCTATTCAGGTCCTCTGCCCACTTTTTAAACAGATTATTTTTTAATGTTATTATATAAGTTATTTATAAATTTTGGATATTGACCTCTTATTGGATATATCATCTGCAAATATCTTCTCCCATTCACTTGGTTGACTGTTTTGTTGACATCGTTTCCTTTTCTGCACAAAAGATTTTTATTTTGGTGTAGTCTCAATAGTTTATTTTTGCTTTTGTTTCCCTTGCCTGAAGAGACATATCAAGGAAAATGCTGTTGAGCCCAATGTTAAAGATGCTGCTGCTTATGCTTTCTGTTAGGAGTTTTATGGCTTTCGGGCACCTGGGTGGCTCAGATGGTTGGGCGTCTGCCTTCGGCTCTGGTAGTGATCCCAGCATCCTGGGATCGAGTCCAGCGTCAGGCTCCCTGCTCCTTGGGAGACTGCTTCTCCCTCTGCCTCTCTCTCTCTCTCTGTCTCTCATGAATAGATAAGAAAATCTTTTTTTTAAAAAAAAGGAGTTTTATGGTTTCAGGTCTCCCATTTAGGTCTTTAATCTATTTTGAGTTTATTTTTGTGTATATGTGAGAAACTTATCCAGTTTCATTCTTATTCATATAGCCCTCCAGGTTTCCCAGCACCATTTGTTAAAGATACTGTCTTTTCCCCACTGTATACTCTTGCCTCCTTTCTCATAGATTAATTGACCATATGAGCATGGATTTAGTTCTGGTCTCTCTTTTGTGTCCCACTGATCTGTCTATTTTTGTGCCAATACCATACTGTTTTATTATTATAACTTTGTAGCATATCTTGAAATCTGGGACTGTGATATGCCCAACTCTTTTCTTCTTTCTCAAGGTTGTTTTGGCTATTGAGGGTCTTTTGTCATTCCATACCAATTTTAAGAGTATTTTTTCTAGTTCTGTGAAAAATGCTGCTGGTATCTTGATAGGCATTTCACTGCATCTGTAGACTGTGTTAGGTAAGATGGATATTTTAACAATATTAATTCTTCCAATTCATGAACATGGAGTATCTTTCCATTTATTTGTGTCACCTTCAATATCTTTCGTTAGTGTTTTATAGTTTGCAGAGTACAGGTCTTTATCTCTTTGATTAAGTTTATTTCTAGGCATTTTCTTCTTTTTGGTGAATTGTAAATGGAATTTGTTTTCTTAATTTCTCTTTCTGCCATTTCATTACTAATGTATATAAATGCAACATATTTCTTTATATTAGTTTTATATCCTCCAAATTTACTAAATTCCCTTATTATTTGTAATAAATTTTGGTGAGTCTTTAGGATTTTCTTTGTATAGTATTATGTGATCTGCAAATAGTGACAATTTTACTTCCTCATTACCAATTTGTGTGCCTTATGTCTTTTTCTTGTCTGATTGCTGTGGCTAATACTTCAAATGCTATGCTGAAGAAAAGTAGTGAAAGCAAATATGTCTTGTTCCTGACTTTAGAAGCAAAGGTCTTATTTTTTCGCCGTTGAATATGATGCAAGTTGTGAGATTTTCATAAATGGGTTTTATTATGTTGAAGTATATTAGCTGTAAACCCACTTTGTTGAGAGTTTTTCCATGAACAGCTCTTAGAATTTTTTCAAATAGTATTTGTGCATTTATTGCACAATCATGTGGGTTTTATTATTCATTTTATTAATGTGGTGTATCATATTGATTGATTTGCAAATATTGAACCACCCTTGCATCCTCAGAATAAATTCTACTTGTATATTTTTCAATGATGCTTGCCAATATTTTGTTGAAGATTTTATATCTATGTTCATCAGAGATATTGCTCTGTTCTTTTTTTTTTTTTCCCCTTTGGTGTTTTTCTATGGTTTCTGTATGAAGATAATGCTGACCTCATAGAATGTACTTAAAAGCTCTTCTTTCTATTTTCTTATTTGAAATAGTGTGAGAAAAACAGGTATTAACTCTTCTTTAAATGTATGATAGAATCCACTTGTGAATCCATATGGTCCTGGACTTGGTTTATTGGGAGTTTTGATTACCAATTCCTTTTTTTAATATAAGTAATTGGACTCAAGATTTTCTATTTCTTCCTGACTCACTTTTGGAAGATTGTATAATTTTAGGAATCATCCATTTTTTCTAGGTTATCGAGCTTATTGGCGTATAATTTTTATAGTAGTCCCTTATAATCTTTTGTATAACTGTGGTAACAATTTTTACTTCTGTTTCATTTGTGATTTTATTTATTTGGTTCTTTTTGTTTTTTGTTTTTTTGATGAATCTGCCTAAGGTTTATTTATTTTTTTTTCATCTTTCTGAAGAACTGGCTTTGGTTTTATTTTTTTATTTTTTATTCTCAATGACATTTATTTCTGTTCTGGTCTTTATTATTCCCTTCCTTTTATTCACTTTAAGCTTTGTTTGTTATTCTTTTTCTGTTTCCTTTAGTTTTAAGGTCAGATTGTTTATTGAGATTTTTGTTGCTTCTTGATGTAGGCTTGTATCACTATAAACTTCCTTCTTAGAACTACTTGCCAAAGAATTTGGACCATTATGTTTTCATTTTCATTTGTCTTCATGTATTTTATGGTTTCTTCATTGATTTTTTTCATTCATACATTAGTTGTTTAGTATCCATGCTTGTGTTTTTTTTTCCAGTGTTTTTTATTGTGTTTGATTTCTAGATTATGCATCTAGGAAAAGATGCATAATATGATTTAAATCTACTTAAATTTACTGAGACTCGTTTATTTGTTTAACATGTGATCCATCTTGGAGAATGTTCCATATCCACATAAAAAGAATGAGCATTCTGTAGTTTTAGGATGAAATGTCCTGTATATATCTATCAGGTTTATCCATTTCACCATGTCATTCAAAGTCACTGTTTTGTTGTTGTTGTTGTTCATTTTCTGCCTGGATCATCTATTCATTGATGTAACTGAGGTAGTATCCATCCTGTTATTATTGTATGACTGGTATTTTCTCCCCTTATGTCTGTTAATATTTGCTTTTTGTATTTAGGTGCTCCTACACTGGGTGCATAGATTGTTACAATTATTATATCCTTTGGTTGGATTGATCCTTTCATCATTATATAAAAGTTCTTTGTTTTTTGTTACAGTCTTTGTTTTAAAGTCTGTTTGGTCTTATATAAGTATATCTACCCTCAATTTTTTTTTTTTTGCTTTCATTTGTATGGAATATTTTTTTTTCTTTTTTAAATCACTTTACTTTCAGTCTGTATTTGTTTTTAGGTCTGAAGTGAGTCTCTTGTAGGCAGCATATAGATGGGTCTTTTTAAAAATGTATTCAGTCACCTCATATATATATATTTTTTTATTGGTAGGTATGTAGTCATTGACATTTCATTCTTTGTTTTCTGGTTGTTTTGTAATTCTTCTCTGTTCCTTTCTTCTCTTCCATTTTTTTTTCTTTTTGATCAATTTCTTCCTTTAATGTTATGTTTACCTTTCTTTCTCTTCATTTTTGTGTATCTATTAGAAGTTTTTGTTTTTGGTTACCATAGTTTCATATATATCATCCTAATTATATAGCTCCTTATGTTAAGCTGATGGTCACTTAAGTTTGAACACTTTCCAAGAGAACTTCATTTTCACTCTCCCCTCCACATTTTATGAACATGTTGTCATATTTAACATTTTGTTTTAAATTTGTGAGTCTCCTTAGCTAATGTTCAGATGTAATTTTTTTACTACTTTTGTATTTTAACCTTCACACTAGATGTATAATTGATTTCGATACTAATTTTACTGTATGTTTGATTATACTCATAATTTTTTCCTTTTATAATTTTCCTTTGATGATTTTTACCTCTAATTATGGCCCTTTGTTTTCCACTTTAACAAGTATCTTAACATTTCTTGTAAGTCCATTTTAGTGGTGATGAACTTTAACTTTTGTTTGTGTGAGAAACTCTTTATCTGTTGTCTTTCAATGCTGAGTGATAACTTTGCTGGATGGAGTATTCTTGATAATAAGGTTTTTTTTTTTTTTCATCACTTTAAATATATCATGTCATCCCTTTCTGGCTGGTAAGGTTTCTGCTGAAAAATCAATTAATAACCATGTGGGATTTTCCATGTAGATTTGCCTCCCTCTTGCTGCTTTTAGAATTTTCTCTTTATCTTTAATATTTGATGGTTTAATTATTATGTGTCATGGTGTGTACCTCCTTGGGTTCATGTTTTTTGGAAATTTCTGTGCTTCCCAATTCCTGTTGTCTATTTTCTTCTCTGTGTTTGGGAATTTTTTAGCTATTATGTCTACAGATAAGTTTTTTTGTTGTTGTTTATTTGTTTGATTTGTTTTGTTTGCTTTTTCCTCCTTCTTTCCACTTTCTGGGACTCCTATAATACAAAAGTTTGTTCACTTGATGTTGTTCAAGAGATCCCTTAACCTATACTATTATTATTGTTGTTGTTACTGTTATTGTTATTTTCTGTTCAACTTGAGGGCTTTCCATTATTCTGTCTCCCATATCATTGATCTGTTCTTTTGTATTCTCTAATCTACTGTTGATTTCCTCTGGTGTATTTTTCATTTTAATTACTGTATTCTTCCATTCTGATTTTTTTAAATAAATTTTCTATTCAAGTTCTCTTTCTAGTCCAATGAGTTTATTCTTTCTCTTTCTAATTCAATGAGCATCTTTATAACAATAACCTTGAACTCTTGATAAGGTAAATTGGTTATCTCTGTTTCATTTATTTTTCTTCTGAGGTTTTGTCTTGTCTTTTCACTTGGAGCATATTCCTCTGTCTCATCATTTTCCTTTACTTTCTGTGTTTTTTTCTATAAATTAAGATGAACAGCTGCTTCTTCTAAACTTGGAGTGATTTTTTTAATGTCCTTCCCCTGGGTTGACTATGTGTGCCTGGTAAAGTTGGCTGGGTGGCTGGAGCTGTGGTTGTGTGGGCTTGGGGTCCAAGTGCACTTTGTGTTGAGGCTGCCTTGGGTGATGGCTGGAGCTGAAATGGGAACAGGCTGGGGCAGTGTGGGACTCTGCAGAGAGGGTTCCCTGGCAGGAAAACTTAAGCTGAAATGGGTGCATATCAGGGCAGTCTAATGGCTCTCCATGAAGAAGAATCATAATGGGATAACTGAAGCAGAAGTGGGAATGGGCTGAGGTGGTACTGGGGCTCCCTGTACAGAAGGCACTTTAGCAGGATAGCTGAAGCTGAAGTTGGTGCAAGTCAGGATGTCCTGAGATGGTCTGTGCAATGGGCACCCTGGCAAGATATTTGGGATTGAGGTAGGTTTCTTAGTACACTCCGTGCAGGGTGTGTCTTGCAGAGTTCCAGAACCAAAGTGGGACATACTTGGAGTGTTTTGGGATGCTTTTCATCTGTGTCAGCTTAGCAAGATGACTCTAGTTGTAGTGAGCATTGACCAAGCATGTCCCAGTGTTCACTGCAGTGGGGTCACTTTGATCATCTAGGGCACCTGGACCCCTGGACTTGACTCCCATCTAAGTTATTCTATATTCTAGTTTTTCTTTTAAGCTACAGCTTTTTATCCTGTGCCAAAGGGCATCCGGAGCTAGTGTGAGCTAAGGGTCAAGGGTTCACTCAACCGGCTATGGTATCCAGACCCTGCTCCAGTCTGCTCTATCAAGATGAAGGGAGAATATAAACCATGGTGCTTATCAGCCCTTCCAATACAAAGAGAGTTCCAGCAGCTCTCCCATCATTTGTTAGGGTAGTAAGGCTAGGTCATTTATATTCTAGTTGCTCTTTGAAAATACAGCTTGTGTGTGTGTGTGTGTGTGTGTGTGTGCGCCCCAGGGTAGATGAATATGGTCTTGGAACCTCAGTACTATCCTTCCCCACTGTAGTTCACAACTTCCTGGGTAGGTGCTTCCTTGGTTACCATTGTCTCCATCTCACTTGCTGTTATCTATGTGGTCTATCTTTTGCTGTGTGGAAGCTGTTCAGTTAACTCTAAGTTTTTCTTCAGGAGGAATTGCTCTATAAATTGGTGTAGATTAAGTATGTCTGTGGAGAAGGTGAGTTTAAGGTCTTTCTACATCATCATCTTGGAGCCTTATTTAATCATTTATTGCTTTTGATTTAAAGTGAGAGATGTGTGATTCTTCCTTTCACTTGAAAACTTATAAACCACTATAGGGTTATTAATTTGCCTAATTTCAATGTTGCTGTGTCTCAGAGAATAGGGAGGCCCAAGGAGTGGGAGAGAGATGGGGGAACAGCTGGTCAGTGGAACAGTCAAGACACACACAACATTTATCAATTAAATTTTATACCTTCTAGACTCACAGTTCATGGTGTCCCAAATAATTATAATAATATCAAAGATCACTGATCACAGATTAACATAACAAACATAGTATTAATGAAAAGGTTTGAAATATTACAAGAATCAGGAAATTGTGATATAGAGATCTGAAGTGATCAAATGTTGTTGGAAAATGACACTGATAGACTTGCTCAACAAAATCTTTTCACAAAAGTTCCATTTGTAAAAAATGCAACACCTGCAAAGGGCAATAAAACGAAGAGCAACAAGTCAAGTTATGCCTGTATAGTACTTTTAGGAAAAAAAAAAAATTCAATTCTCATTTTTTTCCCCTTGAACTGAAAGAAGCAAAGTGGAACTTAGTTACAATGCTCCAAGTTGTCTGTGGGCCACCCAAGATACAGGCTCCTTGTCTCTTCTGATTTTGAGCTCAGACAAGGAAAAGCAGAATACTTTGTATCAGTCTGGCAAATGTTGCAGAAAGTAGTGGAGAATGTTTCAACACATGAAAGCTTCAAGGAAACTGTAGATGTATGGGTGTTTGGGGCAAGGGATGGGCTGGTAATAAAATAAAACATCTACAGTCATGAGGAGATTCTAGGGTGAGTCTCTTTAGGAAATTAAAACATTTAGCAACAGAAGTATATATGGGGGAATCAAAGAAAAGCACACATAAGCCCAAGCAGGATGTATCCCCAGAAAAGAACCAATATCTTAAGCCTTAGCCCTGAGCTGATATAAAAACTCAGAACATGCCCTGCTAATTACTGAAGATCTGCACCACCAAGCTGCAGAGATTGGGTAAGCTGGCCATTTTTTTAATGAATTGTTGAATACTACATCAAAAACTAATGATGTACTATATGTTGGTTAAGTAAACATAATGTAAAAAAAAAAAAAGCTGGCCTAATTTTCAATTATTTGAAGAAAAGTCATTTGAAACTATTGAGTCTGAGAAACACAAAGAAACAAGAACTCTAAAGTAAAAAGAGTCAAAAGCATTTACGAGACTCTGTTACATGAACCAATATATGCATTATTGAAATCCTAAAACAAAAAGTGGCTGAAAATTTATTTGATAAAATAAAAAGGTTTCTACTGAAAAATTCACTAATAATCTTACTGAGGATCCATTGTATGTGACAAATCACTTCTGTATCTCTTCCAAGATTTTCTCACTGTCCGACTTTTGAGAATTTGATGATAATGTATTTTCAGTGTGAGTCTCTTTAGATTTATTCTACTTGTTGTTTGTGCTTCTTATATTTGTATAGCCATACTTTCCTCAAATTTGGGGAGCTAAGGGCTATTATTTTATCAAATCTGGTCTATTATTTTATCACCCAAATACCCCATCCCCCCACCCACCTCCTCTCCAGTAATCCTTAGTTTGTTTCTTATAGTTAAGTCTCTCACTGTTTGTCTCCCTGTCTATTTTCTTCCCATTCAGTTTTCCCTCCCTTCCCCTCTGATCTTCAGTGCTATTTCTTATATTCCATATAGGAGTGAAACCATATAATAATTGTCTTTTTCTGATCAGCTTTTTACGCTCAGAATAATACCCTCCAGTTCCACCCACGTTGACGTAAATGGTAAGTATTCATCCTTTTTAGATGGATGAGTAATATCCCATTGTATGTATATACCACATATTCCTTATCCATTCATCTGTCGATGGATATCTGGGTTTCCTCTACAGTTCGGCTATTGTGGACATTGCTGCTATAAATATTGAGGTACATGTGCCCCTTCGGATCACTACCTTTGTATATTTGTGGTTAATACCTAGTGTGCAATTGTTGGGTCGTAGGGTAGCTCTATTTTTAACTTCTTGAGGAACCTCCATACTATTTTCCAGAGTAGCTGTATAAGCTCCCATTCCCACCAACAGTATTAGAGGGTTCCCCTTTCTCCACATTCTTGCCAATATTTGTTGTTTCCAACATTGTTAATTTTAGCCATTCTGACTGGTGTGAGGTGGTATCTCATTGTGGTTTTGATGTGCATTTCCTTGAAGCCAAGTGATGTTGAACATTTTTTTCATGTGTCTGTAGGCCATTTGTATGTCTTCTTTGGAGAAATGTCTGTTCATGTCTTCTGCGCATTTCTTGACTGGATTTTTTTTTTTTTTTTGGGTGTTGAGTTTCATAAGTTCTTTATCTATAAGTCACTTGTGAATATCTTCTCCCATTCCGTAGGTTGCCTTTTAGTTTTGTTTACTGTTTCCTTTGCTGTGGAAAAGCTTTTTATCCTGATGAAGTCCCAGTAGTTAATTTTTGCTTTGTTTCCCTTGCCTTTGGAGACATGTCTAGCAAGAAGTTTTGTGGCCAAAATCAAAGAGATTGTTGCCTGTGTTCTTTTCTAGGATGTTGATGGATTCCTGTCTCACATTTAGGTGTTTCCTCCATTTTGAGTATATTTTGTGTATGGTGTAAGAAAATAGTCCAGTTTCATTCTTCTACATGTGGCTGTCCAATTTACCTAGCATCATTTGTTGAAGAGACTGTTTTGTTGTTGTTGTTGTTGTTGTTGTTGTTTTTTCCATTGAATATTCTTTCAGGCTTTGTTGAAGATTAGTTGACCATAAAGGTGAGGGTCCATTTCTGGGTTCTCTATTCTGTTCCATTAGTCTATGTGTCTGTTTTTGGGCTAGTACCATACTGTCTTGATGATTATAGCTTTGAAATATAGCTTGAAGTCTGGAATTGTGAGGTCTCCAGCTTTGGTTTCCTTTTTCAACATCTCTCTGGATATTTGAGGTCTTTTCTGGTTCCATTTAAATTTTATTATTATTTATTCCAACACTGAAATATGTTGATAGTAATTTGATAGGGATTGCATTGAATGTGTAGATTGCTCTGGGTAGCACTGACATTTTAACAATATTTGTTCTTCTAATCCATTAGCATGGAATGTTTTTCCATTTCTTTGGGTCTTCCTCAATTTCTTTCATAAGTGTTCTGTAGTTTTTAGAGTACATATCCTTTACTTCTTTGATGAGGTTTATTCCTAGATCCAATAATCAATAAGGAAATTAAAGCAGTAATCAAAAATCTCCAAACAAACAAGAGTCCAGGGCTACATGGCTTCCGAGGGGAATTCTGCCAAACATTTAAGGAACTAATACCTATTCTTCTAAAGCTGGTTCAAAAAACAGAAATGGAAGGAAAACTTCTAAACTCGTTTTATGAGGCCAGTGTTACCTTGATCCCAAAACCATATAAAGACCTCATCAAAAAGGAGAATTACAGATCAATATCTCTGATGAACA
The DNA here is from genome assembly GCF_054177405.1 of Leptonychotes weddellii. NCBI lineage: Eukaryota > Metazoa > Chordata > Mammalia > Carnivora > Phocidae > Leptonychotes > Leptonychotes weddellii. The sequence continues at coordinate 52,571,364 of NC_138385.1, forward strand.
TGGATGCCAAAATACCAAGATACTAACCAATAGTATCCAACAGTACATTAAAAGGATTATTCACCACAACCAGGTGGGATTTATTCCTGGGTTGCCAGGGTGGTTCAACAATCGCAAATCAATCAATGTGATAGAGCACATTAACAAAAGAGACAAGAACTGTATGATCCTCTCACTTTATTCATAAAAAACATTTGACAAAATATAACATCCTTTCTTGTTTAAACTCTTAGTAGTGAAGGGATAGAGGGAACATACGTCAGTATCACAAAATCCATATACAAAAAGCCCACAGTGACTATCATTCTCAATGGGGAAAATCCCCTAAGGTCAGGAAGATGACAGGGATTTCCACTCTCACCACTGTTGTTCAACATAGTACTAGAAGTCTTAGTCTCAGAAATCAGACAATAAAAAGAAAAAAAAAGCATTCAAATTGGCAGAGAAGAAGTCAAACTCACTCTTCGCAGATGACATGATACTTTATGTGGAAAACGCAAAAGACTCCACTCCAAAATTGCTAGAACTTATGCAGGAATTCAGCAATATGGCAGGATATAAAATCAATGCACAGAAGTCAGTTGCATTTCTATACACTAACAATGAGACAGAAGAAAGAAAAATTAAGGAATCAATCCCATTTACAATTGCACCAAAACCCAAAATAGACTTTAATTTAAAAATGTCTTTAAATAAGACAATGAAGAAATAGAAAAGGTCAATTCTAGAAGATATAACAATTATAAATATATATGCATCAAACTTTAGAGCTCTAATATATATAAAGCAAATATTAACAAAATTAAAGGGAGAAATAGTTTTATAAAAATAGTTGAAGACTTTAATATGTCACTTTTAACAATGGATAAAATAAACAGAAAATCAATAAGGGGAGAAAGTAGCTGAAAAGTACTAAAGGAACCTAATAGATATATACAAAATAACCCACATAACAAAAACAAAATACTCATTATTTTCTCATGGGCATGGAATAATTTTTCAGGATAGAACACATGTTAGGCAAGAACAAAAGTCTAAATAAATTTTGAAACATTGAAATCACATGATACATTTTTTCTTATGAGAATGGAATGAAACTAGATATCAATAGCAAAAATAAGCTGAAAATACACAAATATGTGGCAACCAAATCACTCACTCTTAAACAATCAGTGGGTCAAATGTAAAATAAGAAGGGAAATTAGAAAATAATTTGGGACAAACAAAAATAAAAACAATATACCAAAAGTAATGGGATGCAATGAAAATAGTATTAAAAGGGAAAATTTTTGCAATTAATGCTTATTTAAAAAAATGGCCTCAAAACAGTAGGTGAAATGTAAAACTTAAGGAACTAGATAAACAATGAATTAAATACAAAGCTAAGGCGATAATAAAGATAAGATTAGACATGAAATACAAAATAGAAAAATTAGAGAAAACCCTTGAAACTAAGATTCAGTTTTTCAAAAAATGCAACAAAATTGACCAACTTCAGCAAGACTAAGAAAAAAAATTTAAATAACTAAAATCAAAAATGAAAGAGAAGACATTGTAACTGATAAAACAGAAAGATTATAAATATATAGTATGAACATTTCTATGCCAATAAATTATATAATCTGGATAAAAGGAACAAATTCTTAAAAACACACAAGTATCAAGAATGAAATCATTGAAAAATTGAAAGCCTGAAAGATTTATAACTACAAAAGATATTAAATCAGTAATCAAAAACTTTTCAACAGAGGAAATATCAGAAGTAATTGATACACTTATGAATTTTACAAATAATTTTTTTAAAGAGTTAAAACTAATCCTTCTCAAACTGTCCAAAAATTGAAGAGGTGGGCACACTTATAACCCTATATCTATGAGGCCAACCTTACTTTGATACCAAAGCTAGGCAAAGACACTACATGGAAAGAAGACTATAGATCAATATTACTTATAACTTTGAGGCTAAAATCTTTAACAAAATACTAGCAATACATATTCATCATAATATTAAATATATTATACACCATGACCAACTGGAATTTATTCTTTGAGTGCAATGATGTTTCAACTTAAAAAATCCAATCATGTAATAAATATTAACATAATAAAAGAAAGATCACATGATTATCTTGATAGATACGTGAAAAGAATTTGACAAAATTCATTACCTTTTCATGATAAAAGTACTCAATAATTAGAAATTAAAGGAAGCTAGCTCAATAATATAAAGGACATATTTGAAAACCCACAGCTAACATCATATTCAATAGTAAAAGACTAAAAATATTACCTTTAAGATCAGGAACAAAACAAGGATTTCATATTTTACCCATTCTATTTGATATAGTATTAGAAGTCCAAGACAGAGAAATTAGGCAAGGGAAAGAAATATGAGGCATCAAAATTGAAAATAAGAAATTAAGTTTTATGTTTACAGATGACATGATTTTACATGTAGAAAAGTATAAAGATTTCCCAAATATATGAAAACTAAAAAATGAATTCAGTGAAGTTGAAGTCAACACACAAAATTTAACTATTTCTACACACTAAAAATAAAACAAGACAAAAAAAGAAAATAAGAAATCAATTACATTGTTAATATCATCAATAAAAAATAAAATACTTAGGAATAAACTTAACCAAGGAGGTAAAAAAAATGTACACTGAAAATTAAAACTATGGTGAAAGAAATTAAGTAAGACAGAAATAAATGGAAAAATATCTCATGTTCATAGATTGGAAAAAAATAATTTTAAGATGTCAAATCATCTAAAGTGGTATACAAATTCAGTGCAATCCCTGCCAAATTTTTAGTTACAACTTTTGCAGAAATACAAATATACATTCTGAAATTCATATGCAATATCATGGCACCACTTTTAGTCAATACAATTATAAAAAAGAGGGTTGAAGGTCTCATACTTGGTGATTATCAAAGTTCTACAATGCTACAAATATCAAAATGGTGTGGTATTGGCCTAAAGATAGACATATAGATAAATAGAATAAAAAATAAATCCTCACACATATAGTCAATAATTTTCTACAAGGGACTCAATTCATGCAATGAAGGAGGACAGTTTTTTTTTTTTTCCAAAGTAAAGTTGGGAAAACCAGATATCCATAAGCAAAAGAGTCAAATTGGACCTTTACTTTAAACCATACACAAAAATTAACTAAAAAGAAAACAAAACTCAAATCAAAATGGATCCAAAACTTAAATGTAATATCTTAAATTATAAAACTCTGAAGAAAATATAAGAAAAAGTCTCATATGGTATTTGACAAGGATTTCTTATATATGACACCAAAACCACAAGTAACAAAATAAAAAAAAAAAAAGGTAAATTGGGCTTTATCAGAATTAAACACTTTTGTGCATCAAAGGACACTATCAACAGAATGAAAAGGCTATCTTTGAAATAGAAAAATAAATATTTGCAAATAATACATAAGGGATCAATATCCAGAATATATAAAGAATTTATACAATTCAGATGGGGAGAGAAGATGGTAGGAGGGCCCTAGGCTCATCTGGTCCTACAAATACAACTAGATAATTATCACATCATTCTAACTACCCCAGAAATCAACCTGAAGACTGATAGAACAAATTCCACAACTGAAGGGAAAGAAGAAGCCATGTCAAAGAAGGTAGGCAGTGTGGAGACATGGTTTGGTGGAGAAATGGATCTCAGATGCTATGGCGGGGAGGGACCCATGGTTGCAGAGAAAAAAGAGAGAGAGGGGGGAGAGGGAGAGAGGGAGAGAGAGAGATGGGGGGTCACACAGGGGAACACACAAGGATAACATTTCCTCAAAGCTATTGGCTGGGAAAATGAGAGAGGCTGAATTTCCTGAGTTCTTGCAATGAGCCTGACTTAAAGACTGGAGTTTTGTTTTTGTTTTTGTTTTTTTAAGATTTTATTTATTTATTTGACAGAGAGAGAGACAGCGAGAGAGGGAACACAAGCAGGGGGAGTGGGAAAAGGAGAAGCAGGCTTCCTGCCGAGCAGGGAGCCCGATGCGGGGCTCGATCCCAGGAGCCTGAGATCATGACCTGAGCAGAAGACAGTCGCTTAACTGACTGAGCCACCCAGGCGCCCCAAAGACTGGAGTTTTAACAGTTGATAGGCTTACTTGGATAGAGCCCTGAGGGCACTGCCCTACTCCTAGAGAGAAAGCAGAAAAACAACCTGGGAGCAAACTGCTTTGAAACAAGTGATCTGAAAAACTCCTGCAGCCCACAGTGGAGAGATTATTCACTCTTCTTGGAGCACTTCCCTGAGAGGCAGTTTCCAGGGAGACTCTTCTATGGGGATAAAGGAGCCAGAGGGTGAAATTTCCCCTTCCCTCAGTGTAAACACAGAGCCACCAGTTGAAGGCAGCTCAGCCCCCAAACTGGCTGTCTAACTTGCTTACACCAAGTCCCACCCCACTGAGCTCTGGCCTGAGTGCCCTTCTCAGTCAAGCTTGCTTCAACCCAGCACAGCAGACCCCTCGCCCAGAAGACCAGCACAGGACACTGCCCACACGACATCCATAAAGCCTGGAGTTTTAAAAGTCAGCAGGCTTGGCTGGGGTAGGTCCTGGATGGCACTGCTCTGTACCTGGAGAGAAGACAGGCAAACAAACCATAGGCAGTATGGAAACAACAATCTGAAAAACACCTGGCTGACACGGGAGTGGGGGGGGAGGGAAGGGATTATTCACTCTAACTCTCTGAGTGCTTCCCTGGGAAGCAGTGTGACAGAGACCTCTCTCTGGGAACAAAGGATCTGGCTGGTGCTATTTCCTTTCCCCTCCCCTGAGCATAAATACAGAGTCACCAGCTGTAAGCAGCCATAGCTCAGACACTGGCTGCCTAACTTGTTTACACCAAGTCCCACAGCCCTGAGTTCAGGCAGTACTCCCTTCTCAGCCAAGCTTGCCTCAGTCCCAGTGCAGCAGGCCCCTCCCCAAGAAAACCAGCACAAACCTCTCCCCACAACATATCTCAGGGCTTCAGTTCTACTGGAAGTAGTATCACATCTCATTTAACAAGCAGATCAGGGCACACCAAGTAAAAACTCACCATATTCTGGCCAAGGACAAAACAATGCCCACTGCAGGCAAGGAGAACCTCTGCAGACTAATGGCCAGAAGGATAGAATGACCAAAACATAACAGCAGAACCCATGCAGCACATAACAGAGACACTCCCTCCAGGTCCCAGTAACTATATGACCTCTTCTTCGTAAAGCCATTGCTCTCAGGAGCAAGAAACATAATAGACTTTACTAACACAGAGAAGAAAGCTGACACTTAGACAAAATGCCAAGACAGAGGAATTCATCCCAAATGAAACAAGAAGATAAGGTCACAGCCAGAGATCTAAGTGAAACAATTTTAAGTAACATGCCTGATGGAGAATTTAAACCACTGATCATAAGGATAATCACTGGGCTTGAGAAAAGAATGGAATATTTCAGGGAGGCCCTTACCACAGATATAAAAGAGTTAAAAAAGAATCAGTCAGAAGCAAACAATGAATCATGGAACACTACATCAAAAACTAATGATGTAATGTATGGTGATTAACATAACATAATAAAATAAAATAAAAATAAAAGAAATGAAAAATGCAAAAACTGAGATTTACAACAGACTTGATGCAATGAACACAGGGGCGGAAGAAGCAGAGGGACAAATAAATGATATAGAAAATAAGATAATAAAAAATAATGAAGATGAACAAAAGAGGAAGAAGAATTATGATACACAAAAATAGGGAACTCAGTGACTCCATGAAACATAATAACATTCATATTTTAAGAGTCCCAGAAGAAGAAGAGAGAGAAAGGGGGGCAGAAAATTTATCACTGGAAATCATAGCTGAAAACTTCTCTTATCTGGGGAAGACAATAGACATCCAGATCTGGGAGGCAAAGAGAACTTCCAATAAATCAAAAAAGCAGGCCATCGCAAGACACATTGCAATTAAAGTTGAAAAATATAATGATAAAGAAAAAATCTTAAAAACAGCAAGGCAAAAGAAGACCTTAATTTACAAGAGAAAACCCATAAGGCTAGCTGCAGATTTCTCAAGAGAAACTTGGCCAAAGAGAAGGGAGTGGCATGATATATTCACTGAGCTGAATGGGAAAAATCTGCAGACCAGAAAACTCTGGCCATCAAGGTTGTCATTCAGAATAGAAGAAGAGACAAAAAGTTTCTAAAACAAATGAAAACTAAATGATTTTGTGACCACTAAACAAGACCTAAAAGAAATATTAAAGGGGACTCTTTTAGTGGAAAGGAAAGACCAAAAGTGACAAAGACTAGAAAGGAACAGAAAAAAATCTTCAAAAACAATGACAAAACAAGTACCAAGATAACACTCCATACATATCTATCAGTAATTACTCTGATTGTAAATGGACTAAACCCTTCAATCAAAAGGCATAGGGTGTCACAATGGATTTAAAAAAAAAAACAAAAAACTATATCATGCCTACAAGAGACTCATTTTAGACCTAAAGACACCTGCAGATTGAAAGAAGGGGATAGAGAAATATTTAACATGCAAATTAATATCAAAAGAAAGCTAGAGTAGCAAAATTATATATATGACAAACTAGACGTGAAACTAAAGACTGCAACAAGAGATGAAGAAGGGCATTATGTCATAATAAAGGGGACAATCCAACAAGAAGATCTAGCAATTGTAAATATTTAAGTGCCCAACATGGGATCACACAAATATATAAAACAATAACAAACATAAAGACGATAATGCAAAAATAATAGAGGATTTTAACACCCAACTTCTGTCAATGGACAGATCATCTAAGCAGAATATCCACAAGGAAACTATAGCTTGAATGACACACCGGCTGGACTTAACAAATAATTTAAACATTCCATCCTAAAGCAGGAGAATACACACATTCTTTACAAGTAAACATGGGACATTCACCAGAGTAGATCATATATTAGGTCACAAACCAGGCCTTCACAAGTACAAAAAAATTTGAGATCATACCATGCATATTTTCAGACCACAGTGAAACTTGAAGTCAACCACAAGAAAAAATTTGGAAAGACCACAAAAACATGGAGGTTAAGCAAAATGCTAATAAAGAATGAATGGGTCAACCAGGAAGTCAAGGAAGAAATAAAAAATACACGGAAACAAATGAAAATGAAAACATGACAGTCCAAAAACTTTGGGATGCAGCAAATCCATCCAAAGGGGGAAGTATATAGCAATACAGGCCTACCTCAAGAAGCAAGAAAAATCTAATACACAACCTAACCTTGAAAGGAACTAAAAATTGAAAGACAAGAGAAGCCTAAAGCTAGCAGAATGAAGAAAATGATAAAGATTAGTACAGAAATAAATGATAGAGAATAAGCAATCAATAGAACACATCAATGAAACCAGGAGCTGGTTCTTTGGAAAAATTAATAACATTGATCTTCTAGCCAGATTTATCAAAAAGAAAAGACAAGGGACCCAAATAAATAATATCACAAATGAGAGAATCACAACCAACACCACAGAAATAATTATAAGAGAATATTATGAAAAACTATATGCCAAAAATTGGACAACCTAGGAGAAATGGATAAATTCCTAAAAACATATAAACTAACAAAATTGAAGTAGGAAGAAATAGAAAACTTGATCAGATGGATAAACAGAAAATAAATTGATTCAGTAATCAAAAATCTCCCAACAAACAAAAGTCTAGTGCCAGATGGCTTCACAGGTGAATTCTACCGAACATTTAAACAAGAGTTCATAACTATTCTTCTGACGGGCACTTAAGTGGCTCAGTTGGTTAAATCTCTGCCTTCGGCTCAGGTCATGATCCCAGGGCCCTAGGATTGAGCTTAGCATTGGGCTCCCTGCTCAGCGGAGAGCCTGCTTCTCCCTCTCCCGCTGCCTGCTGCTCCCCCTGCTTGTGCTCTCTCTCTTTCAAATAAATAAAAATAAAATCTTTAAAAAAATAACTATTCTTCTGAAACTGTTCAAAAAAATAGAAAGGAAAGGAAAACATCCAAACTCATTCTATGAGGCCAGCATTACCAACATACCAAAACCAGATAAAGACATCACTAAAAAAGAGAACTACAGGCCAATATCCCTGATGAACATGGATGCAAAAATTGTCAATAAAATACTAGCGAACTAAATCAACCAATATATTAAAATAATCATTCACCACAATAAAGTGGGATTTACTGCTGGGTTGTGAGGGATGTTGAATATTCACAAATCAATCAACATGATACAGCACATTAATAAAAGGAAGTATAACAATCATAAGATCCTTTCAATAGATGCAGAAAAGGCATTTGACAAAGTACAAAACCCATTCACAAAATCCATTCCTAATAAAAACCCTCAACAAAGTAGGGTTAGCAGGAAGATACCACAACTTAACAAAAACCATATATGAAAAACCCACAGCTAATATCATGCTAAATGGGGAAAAACTGAGGGAATTTTCTCTATGGTCATGAACAAGACAGGGATGTCTACTCTCACCACTTTTATTTAACATAGTACTGGAAATCTTAACCACAAGTATCAGACAACAAAAAGGAATTCAAATCAGCAAGGAAGAAGTAAAACCTTAACTATGCAGATAACATGATGTCCTATATAGAAAATCTGAAAGACTTCACTGAAAATTTTCTAGAACTGATATGCCAGTTCAGTAAAGTCGCACGATACAAAATCAGCATGCAGAAATCTGTCGAATTTCTATACACCAACAATGAAGTAGCAGAAAGAGAAATCAAGGAATCAATCCCATTTATAATTGCACCAAAAAATCTTTATAAACCTAGGAATAAACCTAACCAAAAAGTGAAAGACCTATACTCTGAAAACTATAAAAAGGTGATAAAAAAAATTGAAGAGGACACATAAGAATGAAAAGACATTCCATGCTTATGGACTGGGAGAATAAATATTGTTTAAATGTCTATATTACCCAAAGAGATCTACACATTTAATTCAATCCCTATCAAAATACTACCAGCATTTTCCACAGAGCCATAACAAGCAATTCTAAAATTTGTATGATACCACAAGAGACCCCAAATGGCAAAGCAACCTTGAAAAAGAAAAGCAAAGCTGGAGGCATCACAATTCTGGACTTCAAATAATAATACAAAGTTGTACTGGTCAAAACAGGATGGTACTGGCACAAAAATAGACACATTGATCAATGGAACAGAATAAAAATATCCAGAAATGAGCCCACAAGCTTATGGTAAATTAATCTTCAAAGAAACAGGAAGGAATATCCAATGGGAAAATGACAGTCTCTTCAAAAAATGGTTCTGGGAAACTGGACAGCAATGTTCAAAAGGATGAAACTGGACCACTTTCTTACACCATAAAGAAAAAAAATAATTCATAATGGATTAAAAACCTAAATGAGAGACCTGCAACCATCAAAATCTGAGAGGACAACACAGGCAGCAACCTCTTTGACATCAGCCAAAGCAACCTGTTATTAAATAGGTCTCCTGAGGCAAAGGATACAAAAGAAAAAATAAACTATTGGGTCATCAACAAAATAAAAACATTCTGTACAACAAAGAAAACAATCAACAAAACTTAAATGACAACCTATGGAATGGGAGAAGATATTTGCAAATGATGTATCTGATAAATGGTTAGTAACCAAAATAAATACAGAAATTTTAAAATTCAACACTCAAATACTGAATAATCCTTAAAAAAATGGCAGAGTAGTGATCTGAAGGAGCACCTGCACCCCAATGTTTATGGAAGCAATGTCCACAATAGCCAAACTATGAAAAGAGCCCAGATGGCCATCAGCAGATGAATGGATAAAGCAGTTGTGGTATATATATATACAGTGGAATATTACTCAGTCATCAGGAAAATGAAATCTTACCATTTGCAACAATGTGGATGGAACTAGAGGGTATTATGCTAAGCAAAATAAGTCAATCAGAGAAAGACAATTATCATATGATTTCACTCATATGTGGAATTTAAGGGGAAAAAAAACAGAGGATCATAGGGAAAGGGAAGAAAAAATAAAATAAGACCAAATCAGAGAGGGAGACAAAATATAAGAGACTCTTAACTACTGGAAACAAACTGAGGGCTGCTGGAGGGTAGGGTGGTGAGGGGATGGGGTAACTGGGTGATGGGCATTAAGGAGAGCATGTGATATAATGAGCATTGGGTATTAGATAAAACTGATGAATCACTGAACTCTGCCTCTGAAACTAATAATACACTATATGTTAATTGATTGATTTAAATAAAATAAAATTTTATTTAAAAAAATGAGAATATGAATAGACATTTTTCCAAAGATGACATACAGATGTCCAGCTGACACATGAAATATGCTCAACATCACTCATCATCAAGGAAATAAATATCAAAACAACCATAAGATATCACCTCACACCTCTCAGAGTGGCTAAAATCAACAACACAAGATGTAAAGGTGTTAACAAGGATGTGGAGAAAGGGGAACATTCCTGCACTGTCAAAGGGAATGCTGACTGGCGTAGTCATTCTTTTTTTTTTTTATGTTATGTTAATCATCATACATTACATCGTTAGTTTTTGATGTAGTGTTCCATGATTCATTGATTGCGTATAACACCCAGTGCTCCATTCAGTACGTGCCCTCTTTAATACCCATCACCAGGCTAACAAATCCCCCCACCCTCCTCTCCTCTAGAACCCTCAGTTTGTTTCTCAGAGTCCATAGTCTCTCATGGTTCATCTCCCCCTCCGATTCCCCCCCTTCTATTTTCCCTTCCCCCTATCTTCTTCATTTTTTTAAACATATAATGTACTATTTGTCTCAGAGGTACAGGTATGTGATTCAACAGTCTTACACAATTCACAGCTCTCACAATAGCACATACCCTCCCCAAAGTCTATCACCCAGCCACCCCCTCCCCCCCCCCCCCCCCCCCA
>NC_138385.1:52582838-52642586 GCF_054177405.1 Leptonychotes weddellii
AAGCCCAGCTAGTATCTTTAAAATCGTCATTCTGAACTCTAGTTCCAACATCTTACTAATGTCCATATTGATTAGGTCCCTGGCAGTCGGTACTGCACCTTGTTCTTTTTGTTGAGGTGATTTTTTTCCATCTTGTCATTTTGTCCAGAGGAGAATAGATGAATGTGAGAACAAAATGCTAACAGGGTAGCAATGACTCCAGAAAAATATACACTAAACAAATCAGAAGAGACCTGAAACTGGGGGAAAAGAAAGGGAAAGAATGAAAAAAGAAAAAAAAAAGAAAAAGAGAAAGATAAAAACAAACAAACAAACAAAAACAGAATATGATCAAATATGATCAGGCTGGTGCATAGATCAGTGCCACACACTAGATTTTGGGCGTATTTTGGTCTGTTAGAAGAAAGTGCCTCCCAAAAGTTTAAAGAAAGAAAAACTTATATATGTACAAAAATAAGGGTAATAATGATGAAGGGATGGAATATGACTGTAAAGATGGAGAATTATAAAATATTTTATAAAAGGAATTGATAAGAAGTTGTTCAAAAAAAGAAAGAAGAGGATTAAAAAACAAAAGGAGAGAATGTGATCAGGCAAGAGACTAGAACAAAGTCATACACTAGACATTTAGAGTATATTTTGGTCTGTTAGAAGAAAATGTATCCCAAAATTTTAAAGAGAGAACAACATATATATATATCAAAAATAAGGTTAACTACTATGAAAAGATAGAATATGATTTTAAAATGAAAAATAAAAAGATTTTTTAAAAAAGTGATTGAGAAGATGTTGGTTGAAAAAGGGAAAAAGAAAAATTCAAAAAAAGAAAAAGAAAAAGAAAAAAAGAAAATTAAAAAAATTAACTTTGAAAGACTAAAGAATCATGGGAAAAAAGCCATGAATTCTATGTGCAGTATTCCCCTAGTGCTAGAGTTGTACCTTTCTCATTGATTGTTAAACTTGGTCTTGGCTGGCTGTTCTTGCTGATCTTATGGGGGAGGGGCCTGTTGCAGTAGTTCTCAAATGTCTTTGCCAGAGGCAGAATTGCCCCACCCCTGCTGGAGGCCAGGCTAAGTAATCTGCTTGGGTTTACTCTCGGTAGCTTTTGTTCCCTACAAGCTTTCCGTACAGCTTTGGAGGATGAGAGTGAAAATGTTGGCTTCCCAATCTCCGCCCCAGAGGAGCCAAGAACTCAGGGCCCCACTCCTCAATGAGTCCCCAGAGACAAGCAGTCAATCACTCCCATCTCTCCAGTCTCCGGGTGCACTCCGTGCTCACCTGGCCTGTGACTGAGCATTTCTATCTCTGGCACATGACCCCATTTTGAGTCTCCAAACCCAGCAGATTCCTGTGGTGTGCTCCCATGCCACTCCTTTCAGGGGGAGGAAGGGGAGTCTCCTCGGATCTGCCACTTTTTGGGTCCCTGCTGCAAGAGCAGTGGCCTGATTGTGCTGTGGATCACAGTTTATGGCAACCCCGAGCTGAAAGCCCACTCTTCGGCTCTGTCTCTGCAGCCGGCTTCCCTGCTCTGATAACCTGGGAGCTCTGCCACACTCAGGCACCGCCGGTCTTTCTGTGACCCCGAGGGTCCTGAGACCACACTGTCCCAGCAAGGGTTCCACCCCCCACTTAGCCACTGGAGCGACGTCCCTCAGCAGAGCCTACTTCTAAAATTTCTGATTTTGTGCTCTGCTGCTCTATCACTTGCCAGTAGCAGCTAATGGAGGCCCCTTCCCCCGCCGTCTATCTTCCTGAATATCTCCTCGGATTCATTTCTTCGCACATCCTACCTTCCAGAAAGTGGTCACTTTTCTGTTCAGAGAGTTGCTGCTATTCTTTCCTTCAATCTCCTGTTGAGTTCGTAGGTGTTCAGAATGGTTTGATCCCTATCTAGCTGAATTCCTGGGACCGGATGAAATTTAGGTCTCCTACTCCTTCACCATCTTGCTTCTCCCCCCCACCCCTAGTGTAGCCATTCTTTAAAACACTATGGAGGTTCCTCAAAAAATTAAAAGGAGAACTACCCTAAGATCCAGCAATCACACTACTAGGTATTTACCAAAGAATACAAAAAGTGCTCATTCAAGGTATACATGCACCCTAATATTTATAGCAGCATTATCAACAATAGCCAACTTATGGAAAGAGCCTAAATGTCCATTGACTGATGAATGGGTAAGGTAGAAGTGGTATATATATATATAAATATATATATTACTCATCCATAAAAAGAATAAAATTTTGCCATTTGCGACATTGTAAATGGAACTAGAGAGTATTTTTCTAACTGAAATCAGTCAGCAATAGAAAGAGAAATAACATATCATTTCAGCCATATGTGGAATTTAAGAAACAAAACAAATGAGCATAGGGGGAAAAAAGAGAGAGAGAAACAAAGGAAGAAACATTCTCAACTATAGAGAACAACCTGAGGGTTACTGAAGAAGAGGTGGGCAGGGAATGGGTTAAAAAGGTGATAAGGATTAAGGAGTGCACTTGTTGTAATGAGTACAGGGTGTTGTATGGACATTTTGAATCACTAAATTGTACACCTGAAACTAATATTACACCATATGTTAACTAACTGGGATTTAAATAAAAACTAAATTAAAAAGAGTAATAAGACAATCTACAGAGTGGGAGAGATTATATTCACATTGTATATACGGTAAGTGTCTTGAATACATTATATGAAAGAAAAATTTCTATATTATTATTTAGTAATATAGAACCAAGTCAGCAACAAAAATGCAAATAACTGAATTTAAAAATGGGTAAGGAATTTGAATAGATAGCTTTCCACAGCAGGCATACAAATGGTCATTAAGGACACAAAAGGTGTTCAATGTCATTAGTCATCAGGGTAATGCAATTCAAAATTACTAAGAGAAGATACACTTACCACTTAGTAGGATGACTTTAAACAAAAAGTTAGTCAATAATAAGTTTGATAAGAATGTAGAGTAACTGAAATCATAACATAGTGCTGGTGGAAATGTTAAATCATGAAGACTCTTCTGAAAATATAAAGTTCCTAGAAATATTAAACATATAATTATATAACTCAGCAATTCCTTGCCTAGGTACATAGGGAATAAAAATAAAAAAAAAACTTATGCCCACAAAAAAGTTTGTACAAGTGCTCATAGTGGCAATATTCTCAATAGCTGAAAAGTGGAAATGCATCCATTGTCCATGAAATTGAAAAATGGATAAATTATGGGTTATCTATATGATATCCCACTTCAAAATGAATGAAGTAATGATACATGCTACAATATGGATGAACCTTGAAAACGTTCTAAGTGAATGAACCCAGTCACATAACACCACATTTTGTATGATTCTGTGTATATGAAATGTTCAGAATAAGCAGACAGAGACAGAAAGTAGATTATTACTTGCCCACTGCTGTCAGGGAAGTCTAAGGGAATGGACAGTAACTGCTTATGGGTACAGGATTTCTTTTTAGAGTGATGCATATGTTCTAAAATTCAACAGTGCTGATGGTCACACAACTCTTTGAATATACTCAAAACATTGAATTGTATACTTTAAATGTGTGACTTTTATGATATGCAAATTTTTATCTCTACAAATCTGCTTAAAATGCTTGTTATGAAATTTTCTTTTGATTTATAAAATTATTTATTATTTAATAATACAATAATGTTGAGGTTTATCTATTCTAATAAACACTGTCATTTGTGACTAAAAAAATGATACAAAATACTTGACTAATTTAGTGAACTCAGTTTTAAAATGTGAAAATAGTTTTATAAATGAGTTTAACTTGTTTAATGCTGAACAGACAAGAAATGGATTGACTGAACCCCTTATTCAATATATCACTTGCAAATTTCTTTTCTCATTTGGTAGGTTGTCTTTTTTTTGATAATTTCTTCTGCTGTGCAAAAGCTTTTTATTTTGGTGTAGCCCCAATACTTTAATGTTGTTTTTGTTTTCTTTGCCTGAGGAAACATCTAGAAAAATGTTGCTAAGATTCATATCAAAGGAATTACATGCAGCCTGTTTTCTTCTAAGAATTTTATAGTTTCAGGTCTCACATTTAGGTCTTTAATCCATTGTAAGGGTTTTTTCCTTGTTTGTTTTTTGTATAGTATAAGAAAGTGTCTAGTTTCATTCTTTTGCTTGTTGCTGTCCAGTTTTCCCAACACCTTTTGTTGAAGAGTCTGTCTTTTTCCCATTGCATATTCTTGGTTCCTTTGTCATAGATTAATTGAACATAGAAGTCTGGGTTTTTTTTTTTTTCTGGATTCGATTCTGTTTTACTGATCTATTTGTCTTTTTTTATGCTATTACCAATCTATTCTGATTATTACAGTTTTGTTGTATATCTTGAAATCTAAGATTGTGATACCTCCAGCTTTGTTCTTTTTCAAGATTGCTCTATTTGGGGTCTTTTGTGGTTCCATACACATTTTAGGATTATTTATTCTAGTTATGTAAAAAATGTTGCTGTTTTGGTAAGGATTGCATTAAATATGTAGATTGCTTTGGGTAGTATGGACTTTTTAAAAATATTTATTCCTCCAGTTCATGAGCATGGAATATCTTTCTTTTTTGTGTTATTTTCAATGTATTTTATTGTTTTATAGTTTTTAAGCTAAAAGCATTTCACCTCCTAGGTTAAATGCATTCCACAGTATTTTATTCTTTTGGGTGCAATTGTAAATGTGATTGTTTTCTTAATTTCACTTTCTGCTATTTCTTTATTAGTGTATACAAACACAACAAATTTCTGTTTATTAATTTTGTATCCTGAGACTTTACTGAACTCATATATCCATCCTTGAATTTTCTGGTGGATTCTTTAGGATTTTCTATATATAGTATCCTGCCATCTACTAATAGTGAAAGTTTTAATTTTTTTCTTACAAATATGTAAGCTTTTTATTTGTTTTTACTTCCTGATTGCTGTGGCTAGGACTTCCAGCAATCTGTTGAATATAAGTGGTGAGAGTGTATATCCTTGTTTTGTTCCTGATCTTAAATGGAAAACTCTCAGTTGTACACCATTCAGCATGGTGTTAGCTGTGGATATTTCATATATGGCCCTTATTATTTTGAGGTATGTTCCCTCCAATACTACTTTGTTGTGAGTTTTATCATGAATGGATGTTGTACTTGGTCAAATGTATTCTCTGCATCTACTGAGATGATCATATAATTTTTATCCTTTCACTTGTGAATGTGATGTATCATGTTGATTGATTTGCAAATATTGAACCAACCTTGCATCCCTAGAATAAATCACACTTGATTGTAATGAATGGTTTTTTAAATGTATTTTTGATTTTATTTGCTAATATTTGGTGGGGGTTCTTGTATCTATGTTCATCAAAGATGTTGTCCTGTAGTTTTCTTTTGTTGTAGTGTCTTTATCTGGTTTTGGTATCAGGTTAATGCTGGCCTCATAGAATGAATTTGGAAGCTTTCTTTACTCTTCTATTTTTCTAAGATTTTATTTAAATTCAAGTTAGTTAACATATATTATTAGTTTCAGGAGCAGAATTTAGTGATTAATCATGTGAATTTAACACCCAGTGCTGATTACAACAAGTGCCTTCCTTAATGCTCATCACCCATTTACCCCATCCCCCCCACTCACCTTCCCTCCAGCAAGCCTCAATTTGTTCCCTGTAGTTAAGAGTCTCTTATGTTTTGCCTCCCTCTCTGTTTTTATCTTATTTTATTTTTCCTTCCATTCCTCCATGTTCATCTGTTTTAGGAACAGGTATTTCCTTTTCTTTAAATGTTTGGTAAAATTCACCCATGAAGCCATCTGGTCTTGGACTTTTATTTGTTGGTAGTTTCTTTGATTACTGGATAAATTTCATTGCTAGTAATTAGTCTGTGCAAATTTTCTATTGCTTCCTGATTCAGTTTTGAAAGATTATCTGTTTCTATTAATTAATCCATTTTTTCTAGGTTGTCAATTTGATGGCATATATTTTTTCACAATATTCTCTATAAATCTTTTGTTTCTTTTTTTTTTTTAAAGATTTTATTTATTTATTTGACAGAGAGAGACACAGCAAGAGAGGGAACACAAGCAGGGGGAGCAGGAAAGGGAGAAGCAGGCTTCCCGCCGAGCAGGGAGCCCGATACGGGGCTCGATCCCAGGACCCTGGGATCACGACCTGAGCCGAAGGCAGACGCTTAATGACTGAGCCACCCATGCACCCCAATCTTTTGTGTTTCTGTTATGTTGGTGGTTATTTCTCTTCCTTCATTTCTCATTTTATTTTTTTGAGGCCTCTCTCCTTTTTTTATGAGAGTCTGTCTAAGTTTTATTGGTTTTGTTAATCTTTTCAACAAAACAGCTCCTGGTTTCATTGGTCTGTTCTATTTTATTTAGTCTCTATTTTATTTATTTCTGCTCTGATCTTTATTATATATATATTTTTCTTTTACTGGTTTTGAGCTTTATTTGTTCTTCTTTTTTCCAGCTCTGTTAGGTGTAAAGTTAGGTTGTTGAGATTCTTCTTGCTTTCTGAGTTAGGCTTGTATTGCTATAACCTTTTCAATTAGAACAACTTCTGCTGCATCCCAAAGGTCTTGGACCATTGTGTTTTCATTTTCCTTTGTCTTGATGTATTTTTTTTATTTCCTTTTTGATTTCTTGGTTGACCCATTCATTGTTTAGTAGCCTGTTCTTTAGCTTCCATGTATTTGTGTTCTTTCCAGATTTTGTCTTATGATTAACTTTTAGTTTCATACCATTGTCATCAAAAAGATGCATGGTATGATCTCAATCTTTCTGAATTTATTGAGGCTTGTTTTGTGACCTACCATGTGGTCTGTTCTGGAGAATGTTCCACGTGATCTTGAAAATAATGTGTATTCTCCTGGTTTGGGATGGAATGTTCTACATATATCTGTTAGGTCCATCTGGTCCAATGTGTCACTCAAAACCACTATTTCCTTGTTGATTTTCTGTTTGGATGATCCATCCATTCATGTAAGTGGAGTGTTAAAGTCCTGTACTACCATTGTATTACTGTCAATTTATGCCTTTGTGTTTGTTAATAGTTGCTTTTTGTATTTAGTTGTTCCCCTGCTGGATGCATAAATATTTTCAATTGTTATATCCTCCAGTTTAATATTTCCCTTTATCATTATATAGTGTCCTCTTTTGATTCTTGTTACAGTTTTTGTTTTATAGTCTATACTGTCTGATATAAGTATTGTTACTTCTGCTTTCTTTTTGCTTCCATTTGCATGGTAAATCTTTTTCCATCCCTTAACTTTCAATTCTTATGTGCCTTTAAGTCTGAAGTGAGTCTCTTGTAGACAGCATATATGTGGGTCTTGCTTTTTTTTTATCCATTCACTCACTCTTTATCTTTTGATTGTAACACATAATCTGCTTACATTCAAAGTAATTATTGATAAGTATGTACTTATTCTCATTTTATTACCTGTTTTATGGTCATATTGTAGTTCTCTGTTACTTTCTTCTCTTGCTCTCTTCCCCTGTGATTTGATGGCTTCCTTTAGTGATATGTTTGGATTCCTTTCATTTTTATTTTTTGCATATTTATTACAGGTTTCTGATTTGTTGTTAACATTAGGCTCATATATAACATTTTATGCCTATAGCAGTCCATATTAATTTGATAGTTGTTTAAGTTTGAACTCATTTTAAAAGCAACAAATGTTGGGCGCCTGGGTGGCTCAGTTGGTTAGGCGACTGCCTTTGGCTCAGGTCATGATCCTGGAGTCCCGGGATCGAGTCCCGCATCGGGCTCCCTGCTCGGCGGGGAGTCTGCTTCTCCCTCTGACCCTCCTCCCTCTCATGCTCTCTGTCTCTCATTCTCTCTGTCTCAAATAAATAAATAAATAAATAAATAAATCAAAAAGCAACAAATGTTTACTCTTCTTCACCCACATTTCTGGATGATGTCATACTTTTACATCCTTTGATTTTGTGAATCCCATGATTCATTTTATAAATATAATTTATTTTTACTGTTTTTGTATTTTAAACCTATACTGGTATTATAAGTGATTATTCTACTACTTTTAGTATGTCTTAATTTACCTGTGAATTTATTTTCCTTTCATAATTTTCTTGATTTTGGACTTTTCTTTTCACTCCAAGAATTCCCCTTAACAGTTCTTGTAAGACTGGCTTAGTGTTACTGAACTCCTTTACGTTTTGTTTGAAAAATTCCTCATCTATCCTATTTTGAATGATAACATTGATGGGTAAAGTATTTTTGATTGTAGGTTCTTTTCTTTCCAGCACTTTGAATATATCATGCCACTACTTTCTGAACTACAAAATTTATGCTGAAAAATCAGCTAAGTTAATGAGTTTCCCTTATATGTAACAGTTTTTTTAAAATTTTTTTTAATTGAAATTCAATTGAGTTAACATATGGTGTATTATTAGTTTCAGGAGTAAAATTAAGTGATTCTTCAGTTGCGTGTAACACCCAGTGCTCATTACATCAAGTGCCCTACATAATGCCCATCACCTAATTACCCCATCCCCCATCCATCTCCCTCCAGCAACTCTCAGTTTGCTTCCTATAGTTAAGAGTCTTTTATGTTTTGTCTCTCTCTCTGTTTTTATCTTATTTTAACTTTCCTTCCCTTCTATG
Source organism: Leptonychotes weddellii (assembly GCF_054177405.1). NCBI lineage: Eukaryota > Metazoa > Chordata > Mammalia > Carnivora > Phocidae > Leptonychotes > Leptonychotes weddellii. The sequence goes on from NC_138385.1 coordinate 52,591,472, forward strand.
TTCATCTGTTTTGTTTCTTAAATTCCATGTATGAGTGAAATCGTATGGTATTTGTCTTTCTCTGACTGACTTATTTTGCTTAGCATAATACCCTCTAGTTCCATCCACAGTGTTGCAAATGGCAAGATTTCATTCTTTTTGATGGCTGAGTTATATATATATATATCACACCATCTGGGCTCTTTCCATAGTTTGGCTATTGTGGACATTGCTGCCATAAACATTGGGGTGCATGTGCCCCTTCAAGTCACTATGTTTGTATCCTTTAGATAAATGTCTAGTAGTGCAATTGCTGGGTCATAATGTAGTTCTATTTTTCACTTTCTGAGGAACCTCCATACTGTTTTCCAGAGTGGCTACACCACTTTGCCTTCCCACCCAAAGTGTAAGAGGGTTGTCCTTTCTTCACATCCTTGCCAACATCTGTTGTTTCCTGAGTTGTTCATTTCATCCATTCTGAGCAGTGTGAGGTGGTATCTCATTGTGGTTTTGATTTGTAATTTCCTGATGCCAAGTGCTGTTGAACATTTTTTCATGTGTCTGTTAGCCATTTGCATGCCTTCTTAGGAGAATTGTCTGTTCATGTCTTCTGCCCATTTCTTGACTGGATTTTTATTTGTTTGTTTGTTTTTTGGGTGTTGAGTTTGATAAGTTCTTTATTGATTTTGGATAGTAGGACTTTATCTGATAAGTCATTTGTGAATATCTTCTCTTCTCCCATTCCATAGGTTGCCGTTCAGCTTTTTTTTTTTTTTTTACTGTTTCCTTTGCTGTGTAGAAGTTTTTATTTTGATGAAGTCCGAGGAGTTAATTTTTACTTTTGTTTCCTTTGCCTTTGTAGATGTGTCTAGCAAGAAGTTGCTGTGGCTGAGCTCAGAGAGGTTGCTGCCTGTGTTCTCCTCTAGGATTTTGACAGATTCCCATCTCACATTCAGGTCTTTCATCCATTTTCAGTTTATCTTTGTGCATCGTGTAAGGAAATGGTCCAGTTTCATTCTTCTGCATTGGGCTGTCCAATTACCTCAACACCATTTGTTGAAAAGACTATCACTTTTCCATTGGATATTCTTTCCTCCTTTGTTGAAGATTAGTTGACCGTAGAGTTGAGGGTTCATTTCTGGGTTCTCTATTCTGTTCCATTGATCAATAGGTCTGTTTTTGTGCCAGTCCCATAGACTCCTGATTATTACAGCTTTGTAAGACAGCTTGAAGTCTGGGATTGTGATGCTTCCAACTTTGGTTTTCTTTTTCAACATCCCTTTGGGTATTCAGGGTCTTTTCTGGGTCCATACAAATTTTAGGATTGTTATAACTGTGTGGAAAATGCTGGTGGTATTTTGATAGGGATTGTATTGAGTGTTGAGATTGTTTTGGTAGCATAGACATTTTAACTGTATTTGTTCTTCCAATCCATGAGCATGGAATGTTTTTCCATTTCTTTGTGTCTTCCTCAATTTATTTCATACCTATTTTTCATAGTACCGATCCTTTACCTCTTTTGTTAGGTTTATTCTTAGGTAGCTTATGGTTCTTGGTGCAGTTTTAAGTGGGATTAATTCCTTGATTTCTCTTTCTGCTGCTTCATCATTAGTGTATAGAAATGCGAGAAACGTCTGTGCATTGATTAGATATGCTGCGACTTTTCTGAATTCCTGTATCAGTCAAGCAATTTTTTGGTGGAGTCTTTGGGGTTTTCTACATAGAGTATCATGTCATCTGCAAAGAGTGAGATTTTGACTTCTTCTTTGCCTATCTGGATGCCTTTTATTTCTTTTTGTTGTCTGTTTCCTGAGGCTAGGACTTCTAGTACTATGTTGAACAGCAGTGGTGAGAGTGGACAACCCTGTCATGTTCCTGAACTTAGGGGAAAAGCTCTCAGTTTTCCCCATTGAGGATGATATTTTCTTTTGCTGCTTTTAAAATTCTCTCATTATCACATTATCACTACCTTTTGCTATTTTAATTATTATGTGTATTGGTGTGGTTCTTCTTGAGTTGTTTTTGTTGGGAACTTTCTGTGCCTCCTGGATCTTGATGTCTGTTTCCTTTCCCTGGTTAGGAAAATATTTAGCTATTATTTTTCTTCAAGCAAACGTTCTACCTCCTTTTTGCTCTCTTCTTGTGGGACTCTTATAATGCAAGTGCTATTACACTGGATAATGTCACTGAGTTTCTTAACCTAATCTTATGTATTATTATTACTACTTCTACTAATACTATTATTTGTTGTTCAGCTTGGTTTCTCTCCAATATTCTGTCTTCCAGATCGCTAATCCATTCTTCTGCCTCCTCTGCTTTACCATTGGTTTCCTCTAGTGTATTTTTTAATATCAGTTATTGAGTTCTTCATTTCTGATTGGTTCTTTTTTAAAAAAATTATCTCTCTTTATTAAAGGTCTTACAGAGATCTTCCACTCTTTTTCCAAGTAAAGTAAGTATCTTTATGACAATTATTTGAGTTCTTCATCAGGCATATTGCTTATCCCCAGTTTTCTTTTTGTTTTTGTTTTGTTTTGTTTTGTTTTGTTTGTTTTTTAATTTTATTATGTTATGTTAGTCACCATACAGTATATAATTAGTTTTTAATGTAGTGTTCCATGATTCATTGTTTGCATATAACACCCAGTGCTCCATGCAATACTAGCCCTCCTTAATACCCATCACCATGCTAACCCATCCCCCATCCCCTCCCCTTTAAAACCCTCAGTTTGTTTCTTGGAGTCCATAGTCTCTCATGGTTCATCTCTCCCTGCGATTCCTCCCCTTCATTTTCCCCTTCCTTCTGCTAATGTCCCCCATGCTATTCCTTATGTTCCACAAATAAGTGAAACCATATGATAACTGACTTTCTCTGCTTGACTTATTTCACTTAGCATAATGTCCTCCAGTCCCATCCATGTTGATGCGAAAGTTGGGTATTCATCTTTTCTGATGGCTGAGTAATATTCCATTGTATATATGCTTATCCCCATTTCATGTAATTATTTTGTTGTGGTTTTATCCTATTCTTTTATTTGGAACATAACCCTGTCTTCATTTGCTTATCTTTCTGTGTTTATTTCTATATATTAGGAAAGTTGGTTACATCTCCTGATATTGAAAGTTGTAGCCTTATAAGAAGAGGTACTGTGGTGTCATATAGCACAATGTTCCCTCTTCACCAGAACCAGGAGACTCAGGGGTGCCCTCTGTGTGGGTTGTGTGCATACTACTGTTGTGTCTGAGCTTGTGTGCCTTTAGTTCAGTCAGCTACAGAGATTCACTTTGCCTATTGTCAGCAGAGTTTGATCCTTGTGCTATTAAGGGCCTACTCTGGTGCCACCCTGGACTTGTAGTTGGGTGGTGTCAGCAGTCAGTCCAGATGCCTGCCTTTAGACCTTTTGCTGGTGCTTGGTTACACCAAACTGCAGGGTGCTATCCCTGCCTTGTCCCCTGAGAGGCATTTGTTGGTGGGTGGATCTTTCATACAATCCCAATATCTGCCCCCAGTCAGACTATTGAAGCTGCAGTAATAATGGATACAGGGTGTTCTCCCTTCTGTTGGTGGGTGGTGTTGACAGGTCAGATGTCTTTGGGGGCTGCAGATGCACTGATAGTCTGAATACTCTGTCTTCACTCTGGGCTGTAAGGTTCTGGGGCTGAGACTGTGAGGGTACTGGTGTGTGGGTCATCTTACCCTCTCTTCAAAGAAGTCACTTTGGAGTGATACTGGTCCCTGCTGAGGCTGCTTTCAGGATGAAATATGGCAGGAGTCAGTTTGGACGGACCTCCTGCCTAGTGAAATGGGTTGGATGGGGTGGATCAGCAGGAGAATGTGGTGACAGGGCATGCAGTGTTAGCAAGTTACGTGGAGAGTGTTCATGCTGTTTTCTGCAGCTGTCTGGCTATCTAGGCTGAGGGTGCAGAGAAATGGTGCCTGACAGTTCTTTTGTTCTTGGAGAAGTTTCTACTTTAATCAATTAAGCAATTAGCTAATTAATTGCTTAATTAATTAAAAGTTTCCTAAATAATTAAGTAAATATGACTTTTTAAACTGCTGCTTCTATGCTGTAACTCAGTGGGGTTGTTTGCTATGTTGTTTCTTTATAAGGGTGGGGACTCAGTTTTCTATCACCCTCTGGCTCTTCCAGAGTGGAGCCTGGTAATTTTTTAAGTACTCCTAATTAAGCCCCACTGGCTGTAAAAACTTACAAAACTTGGTCCCATTAGTTTTCAAAGCAAAATTTTATGGAGACTCATCTTCCCAGTGAAGATCTCCTATGTCTGGGGTGCCTGGTGTGGGGTCTGCCACTTTTCTTTTTCTGTGCTTGTTGTGTCCCTCCCATTTGTGGGTAGTCTTACTGGGGATTGGTTCCCAAACGTGTTTCCACTTCTCCTACACTTTTTGATGTGTCCTCCTCTCTATGATTAACTGTGGAAAGCCCATTCTGTCAAACTTTGGGTTGTTTTCTTGGTTGGATGCTCTAATGTGGCTGTTATCTATGTGTATTTGTGGGAAGGAGTGAGCTAGGATTCTCCTACTCTGCCATCTTCTCAGATGTCAATACTAAAAATTTTTATCCCCTAACTCCTTTCCGTGAAAAATCAATAAGTTCCCATAAATATTTTCCTTATGGAGTTCAGATTGTTTATATAATTTATTTTTATTTTAGATTTCCTGTGTGTTTGTAGTAGAGAAATTACTTTATGTCTTCTGAAATATTCAGCATACAACTGCAAGAATATAGCTCTGTTTATTTTCTTCTTTGTTTTGATTAATAAACACTAATTTCCTGTATTATCACTTAATACTATTTATCATTAAATTTCTGAAAAAAAAATACAGCTTGTGGTTAGCAAGTGATATAAAATACCAAAGGTCCCTGAAGATTGTAATTGAAGGAATGACAGTTGACCCTTGAGCAACATGGGGGGTAGTGTTGCTGACTTCCAGCACAGTTGAAAATCCACATATATCTTTTGACTCCCTCAAAACTTAACTACCAATAGCTTACTATTGACAAGACACCTTACTGGTAACATAAACAGTCAACACATATTTTGTATGTTTTATGAATTATAATTCTATAATTCTGTAAAATTCTATAGAATTATAATTCTATAATACTATATTCTTACAATAAATAGATAAAAGTATTATTTAAAAATCGTAAGTAAATGAAAATATATTTATAGTACTGTACTGTGAAAAATCTGCATGTAAGTGACCTGTGCAGTTCAAACCCATGTTGTTCAAGGGTTAGTTGCATATTACTGGAAAAAAAATTACGAAGAGATTCACCTGGGTTATGTGTTATTCTTCTATTTTTCTTAATAATTTCTGAGATTATGTAGCTTCCTAATTTAAGAAAAAGTTCAATCTTCTTTTTTTTAAGATTCATTTATTTGAGAGATGGAGAGAGAGAGAGCACGAGTGAGGGGAAGGGCAGAGGGAGGAGAGAGAGAGAGAATCTCAAGCAGACTCCACACTGAGCATGGGGCACCATAAAGGGCTTGATCCCACAATCCTGAGATTATGACCTGATCCAAAACCAAGAGTCAGATGCTTGGCCAACTGAGCCACCCAGATGCCCTTTTAAAAGCAAAAAAAAAAAAAAGTTTATTTTAAATCACTTATTGTGTAGCTAGTTCTGTTTTATATTTTATAGAATATTCTTATCATACAATATAGGATGCATGGAAGTGATATAATTTAATGGTACCTATCTATCTATCTTCCATCTACTTATCTATATTATTGTTTTTATTTTAATTCCACTATAGTTAACATACAGTGTTATATTAGTTTCAGTTATACAATATAGTGATTCAATAATTCCACACATCACCCAGTGTTCATCACCACATCCTTAATCTCTGTCACTTATTTTACACATCCTCCCACCACCTCCCCTGTAGTAACCATCAGTTTGTTCTCTATAGTTAAGAGTTGTTTCGTGGTTTGTGTCTATCTTTTTTTCCCTTTTGCTTGTTGTTTTGTTTCTTAAATTCTGCATATTAGTGAAATCATGATATTTTTCTTATTTTAAGATTTTATTTATTTATTTGTCAGAAAGAGAGAGAAAAAGTGCAAGCAGGGGGAGTGGAAGAGGGAGAAGCAGGCTCCCCACTGAGCCTGATACAAGGCTCGATCCCAGGACCCTTAACTGACTGAGCCATCCAGGGACCCCAAAATCATGATATTTTTCTTTCTCTGAATGACTTATTTTTCTTAGCATTACATTCTCTAGTTCCATCCATGCTATTGAAAATGGAAAATTTCATTCATTTTTTATGGCTGAGTAATATGCCCTTGTGTGTGTGTGTATATGGTACATCTGATATATCTATTCATCTATCTATGGACAATTGGCCTGTTTCCATAATTTGGTATTATACATAATGCTGTAAAAAACATAGGGGTGCATGTATCCTTTTGAACTAGTATTTTCATATTTTCTTGGTAAATATCCATTAATGAGATTACTGAATCATATGGTAATTCTATTTTTAAATTTCTGAGGAACCTCTTTACCATTTTACACAGTGGCTGCACCAGTTTACTTTCCCTACAGTGTGGGAAGGTTTCTTTTTCTCCATAGTCTTGCCAACACTTGTTTCATGTGTTTTTTATTTTAGCCATCCTGACAGGTGTGAGGTGATATCTCATTCTAGTTTTGATTTGGATTTTTTTGATGATGAGTGATGTTGAGCACCTTTTCATGTGTCTATTGCCATCTAATATCTTCTTTGGAGAAATTTCTGTTCATGTCTTCTGCCCATTTCTTAACTGGATTATTTGATTTTTTTGGTGTTCATTGTATATGTTTTTATATATTTTGCATACTAAACTCTTTATCATATATGCCACTTGCAAATATTGTTTTCCATTCAGTATGCTGTCTTTTAGTTTTGTTGATTGTTTCCTTCACTGTGCAGAAGGTTTTTATTTTCATGTAGTCTCAATAGTTTATTCTTGCTTTTGTTTCACTTGCCTCAGGAGACATATCTAGAAAAATGTTACTATGTCCAAGGAGGAAGATGGTGGAGGAATAGGGGACCCTAGTTTCAGCTGCCTCTGGAATGCAGTTAGATAGCTATCAAATAATTTTGAAAACCTGTGAACTCAACCTGAGATCTAAGAAAAGAATAGCTGCAATTCTACAAATAGAAAAAGCAACCACTTTTTGCAAGATAGGAGGTGTGGAGAAGTGAATCTGAGGAGATACATCAGAAGATAAACCATGAGGGGAGGGATCCTCCAAAAAATGGCTCCTGAAAAGTGATAATAGCAGTGGAACACAAAATCAGAACTTTTAGAAGTCTGCTCCAGTAAGGGAAGTCCCTGCCGGAAAGGCACTCAGATGGTGCATCAGGGCAGAATCCTAGGTCAGACAGTGTGGTCTCAAGATTCCCAGGGACACAAAAAGAACGAGAGTGTCTGAGTGTGACAGAGTTCCCAAGCATCAGAAACAGGGAGCCGGCTGCAATCAGTGAGCCCAGGAGTGGGCTTTCAGCTCAGTGTTGCCATAAATTGTGAAATGCTGCACGATGAGGTGACTGCTCTCTGAGCAGGGGCCCAGCCAGCGGCAGAACTCTGGCAAAATCCTCCTCCTTCCTCTAGGAGGAGCAGCACAGGTGCACACCACAGGAATCTACAGGGTTTGGAGACTTGAAAGGGGGTCACATGCCTGAGATAAAAATGCATGGTTACAGGCTGCTAGAACACAGAATGTGGATAGAAACCAGGGAGATAAAAGTGTTTACTTTTCCCTGAGGGCACACTGAAGAGTAGGGGCTGTAAACTTTCAGCTCCAGGGCTGGAGAACAGGCCCTTCCATTTTTATCTTTATCCTCTGAAGCAGTGCAGAAAGCCTTCAAGGAACAAAAGCCACATAGAGCAATCCGGAGTAGCTTACACTGAGCCCAGCCCTCTGGCAAGGGTGGCGTAACTTCATCCAGGCAAAGACACCTGAGAATCAGTGCAACAGGCCCCTCCACCAAAAGACCAGCAGGAACATCCAGCTAATACCAAGTTTACTGATCACACAAAACTTAAAAACTTCAGTGCTAGGGGAAAATAGTATATAGAATTTGATTTTTTTTTCTTGTGATTTTTTAGTCCTTCAGTTTAAAATCTAATTCAGTTTTCATTTTTCTTTTTTTCCTTTTCAACTAGTTTCTTATTTTAGCAACATTTTTAAGTCTTTTCAATTTTCATTTTTACATTTATATTATATATATTTACATTATATATATGTATTATATATATATTCTTCATTTTTCATTTCTTTTCATTGTATTCAATTTTATTTTTGTACATATATACATGTTTTTTTCTTTCTTTACAATTTTGGGATCTAGTTTGTTCTAACAAGCAGACCAAAATACACCCAGCACGTAGTGTATTGCCCTTTTCTGTCCACCTGTTTGATTATATTCTCTTTTTCTCCATTTTTTTCTTTTTTGGTTTGTGATCTCTTCTGATTTGTTTAGTGTATATTTTCCTGGGGTTGTGGTTGATATTTTTGTATTTTGTTCTCTAATTCATCTATTCTTCTCTGGACAAAATGATAAGATGTAAAAACTCACCCCAGAAAAAAGAACAAGAGGTAGTACTAACAACCAGAGACTTAATAAATATGGATAATAGTAAAATGTTGGAGCTAGGATTCAGAATAATGATTATAAAGATACTAGCTGAGCTAGAAAAAAAGCATAGAACAAACTAGAGAATCCCTTTCTGGAGAAATAAAAGAACTAAAATCTATTCAGTTTGAATCAAAAAAGGTATTACTGAGATGCAATAAAAATGGAGGCTCTCACTGCTAGGATAAGTGAGTCAGAAGAGAGAATCAGTGACATTGAAGACAAAATGAAGGAGAATAAAGAAACTGAGGAAAAGAAATATAAACAACTACTGGATCAAAAAGGGAGGATTAGAGAGATCAGCAATACCATAAAACAAAACAATATAATAATAATTGGGGCCCCAGAGGAAGAGGAAAGAGAAAAAGAGGGGGGAGGAAGGTATATTTGAGCAAATTATAGCTGAGAAGTCCCTAATCTGGGAAAGGAAACAAGCATTCAAGTCCATGAGGCACAGAGAACACCCCTATGGATCAATAAAAAATAAGTCAACACCTTAACATATAATAGTAAAGCTTGCAAATTTCAGAGACAAAGAGAAAATCCTGAAAGCACCTCAGGACAAGAGGTCCTTAAACTACAGAGGTAGAAACATAAGGCTGGCAGCAGACTAATCCACAGATACCTGGCAGGCCAGAAAGGACTGGAATGATATATTCTGGATGCTAAATGACAAAAATATGCAGCCAAGAATACTTTATCTTGCAAGGCTATCATTCAGAATAGGAGAGATAAAGAGCTTCCAGGTAAAAGAGAAACTAAAAGAATTTGTGATCACTAAACCAGCTCTGCAAGAAACATTAAGGGGGATCCTTTAAGCAAAGAGAGAGCCCATAAGTAACATAGACTAGAAAGGAACAGAGACTATATACAGAAACAGTGACTTTACCAGTAAAACAATGGCACTAAATTCATATCATTCAATAGTTACTCTGAATGTAAATGGGCTAAATGCTCCTATCAAAAGGTACAGGGTATCAGATTGGATTAATAAAAAGCAAGAACCATCGATATGCTGTCTACAAGAGACTAATTTCAGACCCAAAGTCACCTCCAGATTAAAAGTGAGGTGGTGGAGAAAAATTTGTCATGCTAATGGACATCAAAAGTAAGCTGGGGTAGCCATCTTTATATCAGACAAATTAGATTTTAAACCAAAGACTGTAATAAGAGAAAGGACATTATATCATAGTTTAAAAGGTCTATCCAACAAGATCTAGCAATTGTAAATATTTATGCCCCCAACTTGGGAGCAGCCAATTATATAAACCAATTAATAACAAAATTAAATAAACAAATTGAAAATAATACAATAATATTAGGGGACTTTAACACCCCACTCATAGCAATGGACAGATCATCTAAGCAGAAGATCAACAAGGAAACAAGGGCCTTGAATGACACACTGGACCTGATGGACTTCACAGATCTATTCAGAGCATTTCATCTGAAAGCGCAGAATAAACATTCTTCTCTAGTGCACATGGAACATTCTCCAGAATAGATCATATACTGGGTCACAAATCAGGTCTTAACTAAAACTAAAAGTTTGAGAATATTCCCTGCATATTTTCAGACCAAAGTGCTTTAGAACTTGAACTCAATCACAAGAGGAATTTTGGAAGGAACTCAAATACTAGGATGTTAAAGAGCATCTCAGTAAAGAATGAATGGGTCAACCAGGAAATTAATGAAGAATTTTAAAAATTCATGGAAACAAATGAAAATGAAAACACGACTGTTCAAAACTTTGAGATGCAGCAAAGGCAGTCCTAAAGGTAATTACATAGCAATACAAGACTTTCTCAAGAAACAAGAAAAGTCTCAAATATACAACCTAACCATACACTTAAAGGAGCTGGAGAAAGAACAGCAAATAAAGGCTAAACTAAGCAGGAGATGAGAATTAATAAAGCTTAGAGCAGAAATCTATGAAATAGAAACAAAAAGAACAGAACATCAATGAAACTAGGAGCTATTCCTTTGAAAGAATTAATAAGATCGATAAAGCCATAGCCAAACTTATCAAAAAGAAAAAAGACCCAAATTAACAAAATCATGAATGAAAGAGGAGAGATCACAGTGATGCTAAAGAAATACAAACAATTATAAGAACATATCATAATCAACTATATGCCAACAAATTAGGCAATCTGAAAGAAATGTATGAATTCCTAGAAACATAAAGTACCAAAACAAACAGGAAGAAATAGAAAACCTGAACAGACCCATAACCAGGAAGGATATTGAAGCAGTAATCAAAAATCTCCTAAAAACAAGAGTACAGGACCAGATGGCTTCCCAGGGGAATTCTGCCAAACATTTAAGGAAAAATTAATACCTACTCTTCTGAAGCTGTTTCAAAAAAATAGAAATGGAAGGAAAACTTCCAAACTCATTCTATGAGGCCTTGATCCCAAAACCAAAGACCCCACCAAAAAGAATTACAGACCAATATCCCTGATGAACATGAATGATAAAATTCTCCCCAAGATGCTAGCCAATAGGCTCCAACAGTACATTGAAAGGATTATTCACCACAACCAAGTGGGATTTATTACTGGGCTGCAGGGTTGGTTCAACAGTCACAAATCAATCAATGTGATATGTTACTTTAATAAAAGAAGGGACAGGACCCACATGATCCTCTAAATAGTTGCAGAAAAAGCAATTGACAAAATACAGCATCCTTTTTTGATTAAAACTCTTCACAGTGTATAAATTTAAGGAACATACCTCAATATCACAAAAGCCATATACAAAAAGCTCACAGTGAATATCATTCTCAATGGGGAAAAACTGAGAGCTTTTCCCCTAAGATCAGGAACACCACAGGGATTTCCACTCTTATCACTGTTGTTCAGCAAAGTACTAGAAGTCCTAGCCACAGCAAACTGACAACAAAAAGAAATAAAAGGCATCTGAATAGGCAAAGAAGTCAAACTCTGACTCTTCACAGATGACATGATATTCTACGTGGAAAACCCAAAGACTACACCAAAAAATTGTCAGAACTCATACAGGAATTCAGCAATGTGGCAAGATACAAAATCAATGCACAGAAATCAGTTGCATTTCTATACATTAGCAACGAGAGAGAAGAAGGAGAAATTAAGGAACTGATCCCATTTACAATTGCACCCAAAACCATGAGATCCCTAGGAGTAAACCTAATGAAATAGGTAAAGGATCTATACTCTGAAAACTACAAAACACTCATGACAGAATTTGAGGAAGAAAGAAAGAAATAGAAAAACTTTCCATGCTCACAGATTTGAAAACCAAATATTGTAAAAATGTTATGCTTTTCAGAACAGTCTATACATTCAATGCAATACCTATCAAAATACCATCAACATTGTTTGCAGAGCTGGGACAAATAAACCTAAAAGTTTATGGAACAAGAAAAGACACCGAATAGCCAAAGGAAATTTGAAAAAGAAAGAAAGAAAACACAGCTGGTGGCATTACAATGTCAGAATTCAAGCTATATAACAAGGCTGTAATCATCAAGACAGTGTGGTACTGGCACAAAAATAGACACATAGATCAATGGAAAAGAATAGAGAACCCAGAAATGGACCCTCAACTAATCTTCGTCAAAGCATGAAAGAATATCCAATGGAAAAAAGACATTCTCTTCAACAAATGGTATTGAGAAATTTGGACAGCCACATGCAGAACAATGAAGCTGGATCATTTTCTTACACCATACACAAAAACAAACTCAAAATGGATGAAAGCCCTAAATATAAGACAGGAATCCATCAAAATCCTTGAAGAGAACACAGGCAGCAACCTCTTCTTCCTTGGCTGCAGCAACTTCTGGCTAGATACATCTCCAAAGACAAGGGAAACAAAGGCAAAAATGAGCTTTTGGGACTCCATCAAGATAAAAACCTTTTCCACAGCAAAGGAAACAGTTGACAAAATCAAAAGACAACCTACAGAATGGGAGAATACATTCACAAATGACTTACAGATAAAGGGCTGGTATCCAAGATATATAAAGAACTTATCAAACTCAACACCCTAAGAACAAATATTCCAGTCAAGAAATGGGCAGAAGACATGAAAAGACACTTCTCCAAAGAAGACCTACAAATGGCCAAAAGACACATGATAAAATGGTCCATATCACTTGGCATCAGGGAAATACAAATCAAAACCACAATGAAATACCACCTCATATGTTTCAGAATTACTAAAATTAACAATGTTGAAAACAACAAATATTGGTGAGGATATGGAGAAAGGGGAACCCTCTTAAACTGTTGGTGGGAATGCAAGCTGATGCAGCAACTCTGGAAAACAGTATGGAGGTTCCTCAAAAAGTTAAATATAGAGTTACCCTAGGGTCCAGCAATTGCACTATTAGGTATTTACCCCAAAGATACAAATGTAGTGATCCGAAGGGGCATCTGCATCCCAATGTTTATAGCAACAAGGTCTACAATAGCCAAACTATGGAAAGAGCCCAGATTTCCATCAACAGATGAATGGATAAAGATTATATATATATATAATTGACTCTATATATTATATATATAATGTGAGAATAATTATATATATACATATACAATTGAATATTACTCAGACATCAAAAGAAAAACGAAATCTTTCCATTTGAAAAGACATGGATGGAACTAGTATTATGCTAAGCAAAGTCAATCAGAGAAAAACAATTATCATATGATTTCACTCATATGTGGACTTGAAAAATCAAAACAGAGGAGCATAGTGGAATGGAGGGAAAAATAAAACAAGATGTAATCAAAGAGGGAGACAAACCATAGAGTCTTTTAAACAGAGGAAACAAAATGAGGGTAGCTGGAGGGGAGCGGGTTATAAGATATGGTAACAGGGTGATGGGAATTAAGAGGGATCCGTGATGTAATGAGCACTGAGTGTTCTATACAACTGATGAATCACTGAACTCTATCTCTGAACCTAATAATACACCATATGTTAATTGAATTGAGATTAAAAGAAAGAAAAATGTTGCTATGACCAATGTCAGAGACATTACTGCCTGTGCTCTATTTTAGGATTTTTATGATTTCAGGTGTTACATTTTTTCAATTTAATTTAATTTTATTATGTTATGTTAGTCATGATATAATACATCATTAGTTTTTGATGTAGTGATCCACGATTTATTGTTTTCATATAACACCCAGTGCTCCATGTAGTACGTGCCCTCCTTAATACCCATCACCGGGCTAACCCACCCCCCCACACCCCACCTCTCTAAAACCCTCAGTTTGTTATCGGAGTCCATAGTCTCTCATAGTTCATCTCCCCCTCCAATTCCCCCCCTTCATTTTTCCCTTCCTTCTCCTAATAGCCTCCATGCTATTCCTTATGTTCCACAAATAAGTGAAACCGTATGACAATTGACTTTTTCTGCTTGACTTATTTCACTTAGCATAATCTCCTCCCGTCCCATCCATGTTGATGCAAAAGTTGGGTATTCATCCTTTCTGATGGCTGAGTAATATTCCATTGTATATATGGACCACATCTTCTTTATCCATTCATCCATTGAAGGGCATCTCGGCTCTTTCCACAGTTTGGCTATTGCAGACAGCCCAGATATGGACCCTCAACTTTATGGTCAACTAATCTTCAACAAAGCAGGAAAAATATGCAATGGAAAAACGTCTCTTCAATAAATGGTGCTGGGAAAATTGGACAGTTATATACAGAAGAATGAAACTCGACCATTCTCTAATACCATAAACAAAGATAAACTCAAAATGGATGAAAGACTCAATGTGAGACAGGAATCCATCAAAATCCTAGGGGAGAACATAAGCAGTAACCTCTTTGACGTCGGCCACAGCAACTTCTTTCAAGATTCATCTCCAAAGTCTAGTGAAACTAAAGCAAAAATGAACTTTTGGGACTTCATTAAGATAAAAAGCTTCTGCACAGCAAAGGAAACAGTCAACAAAACAAAGAGGCAACCCACAGAATGGGAGAAGATATTTGCAAATGACACTACAGACAAAGGGCTGATTTCCAAGATCTATAAAGAACTTCTCAAACTCAACACCCAAAAAGCAAATAATCAAGTCAAAAAATGGGCAGAAGACATGAACAGACACTTCTCCAAAGAAGACATACAAATGGCTAACAGACACATGAAAAAATGTTCATCATCATTAGCCATCAGGGAAATTCAAGAGTACTAAATGTAATTTAGTACTCTAATCCACTTTGAATTTATATTTGTATATGGTGTAAGAAAATGGTCCAGTTTCATTGTTTTGCATGTAGCTGTCTGGTTTTCCCAACATCATTCTTTGAAGAAACTCTCCTTTTATCATTGCATATTCTTTCCTCCTTTGTCAAAGATTAATTGACCATATAATTGTGGCTGGGTTTATTTATGGGTTTTTTATTCTGTTTTATTGATCTATGCATCTATTTTTGTGCCAGTACCAAACTGTTTTTGTTTTATTTATTTATTTAAGAGAGAGCGAGAGAGAGCAAGGGAAAAAGAGAAAATGAGCATGGGGAGGAGAGGAAGGAGAGGGAGAAGCAGATTCCCTGCTGAGCAGGGAGCCTGATGTGGTGCTCCATACCAGGTCCCTGGGATCATGACCCAAGTCAAAGGCAGATACTCAACCCACTGAGCCACCCAGATACCCCAAACTGTTTTGATTACTATAGCTTTGTAATAAAACTTGAAGTCTGGAATTGTGATACTTCCAGTTTTGTACTTCTATTTCAAGATTGCTTTGGCTATTTGGGGTCTTTTGTGTTCCATACGAATTTTATGATTTTTTTTTCCATTTATGTAAAAAATACTGTTGGTATTTTGATAGGGATTGCATTAAATGTGTAGATTGCTTTGGGTAGTATAGACACTTTAACAGTGTTTATCCTTCCAATTCATTAGCATGGAGTGTCTTTTCATTTCCTTGTGTCATCTTAAATTTCTTCCATCTATGTTTTATAGATTTCAGAGTACAGCTCTTTCACCTCTTTGGTTAGATTTATTCCTAGGTACTTTATTCTGTTTAGTGCAGTTGTAAATGGGATTATTTTCTTGATTTTTCTTTCTCCTGCATCTTTATTAGTGTATAGAAATGCATCAGGTTTCTGTACATTGACTCTATCCTGTGATTTTACTGAATTTGTTTATCATTTCTAGTAGTTTTCTCATGGAGTCTTTCAGTTTTCTAAATATTGTATCATGTCACCTGAAAATAGTGAAAGTTTTACTTCTTCCTTACTGATTTGGATGCCTTTTATCTCTTTCTTTTTCTTTTCTTTTTTTTGTCTGATTGCTTGTGCCTGAGATTTCCAGTACTATGTTGAGTAAAAGTGGTGAGAGTGGACATCCTTGTTTTTCTCCTGACCTTAGGGGAAATTCTCTGTTTTTCTCCATTGAATATACTTACTGTGAGGTTTCCATATATTGCCTTTATTATGTTGAGGTATATTCCCTCTTAATCTACTTCGTTGAGGGTTTTTATCATGAGTGGATGTTATACTTTGTCAATGCTTTTTTGGCATCTATTGAAATGATCATGTGGTTTTTATACTCCTATTGGTGTGATGTATCATGTTGATTGATTTGAGAATGTTAGATCACTCTTTAATCCTGGGAATATATTCCATTTGATCATGATGAATGATTTTTTTTTTTATGTATGCTCTATTCAGTTTGCTAGCATTTTGCTGAGGATTTTTGAATCTATGTTCATCAGAATTATTGGCCTGTAGTTCTCTTTTTGTGGTGTCTTCATCTGGTTTAGTATCAGAGTAATTCTGACCTCATAGAATAAATTGGGAGGTTTTCCTTCTTCTATTTTTTGGAATAGTTTGAGAAGAATATGTATTAACTCTTCTTTACATGTTTGGTAGAATTCACCTGTGAAACTCTCTGGTCCTAGACATTTCTTTGCTGGGAGTTTTTTGATTACTGATTGAATTTCCTTGCTGGTAATTGGTCTGTTAAAATTTTCTGACTCTTCCTGCTTCTGTTTTGGTAGGTTATATGTGTCTAGGAGTTTATCCATTACTTCTAGCTTGTCCAGTTTGTTGGCATATAATTTTTCATTATATTCTCTTACAATTTGGGGCGCCTGGGTGGCTCAGTCAGTTGAGCGACTGCCTTCGGCTCAGGTCATGATCCCAGGGTCCTGGGATCGAGCCCCGCATCGGGCTCCCTGCTCAGTGGAGAGTCTGCTTCTCCCTCTCTCTCTGCCTACTTGTGCTCTCTCTCTCTCTCTCTGTCAAATAAATAAATAAAATCTTTAAAAAAAATATTCTCTTACATTTTTTTTTTAATCTGTGCTGTTGGTTATTATTTCTCCTCTTTCATTTGTCATTTTGAGTCTTTTCTCTCTCCCTCTCTTTCTCCCTCTGTCTCTCTCTCTTATTATTTATTTATTTATTTATTTATTTATTTATTTATTTATTTAGGTTAGTTGGGCTTTATCAATTTTGTTTATTATTTCAAAGAAACAGCTTCTGGTTTCATTAGTCTGTTCTATTATTATTTCTTTTTTTTTTTAGCTTTCATACTTTTTTTTTCCTGCTGTAATCTTTATTATTTCCTTCCTTTTGCTGGTTTTGGGCTTTGTTTATTCTTCCTTTTCTACCTCCTTTAGGCATAAGGTTAATTAGTTTTGTTTCTGAGATTTTTCTCACTTCTTGAGGTGGACCAGTATTGCTATAAGTTCTCTCTGAGTACTGCTTTATTGCATCATAAAGATTTTAGCCTGTTGGGTTTTCATTTTCATTTGTTTCCATGTACTTTCTTAATTCTTTTATTTCTTGTTTGACCCATTCATTGTTTAGTAGTATGTTATTTAACCTCCATATATTTGTGGTTCTTTCCGGATTTTTTCTTGTGGTTGGTTTCTAGTTTCATTGCATTGTGGTCAGAAAAGATTTATGGTATGACTTCAATTTTTCTGAATATGTTGAGACTTGTGTTGTGCCTTAATATGTGATCTGTCCCAAAGAATGTTCCATGTGCACTTGAAACAACTGATTCTGCTGTTTTAGGATGGAATGTTCTGAATATATCACTTAAATCTATCTGGTCAAGTGTGTCACTCAAAGCCCCTTTTTCCTTATTGATTTTGTTTGTATGAGCTGTCCATTGATGTAAGTGGGGTGTTAAAGTCCCATACTATTATTGTATTACTATCAGTTAATTCTTTTTTGTTTGTTATTAACTGTTTTATGTATTCAGGTGCTCCCATTTTGGGTGTATATATATTTACAATTTATCAATGTATCTATCTATCATCCAGGTTCCCACTCTGCAGTTAGCAGGGGAAACATTTTTACATAGATAGCCCTTTTAGCTACAATCCACAAATCATCTAACCCATTTAAACAGCTTAAAAGATAAACTTATATAAACACATGTGATATATTTTGTGTCAATCTTGTCAATCATAAAGCTGCTTGCTGGTAAGTTACTTGAATTTTGGTAGTCCTTGATAATGTAAAAAAATATAGGACATGTTAATTTTATATTTTAGTATAAGATTTCTTGCTATCTTCATCAGAATGACTATCTCTTATTTTGAGAGTATGTTCTACTTCTTATTTCTTTTTTTTTTTCCTTTCTAACTTCCAGTTTTGCCAATATGGAATCTTATTTCTCTCAGTCCTCCCTTTTCAACTAAAATTTCCTGGTTGTAAAAAAAAACAAGAATTATAAGAAGACTGAATGATGAGAAGAAGAGGTTAAGGTGGGTAGGGACATAAGGCTTTAATAAGCATGTGGTAGATTTCCTTTTGCTTTTTATATATTCTGAATGGAAAGATGGATAAACCCCCTTCCCAAAACCACCAATTAGCATAGTTGAAAAAAATTAAAAAGCCTGTTACTTTTAGCCAAAATACTGGTAAAAGGGTAGCCTAACAGAACAGAAAAAAAACTTTTTTTAGTACAACTTACTCCTGCCAAACACCAGTGGAGAAAATGTCATTCCCCCTCACCCACACAAATCAAGGTAGGGTGAGTGAAGACCTTATCTGCCTGCCTCATCTTTCCTGTAGAAACAAGGGCTGGTGTTTTATTTCCCCTGCCTGGTGGTGTTGAGGGGGCCAAGCAAGGATCTGATTTCCATCCCCATCCCATGCCTCTCTCAAATTTCCCACCAAAGTAATGTTGGCAGGGCTGAGCAGGAAGTTAATTTTCCATCCACCACGTGATTGTAGCAAGCAGTGCTTCAATTCCCTCATCTTGGTAATCTCAATGGGATCTAGCAATGAACTTTGGCCTTCACATCAACCCCACAATAAAACTTAAGATAAGGCCGGCTAGTTGGCTTTGTGCTTCCTCACTTCCCCAGTGTCAGCAGGGTATTAAAAGGAGATGAGTCTCCACCCACATTCAGCATCAGTGGAAGTGAATAAAGTGCTATTAAGGACTGGTAGCTGGCACTCAATTTCATGCCTCTATTCTGTCAGCATAGTCCAGGTGTGAGCTGAACTTTCATTATCACCCAACACCAACAAGGTGGAAAAGGCTGTGGGAAGTGGGCTGGGTGATATACTACTACTCTAGTCCCTGGTTTAGGCAAGGGAACTGAACATATAACTCACAAATCTTCAGTGAGATGGTGTGAGTGAGCACTACACTTTTTTATGGTGTGTTATCAGTGGAGTCCAAGGGAAAACAGCTTCTATGCGCCCTCCCCAGACCTGTGTGCTACACCTAAATAAGATGAACCCCTGCTAAAAAAAGATTAAATAAGACCCAAAGTCTCAAAAAAAAAAATACCCAAAACACCCAGGATACAATAGAAACCACTTGGTTTATTAAGAACTAGGACAATAGCAACTTGAAAAAGAAAAGAATGTCAGTAGATGCTGATACTTACATGGCAGATGTTAAAATTTTCTGACAAGGAATTTAATCCATTTGTTTAAAAAACAGTTTTCATGAGTAATGATGAACAAATTCAAAACAAATGAAAACATAGAAAATTTAGCAAATAATTAGAAGATATAAAAAATATGAGAAGTAAATTACAAAAGTAGAAATAAGGTAACTGAATATTTTTTAAAAATCACTGAATGGGACTAATAGTACAGTGAAAACAACAGAGGATAAAATCAGTAAATTTTAAGACAGAGCAATAGAATTTACCCAGTGTGAACAACAGAGAGAAAATAAAGTGGGGGAAAAAAACAGAGTCTAGGGGACTAATGGGAATACCATGAAAGAGGTAAAATTTATATCATCTGAATCTCAGAAGAAGAAAGAGAAAATAAAACTTAAAAATTTTTCAAAAAAAAAAAAAACAATGGCTGAAAACATCTCTAATTTGGCAAAAGTCATAAACATACTGATTCAAGAAGTTGAGAAAGCCCTAACTAGGATAAACCAAAATAAACCTATGCCAAAACACATCAGAATTAAACTTCTGAAACACCAAAATATAGAAAATATCTTGTAAGCAGCCTGGGAGGATTAATGCATTACTTATCTGGAAACACAAATTTTTTTTAAAGATTTTATTTATTTATTTGAGAGAGAGAGAATGAGAGACAGCATGAGAGGGAGGAGGGTCAGAGGGAGAAGCAGACTCCCCGCCGAGCAGGGAGCCCGATGCAGGACTCGATCCCGGGACTCCAGGATCAAGACCCGAGCCGAAGGCAGTCGCTTAACCAACTGAGCCACCCAGGCGCCCTGGAAACACAAATTTTATTAACAGGAGATTTCTCATACAAAACCCTGAAGACCAGAAAGAACATTTTTCAAGTACTGAAAAGCACTGCCAACTATAAATTTATATCCAGCAAAAATATTCTTCAGGAATTACAAAAAAAAAAATAAAATCAAGCAAACAAACAGAAAAACTAAATCTACAACTACCATATGACCTAAGAATTGCACTCTTGGGCATTTATCCTTGATAAATTAAAACCTGTTCACACAAAAACCTTACACAAACTTTTATAGAAGCTTTATTTGTAGTAGCCCCAAACTGAAAACTACCAAAATATACTTCAATAAGTGAGTGGTTACATAAACTGTGGTACATCCATACTCAAAAATAGAAAATAACAAAATATTGCTACACACAAGAACTTGGATGGATCTTAAGGACATTATATTGTATGAAAAAAGCCAAAGACAATAGGTCACAAACTATACCCTTAAATTTATATAATGATTCAAAGTATCAAAATTATAGATGTGGAGTACAGATTAATGGTTGCCAGGGGTTACAGATGCAGTGGAGGGTTGGCTGTGTTTAAAAATGGGCAACACAAGGGATCCTTAAGGCGATGGTAGTGTTAATATATTGATTGTGGTGTTAGTTATACAAACTTACAATAGTGATAAAATTGTGATTAAAATTGTGATAAAATCACACACACACACACACACACACACACCCAAGTGAGA
The DNA here is from genome assembly GCF_054177405.1 of Leptonychotes weddellii. Classification (NCBI taxonomy): domain Eukaryota; kingdom Metazoa; phylum Chordata; class Mammalia; order Carnivora; family Phocidae; genus Leptonychotes; species Leptonychotes weddellii. The sequence continues at coordinate 52,612,497 of NC_138385.1, forward strand.
GTATGTAAAGCTAATGATATCTGAATAAGGTCAGTGGGTTTCATCAATGTTGGTTTTATGGTTTTACTATTATATTATATTTTTGCAAGATCTTACCATTAGGTGGAATTTGTTGAAGGATATATAGAATCTCTGTATTAAAAAAAAAACTTCCTATAAATCTGTAATTATTTTAAAATCAAAAGTTTTAAAACATAGTGCCAACAACAAAATATGGTCATTCCTTTTATGAAATTATGGGGATAGTACTTGGTAGTTGGTGTTTTAAAATTCTATTTTCTTGACAAAATAGAAAGTTGGTGTCATTATGTTATTCTCTACAATGTATTTTTTTAAATGTTGCTAAACTTTCCTTTTTCTTTTTTTTTTTTAGAGAAAGAGAGCATGAGCAGAGAGGGAGGGGCAGAGGGAGAGGGAGAGAGAATCTTAAGCAGGGTCCATGCCCAGTGCAGAGCCCAATGTGGGGCTCTATCTCACGACTCTGAGATCATGACCTGAGCCGAAATCAAGAGTCAGATACTTAACTGACTGAGCACACTCAGATTCCCCAAAATATTGCTAACTTTTAAAATCTAAAAGACTTGGAATCATTAAAATAAATTATATCAGAGTGTGGATTTTGGAAGAAAGCAAAAATGGAAGAAGAGAGGGAAGAAAGTAGGTAAACAAAAGTTTACAGATTCCTTCTCTAAAGCTCTATTTCACATTCTGTTTATTTCAAGAAAACAATGATCATAGAATAAAAAAGTAGTGAGATAAAATATTAAACCCACTTTCTACTTTTTGATGTATTCTAACTGTGGCTGTCTATAAAGAATAAAAACTGTTCCACTGTAAGTGTGATTCCAAAGGATTCCATTCCAGGGATCACACTAACACTCCTATCAAGGATTGAACAAACTTGAATAGTACCAAAGATATCTTTTTTAGTTCTATATTTTCAGAAACTGTTTTTCAAGGAGTATGGGAAAATTTGTTTGAAAATGACATATTTGGATATTTACCTTCTTGATTTCTTCAATTATGTCATAGTGAATAAAGATCACTTTGAAAGAACACAAGTAAAGCAAACATTATGGGAGCAAAATGGATAAAGGAAATATAACACAGGCCTTGGGTGACTCAAGCAGCTTATTTCCCCACAACCTCACAAACATTGGATATTATTCTTTAGCTGTTTTAAATTATAATTTATTGATAATTATAAGTGAAACTGAGCATTTTTACAGGCTTATTAGCTATATTGTCTTTTGTTCTGTGAATTTCCTCTCCATTGGTTTGCCTATTTTTCTGTGTTTTTTAAATATATCTTATTTAGTTGAAATAGCTCTTCATAAATTAATGGAGTACAAATATTTCCCTTAGGTTGTATTTTTTTTGGGGGGGGCTTGTGATATTTTTTGGTATTGCCTTTAAGAAATATGTTTAATTTCAATTTAGTTAACATATAGTGGGGATTATTAGTTTCAGGGGTAAAACTTAGTGATTCATCAGCTGCATGTAATACCCAGTGCTCATTACATCAAGTGCCCTCCTCAATGCCCATCACCTAATTACTCCATCTCCCCACCCACCTTCCCTCCAGCAACCCTCAGTTTGTTCCTTATAGTTAAGACTCTCTTAACATTTGCCTCCCTCTCTGTTTTTATTTGGTTTAGGTTGGGATTTTTCCATTGAATTTTTTAAAATTCTGTATTATCTAATTAATCAATTTAGTCCCTTCTGCTTTTGGATATACCTTATGATTTGATTTTTATTTCAGTGCCTCTCTTAATTTGGCTATTTTGCTTGAATTTACATTTGCCTCAACCATCCCACAGTGTAAAAGTATCTGCTTTCCTCACACATCTATTAAACTGCCCAAATTTCTTTTGGGACATTAATAAGATATGTGTATAATTTAAAAAATCACATCAATACTTTTCTTTTGAATAGTGGACTCTGCAAGTATAGCTTTCCCTAAATGGTTGGCATTAAGGAAATGAGGAAATGAAAATATAAGTTGAATATTCTCGGTGCTCCTGGCACTTGATGACATTTTAAATTAAATTAAACTAGTCAATGTATATCAAAGCACTTTATGAATCGTAGAATACCCTATAAATTCTATCTAACTATTTAATTAAAAATTTTGACAACTCGTATCGTTTTCAGATGAAAATTAAACGTAGGATTATTTTAGGAAGCTCAGCCTTAGGTCATTTACAAAAAAATGTACCAGAACTCAGTGTCTGCTTTCTTCAACATTATGAAATATTTGACCACTTTTCTGTAATTCAGTTATCTATTTTAGTCATTATTTTCAGTAACTTACCCTCAGAAGAACTTCTTTGGAGAACAACTCTAATACTTTCCCACTTATAAACATATTCTGACATTTAGAAAAACCTAAACTTGCTGAAAATATAATAGGAAGTTAACTCATAAATAATTATAAATATGAGAATAAATGATAAATTTTCTACCTTAAATGTATTATGAATAATTATAAATATTCTCTTCATAACAATTTTATAATTAAATCCAAGTTGATGGAGCTATGACCTTGATACTACACTTTTGATGGAGGCAATCAAGTTGTTTGCTTCCTCAGTAATTGCTATACGGGGAATTGTAGGATTTACTCTAATAAGGGGGATTTAAAAAGTGCCATGTTGGGGCGCCTGGGTGGCTCAGTCATTAAGCATCTGCCTTCGGCTCAGGTCATGATCTTGGGGTCTTGGGTTCGAGTCCCACATCAGGCTCCCTGTTCAGTGGGAAGCCTGCTTCTCCCTCTCCCACTCCCTCTGCTTGTGTTCCCTCTCTCACTGTGTCTCTCTCCATCAAATAATTAAATAAAATCTTTAAAAAATAAAAAATAAAATAAATAAAAAGTGCCATGTCTGTGGCTTGTCACAGGATGGTTCTGTTTGTCCTTGGGATGATTATTTTTATTTTTGCTCTTCTCTCACCTTTTTTCTTTTTCTCCTTCCTTACTGGCATGATTCCATCCTATACCTCCTTCATCAAAGACCTTGTTCTTAGCAAGTAGTTACAGTTCTCTGGGGGTTAAAAGTCCTTCAAGACAAAATAGAATGAAATTTCCTTGTATAAGTATTGAACCCACTGTAGAAGATATGGGGAATGTTTTTAGTAATGAGGTCTGGCCAGAATTGCATTTTCCTTCTTTCTCTCTCTATATGCCAGGTCTGTCTGTGAATGCAGATAATTATTACCACAAGAAATATTTTCCTCAAATAAAAAGTAGTGATTTTTTCCTCTAAACATAAATGTAGTGTCTACAAGCATGTATTTATATATTTATTGATATATTCAACAAGTGTTATGAGCACCCATTTTGTGTCTGGAACCATTCTATGCACAATGGATATAGCTGTAAACAAATCAAAGTTCTTGGGCTCATAAAGCTGAAATTCTAGAAGAAGAAACTGAAAATAAGTATATAAACATATATGCACATATATAGAGAATTAATTATAATAATTCATATTATAACTATGTGATATGCTAGGAAGGAATTAAATACAGTCTTTTGACTGTATTTATATGAGAGGGACACCTAATCAAGATTGAGATATGATAAAAGATCTTTCTGTAAAAGTGATATATATGTTGAGACCTGAAAAATAAGTAGAGTTAGATGGTCATAACATTCCAGGAAGATTAACATTATGTCCAGAGACACTGAGGTGATAATCGAGTACTTAACTGAGCAACAGAGAAAAGGTTTGAGTGTCTAGAATATATAGAAAGAATGGAAGAATAGCAGAAGAAACAATAAAAAGTGGTGGTTGAGACCACAGACTGGAGTCAAACTCCATGGGTCAAATTCCAGTTCTGCCAAACTTACTATCTGTGGCACTTCTGGCAAGTTACATAACCTTTCTGTACTTTAGTTTCCTCATCTGTAAAATGAGGATGATTGTAATAATACTTACTTCATGGAATTTATGTAAAGATATCTTATATAAAGGTATTTTTGCATAAAACATTTATGAAAATACCTGGCACATAGTAAGTATTAGTAACTATTATTACAAATATTTTAATTGTTTTTGAGAGAGAGCATGAGTTGGGGTGGGGAGGGGTAGAGGGAGAGAGAATCTCAATCAGGCTTTCTGCCCAGTGTGGAGCCCAAAATGGGACTTGATCCCATGACCCTGAGATCATGACCTGATCCAAAATCAAGAGATGAATGCTTAAATGTCTGAGCTACCCAGGCACCCCTTATTACAAATATTTTAAATACCTCTCCCAGGAATAACTTGCATCAGTGTGTCATCTTTCTGATAGGCATTAATACATACAATTTGACTCATAAAAGATTTATTTAAGAAAGAAATATTTTTAGTCTAACCACTCATTTCACGAGAAGATAAGGAGACTCAGTCTCAAGCACCTAGTTGGTAATAAACCAAGTCTAGTTCACAAGGTCTATTGATTGTCATAATAATGCTCTTCCCAAATAACTACCCCAGTTCTTCAGTGAGTGTTCAATTTTGTATCAGATTCTATTGCACTTTGGACTTAGAAGATATAGGCTCTTCTGGATGTGGAATGGAGTAACTTTCAAATCTTAAGCCAGACATAAACTTTGCTAAACCTGAATCTACTTCATCCTTTCTCTTGCACGCTTGATAAAAGAGAAAGCCAATGCTTTGCTGGTGGAGTCATATAATTACTCTGGGCTTCATACATGAACTAATTCTATAGTAGCCAAGTGACAGACAGACAATATTTCCCAGAAGTTCCACAGGAATAGAAGGATTATTCCTCATTTGAATTATTGTATACTGGGATACTATTTTCTTTTCCACTCCCTGATGATCTACTTCCAGAAATACTTGCATTTTAAGCTTATATCGCTGCATTCTGTACTGATTTAGAACATGCCATCATAATAATTTTTGTTCACAGATGAAAAATCATTAGGAAATATTTGGGGCATCTCTATGCACTTCAATAAATATTACGTACCTACTAAGTCCCATGAATTTAATTAGGTCTGTGTAGTATATGAAGACAAAGTGGGCATATCTCTTGACCTTAATAATTTACCATCTAAAAAGGAAAGTAAAGAAAGGGCAGAAATAACTATCATATCATACTATGAAGAGAGCCAAGGGAAGGTACAAAACAATCTGATGAGTCTTCAACTGAGGGAAGTAAATAAAGATTGTATATTTGGGGACTGAGAATAAAATTATAGATGAAGTACAATTTTAGATGGGCTTTTAAATATCGAGTAGAATATCAACAGGCAAAAATGACAAGGAAGGGAATTGTTGTAGAGGAGACACTATTAAACAAAAGCATGGAAACAGAAAAAAATGCTGTGCTTAGGGAATTGGGAGTAGTTTCTTTATCTTGGAGCATAGGGCATGTGTATGAAAGCTAAGAAATGAGCATGGAAAGAAACACTGAGTCCAGATTATTAAACACTCTGAATGTCAAACTGAATATTTAGGACTTAATTATGAAAATAATGAGAGTGTTTATGAACAGTGTCATAATTATAACTACACTAAGAAGATGTCTCTGGTAGTGGTATGTAAAACATCTCTGGGAGATAATTAAACACAGAGAGAAGCAATAATAGTCTAGAGGTGATACAGGATTAAAGCTTGAACTGGTATGGTAGCAGAGATGATGAACTTAGTCATTGTAGATGTAGAATTTGTGGATCTTGACAAGTTATTCCATGTGAGGAACGAGTGAGTGAGAGATGCTCTCATTTTGTGCTAGAGAAGGTCGGGGAATGGTGGTGCTATTATTAAGAATAAAAAAAAAAAGGTACAGTCTGTTTTCTTTTTATGGTGCTTATTATACCATCATGCTTGACTAGTTTCTTAATAAATAAACAATATAAGGTAGTAGTTAATAGCATGGACTCTGAAGTCAGATTGTCTGGGGTCAAATCCTTGTTCCACTGCTTCCTAGTTTTGTGATCATAGGAAAGTTGTGCAAACTCTCCAAGTTTTGGTTTCCTCAGTCTGAAAAATGAGTGTTGAAAATAATAGTACCTACCTCAGAATGTTGCCACAAGGATTAAGTTATAATCTATAAGACTGCTTATGATATTAACTAACATTTAAATAATTATATAATACTACAGATATTTTGGAGATACTAAGAATCAGTTCTTGCTCACCTAAGAGGGACTAGCAGACAATATACATATGAAAAATAAATAATTTTGATAAAAATATAAAAAAGAAAATAAGGAGCAAGAAATGAATTTAATGACAAGCCATTAATGTTGTCCTTGAAACTCTTCTAAAGCCCAAACTCTTTCCCCTGATACAGAATGTTATAAGCGCTTACTGGCCATTTTGCATATTAAAAACTCACCAACAAATTGTTTCCACCCTACCACTGAACTTCAAAAAATGTGAAGTTCAAGGGTTAACAAACTTAAACATTTAAAGAGTCATGAAATGGACAGTTTCCGCTTTCCATCTGGCTTTTATCAATTGTAAGTCAGGTTTAGAAGAACTGCTACACAATCAAAACACACAATCTCTTAGTCATATAATTCAATTTTATAAATGAATTACTTATGTGCTTATAAGTAAATACATTCCTATGCATGAAGATATCAACTGCTGTCAATGATATAATCAAATCCAGGGAAAAATGCTATCCTTGTAAACACTTTAAACTTAGAAAGTCCCCACATTTCTGAACTGTGATAAATCCAATCAGAAACATTTCAGTCTTTCAGAAAGGGCAAGTTAGAAAAAAAGATTTTCAACAGAGAGGCACAAAATCAAGAGATCAGACGTTAGAACAGAACCATTTATTTTTGTTAGAGAATGCAAGTGAGTTAAAAAAAAGAAAAAGGAAACTACTATTCTGTACCACTTCCAATGTCTGGAGAACATGTATACATGCCAAAAGAAAGTAAATGTTTCTAAGCTGGTGACTATGAGAGATAGGTGACTATCTCTGAAAGATAACACAAAATAAAGGAGAGCTTTTGAGTCTGACAAACTTGGATATAAATTCTGGCTCTGCTACTCACCAGCTGTGTGACCTTGAACAGTTTACTCAAGCTTCATGGTCTTTGTTTTATATATATATTAAATATATTTCCCCTATCCCACAGGGTTAGACCAAAAATGAGGGAATAACAACATATATGTAAGGTATCTAGTGCTGTGGTGCCTGGCATATAAGCACATGGATGGCCCAAAGACTAATAACTCTTAAAATTTGTTATTCATCTTAGCACAAATAATCAAACTTCTTGGCCTTTGTTTGTCTTCTGTGAAAGTGAATAAAATAGCAATCTATGGACTGGAGTAAATATTGATATAAGTATACTGATGCACATGAAGGGAATATTAGTTTATGTATATTAACACACAATATTGAACCTTAAATTTATAAATTAATTTTCATTTTCCCAAGAGCTTTCACAAACTTTAAATTATGTATTCCACACAACAAACCTGTGATGTTTGCAGGGCAGGCATTTTTATCCCTATTTGCCAAATGAAGAAAAGTATTGAATTGCTTATTTCCTGCTTGCCCAAGTTCATACAACTAAGACAATAATTCAGGTAATCTACTGCTTTATTATAACAAAGTGACACATCTTAAATGTGTGATGCTTTTTTATACTCCACACAGCATCTTTTTGGCTTTGCATAAAATTACTCTTTTTGTCCTTGCAATTCAAGAAAGTACATTGAGATTACCAGGTGAAAGATTTTAAACAAACACAAAGTACTATTGTGTTTTAAAACCTTATAAAATATTTGATTCCACATATGGGTGAAATAATGTGATATTTGTCTTTCTCAGTCTGACTTATTTCACTTAGCATAATACCCTCTAATTCCATCCAGATTGTTCCAAATGAAATGAAAACAGATAATAGACTAACAAACAAAAAGCAGAATTTCACCTGTAAATACAGAGAACAAACTGATGATTGGCAGAGGGAAGGGGGTGGGTGATGTGCAAAATGGGTGAAGGGGAGTGGGAGACACAGGCTTCCACTTATGAAATAAGTCACAGGAAAGAAAGACACAGCATTGGGAATATAGTCAATGATATTGTAATAGCATTGTATGGTGACATATGATAATTGTGGTGAGAGTAGAATAACATGAACTTGTTGAATCACTATGTTGTACACCTGAAACTTATGTAACACTGTGTGTCAACTACAGTCAGATTTTAAAAAACAAGTTAAATTTCTCATTTGTAGAATTTATAGTGATATTGTAATAGTATTGTATCATGATAGATGTTAGCTACACTAGTAGTGAGCATAGCATAACATATAGAGAAGTTGAATTACTATGTTGTACACCTGAAACTAATGTAACATTTTATGTCAACTATACTCAAATAAAAACAAATTAAAAATAACTTGTAGTTTTTAAATTATAAAAGCAATCCATGCTCATTATATAAGTCAAATGGCACAGAGATATATTTAAAAATCGCTGATACCCCAGTAAACACATATGTTACCAATTAATGATGCAGATATTCTAATTATATTTCTGTACCTGTTGTCTTTCTAAACCGGTTTTGAATAGATCCTCAGCTATTTCCTAGTAACCAATGACAAAATTTTAATGTATTTTCTAAGGTAGAAGTTATAAATAAGTTCATAGAAATGTGTTACCTTACTTAATATAAACATTTATGATGTTCTAAGAGTGATTTTTACAACAACAACAACAATAACAATGAGCAGAAACAGACCCATAAATACAAGAACAAACTGATGGTTGCTTGGGGAGAGAGGGATGGGAAAACTGGGTAAAGGGAAATAGGAGATACAGACTTCCAGTTACACAATGAATAAGTTACAGGGATGAGAAGTACAGCATAGGGGATATAGTTAATAGTATTATAATAGTGTATGGTGACAGATGGTAACTACACTTGTGGTGAGTATAGCATAACATCTAGAGTTGTCAAATCACTATGTTGTACGCCTGAAACTAATGTAATATTGTGTGTTAACTATAATTCAATAAAAAGAGGGATTTTAACTTTCCAGAAGCAAGATTTTATAACTATGGCTACTATTTTAAATCAGCCTAGACTGAGAATCAGAGGAGGCCTAGATTCTTACCTTTGTGTTGCTTCTAACTATTTGCCTGATTGTAAATAAATAACATCTCTCGGACTCCTATTTCTTCGTTGGCAAAATGAGGAAGGTCACTTTCAGTTTCCAAATTAAATGAGTCTATGAGACACTAATAAGATACTATTTAGTAAAATGTATCTATTAAGTCAATACTTTCCACATTAGCTAGAACCTTGTAAGTGTGTTAAATTTCAATTCACAAATTTATCTGGAATTTTCTAGAAAGATATGTGAATTTCTGGATAATTGAGTTTGGGACAAGAGAACTATCTAAAAACTTTCATTTTAATTCTTTCTGTGGAAAATTATCATTTTATATATAACTGAGTTGATCTCTCTTTAATTTCAAGGATAGTTTAGTGGCTTTAGTTGTAAATAGCTACAAAAGGAGGTGTCTTATATAAGACATATTCTACATTATAAAGACTGTCATTGGGCACTTCCTATAGAAGATACAAAGCAGATAATAGGCATCGTTTTATATTTAAGGAAAAGTCAAAAAGAGGGATGACTGGTATGTATTGGGACAACAGTAAGCAGGTACAAGCAATTAAATACCCTTGCTGACTAGTTTTGAAGGCCTCAAAGAAAAAAAATTGTACTGGGGCACCTGGGTGACTCTGCCGGTTAAGCATCTGCCTTCAGTTCAGGTCATGATCCTGGAGTCCCAGGATTGAGCCCCACATCTGACTCCCTGCTCAGCGGGGAGTCTGCTTCTCCCTCTGCCCCTACCTCTTCTCATGCTCTCTCTCTCAAATAAATAAATAAATAAATAAAATCTTTAATAAAAAAAGAAAGAAAAAATTGTACTACTGTAGGAAAGGATGAAAAACACAACAAAAGGGATCTCTTTATCATTCATCCAGCTACCTTATCTCATTCATCATACTTTATATATTTAGAATGAAAATAAAAGTCAAGTGAGGGAGGAAGTAGGTAAAAACTATACTTTACCTTAAAAGATCTTAAGATGGCTAAAGGAAAGACATATGAAACAGATTTGGACTCGTATAAATTAACTTGCAGTTGGCTCTAGAATCTGAACAATCTGGGTTTTAATCCTGGCTCTGTTATTTACTGTCTGTGAAACGTTGTGTAGATTATCACTCTCAAACTCTGTTTTTTCATCAGTATAATGGTTGTATTTAGAGTACAGGACTAAATGGGAATTAAATGAAGTAGTTACACAACATGCTTAGCACAGTGCCTGGCATGTACTAGAACTCAATAAATATTAGCTATCATTGGCAGAGTCATTTACTGTTTACCAAAAATCTATGTACTATTCCACATTTCCCAGTCCCATTATAGTTAGGTGAAGCTGTATTGTATTAAATGTTTTGGCCCATAAACTGTAAGTGAAAGTAATGTGTGTAACTTCTGGATCAAAACCTAGAAAGGTAGAGATGAATTATTCATGCTCTTCTGCTTCTCTGCCCTGTTGACCAAGGAGGCCATGTGTTCTAGATAATATAGTTATAATATGGTAGAGCCTCTGCCAGTTTGGTCAATGAATGAACTGAATAAGAAACAGAGCTCCCTGCTGACCCATGTTAGATATGTAGCATGGGTGACAAACCAACTTGTTTTGAACCACTAAGATTTGGGGGTAGTTGCTGGGCAGCATAACATAACCTATCCTGACTGATTTAGTTAAAAGCAGCAGAATTATCATGGAGCACTGGGTGTTATGCACAAACAATGAATCATGGAACACTTCATCTAAAACTAATGATGTAATGTATGGGGATTAACATAAGAATAAAAATAAATAAAAATAAATAAATAAATAAAATTTTTAAAAAAGCAGCAGAATTATCAATGGTCATGGCTGGGTAATAATACAGTGAAAAGTACAAAGGGATGGAAATAAATAGGGCTGGGTTCCAGACTTGTTTCTCTCATTAACTACGTGCTGGAGAAAAGTCGTTAAACTGCTCTACACTTCAGTTCAGACATCTGGCAAATGGAGATAATATTATTTCTCCTTCCTTAAGATTGATGGTTGTGAGGATAACATATAGGTAAATAAAGATCCTTTGGAAAGTTGAAATCATATGGAAATACAAAGGATTGTTATTGTTTTCTGGCTTAAGAATAGTAACTGTTTATGACAGCCTTCAACAGTAGTTAAAGAGGAATAGCTCAACAGTATTAAGAATATACAGTATACATTATATTTTATCCTATCCTGGATCAAGGTGAATACTGTTTATTGGCAGGAAAAGCTCTACCATATTATAAAGAACACAAAGAAAGGATCATGGCAAAAGTTGGTTTATTAACTGGTATTAAGAAAAGAAATATAGGATAGGGGTGCCTGGGTGGCTCAGTCGTTAAGTGTCTGCCTTCGGCTCAGGTCATGATCCCAGGGTCCTGGGATCGAGCCCCGCATTGGGCTTCCTGCTCAGCTGGAAGCCTGCTTCTCCCTTTCCCACTTCCCCTGCTTGTGTTCCCTCTCTCGTGTATCTCTATGTCAAATAAGTTAATAAAATCTTTAAAAAAAAAAAGAAAAGTAATATAATCTTGTATAAGATTCAATTTACCTATTTATTTTTTAGTATCATATACTACAATTGGAAATCACTTTAGATATGATCTAATCTAGTGCAATAGGTTCAATTTTATAGATGATTAAATTTTGACCAAATGACAAATGGTAGTTTTTAAATAACTACTAGATAATACTGTTTCTGTCCCAATGTCATTATCATTTAAGTTGATCAATATTTTTTAAGTTGTGATTTGTTTTTATATTATCATTTATCTTTTATTTAAGGTAAATGGTCTACTTTTTGAAGAGGCTGCAACATACAAGTCATGTTTATGGGAATTAATCCATTGATGAACAACATTGAGTGTTTAAAAAGAGACAAACCCAATGATGAGAAATCTTGATTGATAAGTTATCTTAATGAGTAATATTTAACGTCAATTTTTAATTGACAAATAACCTCAAGTCAAACTAAAATAGATGCCTTTATTTGTAAAATGTCTATGTAATGCATTTAGCAGCATGCTGAGATAAAATAGCCTCTTAAAATTAATGAAATAACTCATAAGTAATGGCCACTTTTGATGAAATTCCACATGGGGTGGAGTCTAATTGAGGGTTTGAACAGATACCATGCCTTTAAAATACCAAATGTATATATCTCCTACAAACTAATGAGACCACTCTCTTTTTGCTGAATAACTTCCATACAATAAAAGTTAAAGGCTAACAGAAATAAATTAATCAGTGTGACAAAAATATCTTCCAGCATAGTATTACCACTGCCCCAAATAGTTATCATGGTCTCTAAAAATGTTTGATTTTCACCAGCTTATTTTAATCCTAGGTTGCTTATGTACAGAACCATGATAAAATAGGTAGAAACAACCCCACAGCTGTCCCTGCCTTGAGAAACAAAAGTGTTTGGCATGGACTTTAACACAATGGCCACCCATTGTCATCTTTTTAAACAGACTCAAGAGACTGAGCTATAATTAAGCACAGTTTAATGTTTTGTTATTTCGCTTTGCCAGAAACTATGTTCATACCTTTGTTTACCACATATTCCGCAAAGCAATAAAGAAAAACTCATGTCCAATGCCAGCTCTCTATTGTGATTCAGAATGGCAATATTCATTATCTGGTTCCATTGCACCTGTGTAGACTTGGCTTAATATAGTATGTGACAATCTGTTATAGTCTTTAGCCCCACCCCATGATATATTTTGGATTGGCATATCAAAAAAGAAGAGATGAAGGAAATAGTGAGAATTTTTGTTTCTTCTTTGGGCTTATTTTTGCCATTACTGAATGTCTTCATCAAAATGAGTCAATCTTATATAGTTCAAAGAAAGCTGAGCCCAGATATTTCCCCTCTTCAGCTACCTCCAGTAGCGACTGTGTAATTTGACCAAGTCATCAACATCTCTGGAATTTGCTTTCTTCATCTTCTCCATCTCTATGCTCTTTTTTTTTTTTCTGTTGGTTAAGTCAATGACTTTTAGAATATATGTAAACTTAGCAGATAAATGCGATCTGCCCCACTTCTGTTGACATTTCCATTTGCCCCATATTATCCTCTGATACTATAAAGTTGATCTCAGGTTGCTGTTGGAAAGTTGTGGTAAAGAAGAGAGAAAGCTCTCATGTTTGGCAAGTCCACAAAGGACCTGGCTGAAGAGAAAAGGAAGGAAATTATGTGATAGGCAGTATATAGAATTACTATTACATACCCTCAACAGGCAGATTTTTCATGATTTAGATCTAAGAAAATTTTGGTCCCTTAAAGTACAGGTAATTGTCTAAAATCTTTACTCTGGCATATGGCCTTCCACAATCTGCTCTTAACTTCTGTTTCTGATCATACTTTCCCACTTAGACGCTCTCCAACCAAGCTGGGTCTTCAATGCACATTCTCTACTTAATACCTTTGCTCTTGCTATTCTCACAACCTAGGGCATTTTCCTATCTAAATATCACTTGTTCTTTCTAACACCTAGTGACTAAGAAACATTCAAGAGAAATCAATTTCTACTTTTACATAGTTGAAATAAGGATGTGACTCTCAGAAATTCTGAAGTTGGACCTCTTCCCTACATTTTTGTGTTCTGTATATAATCTCACTGCAGTGAAATGTGAAGATCAGAGATTTCTGCTTTTCTCATACCCTCTTTGACTTCAGCAGTTTTCTCTGCAAAGACAGATGGTCTGATTCTGTTTTTTGTTTATTAATTTTTTTTATTCCATAGTTGCCAGAGGGAAGGGGTTGGAGGGATGAGCAAAATAAGGGACGTGGGAGATGCAGGTTTCCAGTTATTGAATGAATAAATCATAGGAATAAAAATAGAGCATAGGGAATATACTCAATGATATTTTAATAGAGTTGTATGGTGACAGATGATAGGGACACTACGATGAGCATAGCATAATGTATAGGGATGTTGAATCTGTGTGTGTGTGTGTGTGTGTGTGTGTTTGTGTCCTGGAGAGGCATAGGCTTTCTGATATCACATGATAGAAGAAAAACACTTCTTGAGTCTTCTTAAATTCTTTTTTCCAGTAGGATAGAGCTTGGTTCAAATACTTAACTGCTCAGTTTGCTCTAGTAGCATTGTGTACATTATTAGTTGCATGTTCCAAAGTAACTTTTGAAATCTTTTTGAAATCTTTCATGGAAACTGGCAATGTGAAAACACCCTGGGTCAAACTGCCATTCCTTCTCCTGCATTGACTACCAATAATGGATTTATACAAAAATACTTTCCACTTATCAAGGAAGTAGAGTCAATAATAATTGATATATCCAAACAGTATTATAGTGTCCATTCTCTGTATACCAAATGTTTACAATATAAATACTTAATATTTACATTTATTATTTAAACTTAATGAAGGTGATGTAGAGCTTCCAATTTTCTGGGAAGAACACGGTAGGAAATGATATAAATGGCATTGAAATAGAAAATTTTCCTGTCATTTGTGTCAGATGCTGAAATTAAAGGACTCAATGCACATACAGGTTTAAACCACTGCAGAATCATTTGAAATAACTTCAGACATTGAAAATGTTTACTCCTTGTATTTTCATTGCTCTATAAAGTGAAGAGGAGACATTTACAATCAAATTAAATTTATTCAGATCATTTCAGCATTGAGAGCTGCAATAGATTAACATTTTTTTGTCACATGAAAAGCAAGTTTATAATACTGGGTTAAAATAATAAGACATTTGAGGTTACATAAGCTGATTTATGTAGTAAAGATAATAAGTCATAAAAAACAGAAATTACAAGGAATCCAATCTTTGCAAATTCCTCCCAGGTCTTAGTTTGAAATTAAGTAAAGGAAAGGAACCCACCAGATTCCTAATCATGAATATATGATATTTAAGGGAACAATAAATCTCCTGTAGTCTTCCAGTTTCTTTTTTTTTTTTCCCCACATGGAAAGCCTTATTGGTGATGACAGTTGACAGGCATTCCTAACAACCATTATTGTTTTGGAAAGTAGTTTGCATATTTTGGCACTTTATTCTAGAAAGGAACTGATGTAAGTTGTTGCCAACATTCCACTAAATTACACCTTTAAAGATCTTTTTTGATGTTTCCACTATTTCACTTTAATATTCCTGGAAAATCCTGGAATAAGTACAGTAATTCATTCCCCAAAGAACAGCTTCCTGTAATCAGCCCTTACAAAGTTCAGGAGGTTCTATTTTCGTAGGGGAAGTGCTTTAATCAAGATTAATTTTTTCCAGTTTTCAGTAATTGGAGCTCTTCCTGAGTTTTCCTCAACCCTTCTTTAGGATAAAATTATCAAATTTCCATGGCAATTAAATTTTTAAAAAGTTTAAGTGTATAGATCATTTGTACAATAGTCACCAAAGTATAAGTGAAATTAAGTAAGTGAAAACAAAGGCAGGATTTAGCATGAAGGCCATAGGCTCATAAAATGCAGGTCTACAGTTGAGCTTCTCTGTTGTGAAAGAGTTTTGCTTTCTTGCCAGATGGATTTCTCTGGACCTGTTTTATCTATAGCTCCAACCAGACACATTTGTCTGATCAAACGTTCTATAATTAAGAAAAGAAATAACAGCATAAAATTATTTTTTTCATTATACGGAAAATGCATTTATACCATATGGAAACATTTGCTAACTGGAAGGTTTTTATTTTTTTTAATCGTTTTATAAGTTGCGTGCCCTACATGTATTTTTTCAAATATTATTTGAACAAATATGAAGTGACTTTATGTAATAAGATAATTGTGTAAATACCTATATGCCTCTTCCAGGATGTTTCTTAAGACTGAAAAGAACCTAAAGACTTTAGGTATCACTTATTGGCATTCATTTTGTTTTTTCTTTTTAAATAGTTGAATACACCTAAGAAAAGTGAATGCTCTTGCCATTCAGCAAATTGAATTTGTTGGTATATGGTAATCACTTAAAGAATGCATAGAAATACTCTTTGGAGTATAATAAAGTTAGAGAAGACACTGAATCAAAAGTTGTCTATTATGTTTACATAACGGAGCTTACAGAAATATGTTTATATATGGAAATTACAAAAATATTCCAGACCTTACATCTATTGCAATTCAATTACTGCATAGGATGTATCTAAAGCAGCTTGTCTGGAGACTAAATGGCCCAAATAATTCCACTTCTCTACTGTTTTCACTCATCTATGTGTCCTTTTAGTCCATATAACTCCAGCTGCATGCTTTTCCTCAATTGAGATTTGTCTGAAGTTTTTTTCTCATGATAAATTGAGATTAGGATTTTTTGGAGGAAAACCACAGATAAAGACCCATTTTCATCACTGGTGATGTTACCTTGACCACATGGCTAAGTTATTCCTACTATGAATTTACTTCTCTTGCTCCCTCCCACCCATCTACCTTCCTTCTTGTTTTCTTTCCTTCCCCCTTTTTTCACACTCTAATCTTTGTCAACAAGTCAGTAAATGTAACTCATATTTAAGGGGTTCAGAATTATGCTCCACTTCCTTGAAAGAAGGATATACATAAATTATTTGGAGTTATGTATTATTATATTATTTTTTAATATTCTTGCTCAAATGTTTCCAGCTTTGGTTATTATGAGTTTTTCCAGTTGACTCCTTTGTCCCTTTAATATGCCCTTATAATTGTGGTATTTTTTTAAGCTTTTTCTTACTTTCTAGCTCTACAATATGCTCCAGGATTATATTGCACATTCCCTACATCTGTATACATGTATGTGTATGAATGCATTCATTTGTATCTGTATTAAGTTAAATATAAGAAGTCTATATTCATTTATTTAATGATATCTCCAACCTTAATCCAATATCACATGGTTCTTTCTAGCTTTAACTCCTGTGTTTCTATAACCTCCCACTCCAAAAATGAGAAATCTATTTCATACTGCCTGCCATCCTTTTACATATTTGTTCAGTTCCAGTGACAAGTAACCATAATTTCAGAATTATTAATTTGTACCTCTGTGAGAAACAATTTTATCAACTACTTATGTGCAGCTAGTTAATTTTCTTTTTAGACTTACAAAATCTAGTCATTTTGAAAGTTATTTAAATCAACACTTCTTTTGTCCTACCCCCTTCAGAGGTTATGCCTTACATTTGTAATATAGATAGAGTTTTCACAGTCTGTATTCTATCTTGGGTACTTCTAACCTCTGAGTTTATTTGTAAAAAATATATTCACTTATGCTCATTAATTTTGCTATAAAGTTCTATGTATTTAACAAATGTACAGAGTAATGAACCCATCATCACATACCACACAAACTAGATTCCCAGCTCTAAAATATTCCCTATGTTTCATGTAGTCAAACTCCCTTCCCTCCCCAAATTCCTGGCAAACATTAATCTTTTTTCCTTCTCTAGTTTTGATGTTTCTAAAGAGTTGTATAAATGTAAACATATGGCATGTAACTTTAGACTGGCTTCTTTCATTTATCAATATGCATTTAAGTGTCATGCACATTGTATTTATTAATAACATTTATTTTTATTGCTGAATATTTGTTCTTTCTTGATTTATCTTTTCACCTGTTAAAAAAACAACCTTTGTTTTTTCCAATTTTGGATGGTCATGAGCGAAAATTGTAAAAACTTTTGCATGAAGATATTTGATATGGACAGAAGTTTTCAAATCAGTTGGGTAAGTTTACCCAGGAGCATGATTGTGGCACCTATGGCAAGTTTGTGTTTAGCTTTATAAGAAACTGCCAAAATATTTTCCAAACTGGTTGAACATTTTTAATTCTCACCCAAAATAAATAAGATTTCCTTCTGTAATGCATCCTTACAGAAGTTAGCATTGTCATTTTTTTTTTTAAATGTCAGCCATGTGAATAGGTGTGCAGTATTATCTTGATTTAAAAAAATCATCCTGGGGGCGCCTAGGTGGCTCGGTCGGTTAAGCGTCTGCCTTCGGTTCAGGTCATGATCCCAGGGTCTTGGGATTGAGCCCCGCATCGGGCTCCCTACTTCGCAGGGAGCCTGCTTCTCCCTCTCCCTCTGCCTGCTGCTCTGCCTACTTGTGCTCTCTCTCTATCTTTCTGTCAAATAAATAAATAAAATCTTTAAAAAAATTAAGAAATAAAAAATCATCCCGATAGATATGTAGTAATATCTACTATAGTTTTGACTTCCATTTTCCTAATGACATATAATGGCAAGCATATCTTCACATGCTTGTTTGCCACCTTTATGTGTTTGGTGAAGTATCTGTTCAGATCTTTTGCCATTTTTAATTGAGTTGTTTGTTTTTCTATTATTGAGGTTTTAATTTTTTTATTTAAATTCAATTTAATTAACATATACTGTATGTTCATCAGTTGCATACAACACCCAGTGCTCATTTCTTCAAGTGCACTCTTTAATGCCCGATACCCAGTTACCCCAGCCCCTTACCCACCTCCCGTCCAACAACACTAGTTTATTCCCTGTAGTTAAGAGTCTCTTATGGTTTTCTTCCCTCTCTGCTTTCATCTTGTTTTTTTTTTTTCTTCACTCTCCCTGTGTTCATCTGTTTTGTTTCTTAAATTCTACATATGAATGAAATCATATGGTATTTGTCTTTCTCTGACTGACTTATTTCATTTAGCATAATACACTCTAGTTCATCCATGTTGTTGAAAATGGCAAGATTTCATTCTTTTGATGGCTGAGTACATATTATATATATATATATATATATATATATATATATATATATATATATATATCACCTCCTCTTTATCCATTCATCTGTTGATGGCCATCTGGGCTCTTTCCATATTTTGGCAATTGTGGACATTGCTGCTATAAACATAGGGGTGCATGTGCCCCTTCAAATTAATGTTTGTGTCCTTTGGATAAATAACTAGTAGTGCAATTGTAGGTCATAGGGTATTTCTATTTTTAACTTTTTGAGGAACCTCCCTATTGTTTTCCAGAGTAGCTGCACCAGTTTGCATTCTCACCAACAGTGTAAGAGGGTTCCCCTTTCTCTGCATCCTTGCCAACATCTGTGTCCTGTGCTGTTAATTTTAGCCTCACAAAGGTGTGAGATGGTATCTCATTGTACTTTTTATTTGTATTTCCCTGATGATGAGTGATGTTGAGCATTTTTCATGTGTCTGTTAGCCATCTGACTGCCTTCTTTGGAAAAATTTGTATCTTCTGTCATTTCTTAGCTGGATTATTTGTTTTTTGGGTGTTGACTTTGAAAAGTTCATTATAGATTTTGAATACTAACTTTTTATCAGATATGTCATTTGCAAATATCTTCTCCCATCCCATAGGAAGCCTTTTAGTCTTGTTGATTGTTTCCTTCACTGTGCAGAAGCTTTTAATTTTGATGAAGTCCCAATCATTCATTTTTGCTTTTGTTTCCCTTGCCTCTGGTGACATGTCTAGTAAAAAGTTGCTATGGCTAAGTTCAAAGAGATTGCTGCCTTTGTTCTCCTCTAGAATTTTTATAGATTCCTATCTCACATTAAGGTCTTTCATCCATTTTGAATTTATTTTTGTGTATGGTGTAAGAAAGTGGTCCAGTTTCATTCTTCTGCATGTGGCTGTCCAGTTTTCTCAACACCATTTGTTGAAGAACTCTCTCTTCTTCACTGTATATTTTTTCCTGCTTTGTCAAAGGTTAGTAGGTCATATAGTTGTGGGTCCATTTCTGGTTTTTCTATTCTGTTCCATTGATCTATATGTCTGTATTTGTGCCATACCATATTGCCTTGATGACTACAGCTTTGTAATATAGTTTGAAATCCAGAATTCTGATGCCTCCAGCTTTGATTTTCTTTTTCAAGACTGCTATGGTTATGGGGGATCTTTTGTGATTCCATTCAAATGTGAAAATTGTTCTAGCTCTGTGAAAAATGCTGGTGGTATTTTGATAGGAATTGCACTAAATGTGTGCATCACTTTGGATAGCATAGACATTTCAACAACATTTGTACTTCCAATCTATTAGCATAGCATTCTTTACCATTTCTTTGTGTCCTCTTCAATTTCTTTCATAAGTATTCTATAGGTCTCAGAGTACAGATCTTTTATATCTTTGGTTAGGTTTATTCCTAGGTAACTTATGGTTTTTGGTGCAATCATAAATTGGATCAATTCCTTGACTTCTCATTCTGCTGCTTCATTATTGGTGTATAGAAATGCAACAGAGTATTTTTTTTTCCCAAATGCAACAGATTTTTATAAGTTGATTTTGTAACTTGTGACTAATGAATTCGTGTATCAGTTGTAGCACTTTTTGGTGGAGTCTTTCTGGTTTTCTTTTTTTTCTCTTTTTTTAAAGTATTTACTTATTTATTTATTTGAGAGAGAGCACGGGTGGGGGAAGGGGCAAAGGGAAAGGGAGAGAGAATCTCAAGCAGATTCCATGCTGAGTTTGGAGCCCAATGCAGGGCTTGATCTCACAACCTTAAGATCATGATCTGAGCCAAAACTAAGTGGTTTTCTATATACAGTATCACATCATCTGCAAATAGTGAAAATTTGAATTCTTCCTTCCTGATTTGGATATCTTTTTATTGCTTTTTGATGTATGATTGTTGAGGCTAGGACCTCCAGTACTATGCTGAATAACAGTGGTGAGAGTGGACATCCCTGTCATGTTCCTGACCTTAGGGGAAAAGCTCTTTGTTTTTCCCCATTGAGGATGATATTAGCTGTGGGTCTTTCATATACAGCCTTTATGATGTTGAGGTATGTTCCATCTATACCTACGTTGTTGAGGGTTTTTATCAAGAAATGGTGCTATACTTGTCAAATGCTTTTTCTGAATCTATTGAGAAGAACATATGGTTCCTATCCTTTATTTTATTAATGTGGTGCATCACGTTGAATGATTTACAAATATTGAAGCACACTTGCAGCCCAGGAATAAAACCCACTTGATTTGAGTGAATAGTTCTCTTAATGTACTGTTGGATTCAATTTGTTAGTATCTTCTCGAAAATTTTTGCATCCATGTGCATGAGAGATATTGGCCTGTAATTCTCCTTTTTAGTGAAGGTCTTTGTCAGTTTTTAGGATCAAGGTAATGGTGGCTTCATAGAATGAGTATGGAAGTTTTTCAGTCCATTTCTATTTTTTGGAATAGTTTGAGAAAGGTAGGTATTAAATCTTCTTTAAATGTCTGGTAGTATTGCCCTGGGAAGCCATCTGGTCCTGGAATTTTGTTTTTTGGGAAAATTTTTCATTCTAATTCAGTTTCTTTGCTGGTTAGTGGTCTGTTCAAATTTTCTATTTCATCCTGTTTCAGTTTTGTTTGTTTCTAAGTTTCTAGGAATTTATCCATTTCTTCCAGATTGCCCCATTTTTTGGCATATAATTTTTCATAATATTCTCTTATAATTGTTTGTATTTCTGTGGTATTCGTTGTGATCTCTCCTCTCTCATTCCTCATTTCATTTATTTGGGTCCTTTCTCTTTTCTTTTTGATAAGTCTGGCTAGGGGGTTATCAATTTTATTAATTCCTTCAAAGAAGAAACTCGTAGTTTCATTGATCTGTTCTACTGTTTCTCATTGTGGTTTTTTGTTGTGGTGGTTGTTTCTATATTATTTATTTCTGCTCTAATTATTATTATTTCCTTTCTTCTGTTGGTTTCAGGCTTCATTTGCTGTTCTTCTTCTATATCCTTTAGGTGTAATGTTAGACTGTGTATTTGAGATTTTTCTTGCTTCTTGAGGTACACCTATATTGCTATATACTTCCATCTTAGGACTGCCTTTGCTGCTTCCCAAAGGTTTTGGACCATCATGTTTTCATTTTCATTTGTTTCCATTTTTTTTTAATTTCTCTTTAATTTCCAAGTTAACCCACTAATTCTTTAGTAAGATGTTCTTTAACCTCCATGTTTTTGTGGTTTTTCCAAACTTTTCTTGTGGTTGACTTCAAGTTTCATAGTGTTGAGGACTGCAAATATGCATGGTATGATCTTAATCTTTTAGTTCTTTTTGAGGGCTGATTTGTGATTTCAGGATGTGATCTATTCTGGAGAATGTTCCATGTCCACTTGAAAAGAATGTGTTCTGTGGCTGTAGAGTGAAATGTTCTGGAGGGAAGAGTTAAGATGGCAGAGGAGTAGGGGGGCCCTAATGTTGCCTTGTCCCTCAAACACAACTAGATTAACATAAATCATTCTGAACACCCAAGAAATCGATCCAAGGACTGAGAGAACAAACTACACAGCTACGGGTAGAAAATGGCCACATTGTGGAAGGATATAGCTTATTTTAACAAGCAGACCAAAATACACCTAGTTAAAACTTGCCACCTGGTTGACAAGGTCCATAAACCCCCCACTACAGGCAAGAAGAAACTCTGCAGAGGATTGACTGGCGGCAAAATGCAGCCAAAACACAACAGCACAGTGCACACTCTGAAACACCTCCTGAAGCACCAGGCCCAAGACAGTGTAGGGCCTTTTCTTAATATAGCCATTACCCTCAGGAGCAGGAATATAACAGACTTTCCTAACAATCACTCACACACAAAAAGAAAAACAACAACAACAACAAAAACAGTGAACTAGACAATGACAAGACAGAGGAATTCACACCAAAAGAACAGGAAGAAATGATTTCCAGGGATTTAATCAAAGCTGATATAAGTAAGATGCATGAACCAGAGTTTAAAACAGCAACCGTGAGGATACTACCTGGGTTTGAGAAAAGCAGAGAAGACACTAGAGAATCCCTATGGCAGAGATGAAAGAACTAAAAACTATTCAAGCCAAAATAAAAAATGCTGTAACTGACATGCAAAACTGACTGGATGCAATGACAATGAGGATAAACAAAGCAGATAAATGAATCAGTGATATAGAAGATAAAATTATGGAAATAATGAAGCTAAAAAGAAGAGGAAAAGAAAAGTATTGGATCATGAATGCAGACATAGGGAACTCAGCGACTCCTTAAAACATAATAACATTCATATCAAAGGAGTCCCAGAAGAAAAAGAGAGAGAAAAGAGGGCAGAAGGTTTATTTGAGCAAATTATAGCTGAAAATGTCCCACAACTTGGGAAAGAAACAGACATCAAAATTCAAGAGGCACAGGAACTCCTGTCAAATTCAACAAAAGCTGGCCCACACCAAGACATATTATAGTCAAATTCACAAAATACACAGACAAGAAAATAGTTCTAAGCAGTAATGGGGAAAAGTCCCTAACCACAAGGGAAGACAAATCAGGTTTACAGTATATTGGTACACAGAAACTTGGCAGGGAGTGGAATGATATATTCAACATGCTGAGTGGGAAAAATATGCAGCCAGAAGTATTTTATCAAACAAGTCTGTCATTCAGAATCGAAGGAGAGATAAAGAATTTCCATGACAAACAAATACTAAAGGGGTTTTGACCACTAAAGAAGCCTTGCAAGAAATATTAAAGGGGACTCTTTGAGTGGGAAACAAAGATGAAAAACAACAAAGACTAGAAAGGAAAAGACCACATCACCAGAAACACCAACTCTACAGGTAACACAATGGCACTAAATTCATATCTATCAATAAGCACTCTGAATATAAATGAACTAAAGGCCCAATCAAAAGACACAGAGTATCAGAATGGATGAAAAAAAAACAAGATCCATCTATATGCTGCCTACAAGAGGCTCATTTTTAGCTGTAAATACACCTGAAGATTGAAAGTGAGGGGAGGAGAATGCTCTATCCTGCTAATAGACATTAAAAGAAAGTTTAAGTACCCATTCTTATATCAGACAAACTAGATTTTAAATGAAATACTGTAATAAGAGATGAAGAAGGGCATGATATCATAATTAAGGGGTCTATCCCTCAAGATCTAACAATTTCAATTATTTTGGGCCCCAACTTGGGAGCACCCAAATATATAAATCAATTAATAACAAACATAAAGAAACTCATTGATAATGATACAATAAAAGTAGGGGCTTTAACACTCTACTTACAGCAATGGAGAGATCATCTAAGCAGAAAATCAACAAAGAAACAACAGCTTTCAATGAAACACTGGGCCAGATGGACTTAACACATATTCCAAACATTTTATCCTAAAACACCAGAATACACATTCTTTTCAAGTGTGCATGGAACATTCTCCAGGATATATCACAAACTGGCCCACAAATCAGGCCTCAACCATTTCAGAAAAAATGAGACCATACCATGCATATTTCCAGATCACAATGCTATGAAACTTGAAGTCAACCAAAAGAATAAAATGGGAGGGGCGCCTGGGTGGCTCAGTCATTAAACATCTGCCTTGGGCTCAGGTAATGATCCCAGGGTCCAGGGATCAAGCCCCACATCAGGCTCCCTGCTCAGCTGGTAGCCTGCTTCTCCCTCTCCCACTTCCCCTGCTTGTATTCCCTCTCTTGCTGTGTCTCTCTCTGTCAAATAAATAAATAAAATCTATTAAAAAAAGAATAAAATTGGAAATACAATAAATACATGGAGGTTAAAGAACATCCTACCAAAGAATAAATGAAGAAATAAAAAATACACAGAAAGAAATGAAAATGGAAACATGATGGTCCAAAACCTTTGGGATGCAACAAAGGTGGTCCTAAAAGGGAAGTATATAGACATACAGGCCTACCTCAAAAAGCAAGAAGATCTCAAATACACAATAAAACCTTACATTAAAAAAAGCTAGAAAAAGGAAACAAATAAAACATAAAGCCAGTAGAAAAGAGAAATAATAAATGAGAAATAAATGATATAGAAACACACACATACACACACACAAAAATAACAATAGATCAATGAAACTAAGAGAAGGTTCTTTGAAAAAATTATATATACATATATACATATATATATATCCCTAGTCAGACTTATCAAAAAAAAAATGAGAAAGGACCCAAATAAACAAAATCTCATGAAAGAGGAGAGATCACAACTAACAGCACAGAAATACAATCATAAGAGAATATTAGGAAAATATATATGCCAAAAAACTGGGTAGTCTGGAAGAAATGGATAAATTCCTAGAAACTTAGAAACTACCAAAAATTAAACAGTAAGACATAGAAAATTTAAATGGATCCATACCTACCAACAAAATTGAATCAATAATCAAAAATCTCCCGGGGCGCCTGGGTGGCTCAGTCGTTAAGCGTCTGTCTTCAGCTCAGGTCATGATCCCAGGGTCCTGGGATCTAGCTCCGCATCGGGCTCCCTGCTCGGCGGGAAGTCTGCTTCTCCCTCTCCCACTCCCCCTGCTTGTGTTCCCTCTCTCGCTGTCTCTCTCTCTGTCAAAAAATAAATAAAATCTTTAAAAAAAAAATCAAAAATCTCCCAACAAACAAAAGTCCAGGACCAGATGGCCTCCCAGGGGAATTCTACCAGACATTTATTTTTTTTTAAACTTTAAATAATTAGTTAATTAATTATTTGTCAGCGAGAGAGAAAGAGCAAGCACAAGCAGGGGGAGCAGCAGGCAGAGGGAGAATCAGTCTCCCTGCTGAGCAAGGAGCCTGATGGGGGACTCGATCACAGAACCCTGGGGTCATGACCTGAGCTGCTTAACCAACTGAGCCACCCAGGCATCCCTCTATCAGACATTTAAAGAAGAGTTAATACCTATCTTTCTCAAACTATTCCAAAAAACAAAAAAAAAAAAAAAAAAGGAAAAAAAAAAAAAGAAATGGAAGTAAAACTTACAAACTCATTCCACTACACCACCATTACCTTGGTCCCAAAACCAGAAAAAGACCCCACTATAAGGAAAATGCAGACCAATATTGCTGATGAACATGGATGCAAAAATTCTCAAGAAGATACTAGCAAATTGAATCCAACAGTACATTAAAATAATTATTCACCACCATCAATTGTGATTTATTCCTGGGCTGCAAGTGTGCTTCAGTGTTTGCAAATCATTCAACATGAATGCATTGCATTAATAAAAGACAGGGGGTAAGAACCATATGTTTCTCTTCAATTGATGCAGAAAAAGCGTTTGGCAAAGTACAGCATCCATTCTTAACAAAAACCTTCAATGAAGTAGGTACAGATAGAACATACCTCAACATCATGAAGGCCATATATGAAAGACCCACTGCTAATATCCTCAATGGGGAAAAACTGAGAGCTTTTCCTCTATGGTTAGGAACAGACAGGGATGTCCTCTCACCATTCCTATTTAACATAGTGCTGGAAATCCTAGCCTCAGTAATCAGACAACAAAAAGAAATAAAAGGTATCCAAAACAGGAAGGAAGAAGTCAAACATTCACTATTTGCATACGAAATGATGCTCTATGTAGAAAACATGAAAGCCTCCACCAAAAAAAAAAAAAAAAAAAATCCCTAGAACCAATGCATGAGTTCAGCAAAGTTGCATGATATAAAATCAACATATGTAAATCTGTGGCATTTCTATACACCAATAATGAAGCAGCAGAAAAATAAATCAAGGAATTGATCCCATTTGCAATTGCACAAAAAACCATAAGACAACTAGGAGTAAACCTAACAAAAGAGGTAAAAGATCTGTACTCTGAAACTATAGAACACTTATGAAATAAACTGAAGAAGACATAAAGAAATGGAAAAAGAACAAACATTGCTAAAATGTCTATACTACCTGAAGCATTCTACACATTTGATGCAATTCCTATGAAAATAGCACCAGCATTTTTCACAGTGCTGGAACAAAGAATTCTAGAATTTGTATGGAACCACGGAAGACCCTGAATAGCCAAAGTAATCTTGAAAAAGAAAAGCAAAGCAGATATGATTCCAGACTTCAAGCTATATGACAAAGCTGTAATCATCAAGACAGTATGGTACTGGCACAAAAACGCACATAAGTCAATGGGACAGAATAGAAAACCCAGAAAAGAACCCCACAACTATAAGGTCAATTAATCTTTGACAAAAAGGAATGAACATCCAGTGGAAAAAAGACAGTATGTTCAGCAAATTGTGTTGGGGAAACTGGACAACAATGTGCAGAAGAATGAAACTAGACCACTTTCTTACACCATACACAAAAATAAACTCAGAATGGATGAAAGACCTAAATGTGAGACAGGAATCCATCAAAATCCTAGAGAAGAACACAGGCAGCAACCTCTTTGACCTCGGCTGTAGCAACTTCTTACTAGACATGTCACCAGAAGCAAGGGAAACAAAAGCAAAAATGAATGATTGGACTTCATCAGGATAAAAATCTTCTGCACAGTGAAGGTAACAATCAACAAAACTGAAAGGCAGCCTATGGGATGGGAGAAGATATTTGCAAACGACTTATATGATAAAGCATCAGTATGCAAAATCTATAACGGACTTATCAAACTCAACACCCCAAAACCAAAAAATCCAGTTAAGAAATGAGCAGAAGACTTAAATAGACATTTTTCCAAAGAAGGCAGTCAGATGGCTAACAGACACATGAAAAGATGCTCAACATCACTCACCATCAGGGAAATACAAATCAAAATCGTGATGAAATCTTATACCTTTGAGAATGTCTAAAATTAACAACAGAGGAAACAACAGGTGTTGGCAAGGATGCAGAGGAAGGGAAGCCCTCTTACACTGTTGGTGGGAATGCAAACTGGTGCAGCTGCTCTGGAAAACAGTATGGAGGTTCCTCAAAAAAGTTAAAAATAGAAGTACCCTTCAACCTAAAAATTGCAAACTACTAGGTATTTACAGAGGATACAAAAATACTGATTCAAAGGGATAGTTGTACCCTGATGTTCATAGCAGCATTATCAGCAATAGTTAAACTATGGAAAAAGCCCAAAGGTCCATCGATCGATTAATGGATAAAGAAAATGTGTTTTATATATATATATATTATATATATTTATATATTTATATATATTTTATATATTTATATATTTATATATATTTTTTATATATTTATATATTTATATTTATATATATTTTATATTTATATATATTATATATATAATATAACAAAATATCATAATGATTAATTCATTGGTGTCTAGGCTAGGCTATCATGCAGCAATTGTATCAATTACTCTAGGCTATCATAAAGCAACCATAATCCTTTAATTGTGTAAGTCATTATATATGTGAGTAAATACGAATTTTTCACATCTTTACTTTTTTGATGTCTATTGTTAGTACTACATATAACACCTACACACACACACACACACACACATAATGGAATATTACTCTGTCTTGAAAAAGAATGAAATCTTGCCATTTGCAATGACATGGGTGGACCTAGAATGTATTATGCTATGCAAAATCTGTCAGAGAAAGGCAAATACCATATGACTTCACTCATATGTGGAATTTAAAAAACAAAACAGATGAACATAGGGGAAAAAGAGAGACAAACCATAAACCAGACCCTTATCTATAGAAAACACTGAGGATTGCTGGAGGGGGGCAGGGGAATGGGTTGAGTGGTTATGGGTATTAAGTATGGCACATATTGTGATGAGCACTGGGTGTTGTATGTAAGTGATGAATCACTAAATCCTATACCTGAAACTAATATTACACTGTATGTTTACTAACTGGAATTTAAAGAACAACTTGAAAGACGAAACAAAAGCCAAAGTAAAAACAAAGACAAACCAACAAACAAAAAACCAGTGTATGACAATACATTTCCATATAGTATGCCTCTCTCACAGCTGGAGAAACTGCATATCAGCCTGTTATAACAGGTGTTTTTTGTGTGTATAACAATATTTCCAATAGTTGATAATGGATATTATTGTAATTCTATATGCAGTAAAAATGTTATAATGATTAATTCATTGGTGTCTAGGCTAGACCATCCTGCAGCAATTGTATCAACTACTCTAGGCTATCATAAAGCAACCATAATCCTTTAATTGTATAAGTCATTATATATATGAATAAATATGAATTTTTCACATTGTCTTTACATTTTTGGTGTCTACTGTTAGTACTACATGTAACGTCTACATTTTTTCTATCATATAAGATGATATCAATGTAGGTACTGACAGATGATTTATCTTGTAAACAATATATATTTCTAATATTGATAAATACTATACAATACTGTAAATTTATTTTCTTTCCAATTTTCCTGATAACATTTTCTTATTTCTTCCTTATTTTATTGTAAGATAAATTTTATATAATATATAACATACAAAATATGTGTTAATTTACTTTATGTTATTGGTAAGGCTTCTGCTCACCTGTAGGCTATTTGCAGTTATGGTTTGGGGAAGTCAAAAGTTACACAAGGATTTTTTAGTTCACAGGAGGTTAGTATCCCTAACCCCTATATTATTCAAGGGTCAAACGTATTTGGTAGTATTGTACTGGTAACTTTATTTTAATAAACACTCTAGAGCTTAAACAGTATACTAAATTTCTCTATTGGAGGTATGCTCCTTCATCTGTTAGGCATGTTTTCTTCCATTCTGAAGCAGCTGGCTTGAAAAAACCATGGAATGACTTTCATTTTCAGCAGCTTCATTATTGGTGTATAGAGATGCAGCAGATTTCTGTACATTGATTTTGCATCCTGCAACTTAATTGAATTTGCTTATCAATTCTAGCATTTTTTTTTTTTTTGGTGGAGTCTTTCAGGTTTTCCATATATACTATCATGTCATCTGCAAAGAGTGAAAATTTTACTTCTTCCTTACCAATTTGGATGTCTTTTATTTCCTTGTCTGATTTCTGTGGTTAGGACTTCCAGTACTATGTCAAATAACATTGGTGAGAGTGGACATTCTTGTCTTGGTCCGGACCACAGAGGAAAATCTCTGTTTTTCCCCATTAAGGACGATGTTAGCTGTGAGTATTTTTTTTTTTTCAATTTTATTATGTTATGTTAGTCACCAAACAATACATCATTAGTTTTTCATGGAGTGATCCATGATCCATTGTTTTCGTATAACACCCAGTGCTCCATGCAGTATGTGCCCTCCTTAATACCCATCACCCGGCTAACCAATCCCCCCTCCCCCCTCCCCTCTAAAACCCTGTTTG
>NC_138385.1:52643086-52681035 GCF_054177405.1 Leptonychotes weddellii
CCCGCCCTTGCCCCCTCCCGGCTAAGTAATCTGCTCGGGTTTGCTCTCCGGGGCTTTTGTTCCCTGTGAGCTTTCGGTACAGCTTTGGAGGCGGAGAGTGAAAATGGCGGCCTCCCAATCTCCGCCCCGGAGGAGCCGAGAACTCGGGGCCCTGCTCCTCAGTGAGCCCCCAGAGAAAAGCCGTCAGTCACTACCGTCTCCCCGGTCTCCAGCTGCACTCCGTGCTCACCCGGCCTGTGACCGCACGTTTCTATCTCTGGCACCCGACCCCGGGTGGAGTCTCCAAACCCAGCAGATCCCTGCGGTGCGCTCCCGCGCGGCTCCTCCCGGGGAAGGAAGGTGAGTCTCCCTGGATCTGCCGCTTGTTGGGTCCCTCCTGGAGGAGCAGTGGCCTGACTGTGCCGCGGATCAGTGTTTATGGCAACCCCGAGTTGAGAGCCCGTGCCTGGGCTCCGCCTGTGCAGCCGGCTTCCCTGCTCCGTTACCTGGGAGCTCTGCCACACTCAGGCACCCCCGGTCTTTCTGTGACCCCGAGGGTCCTGAGACCACACTCTCCTGGAGGGTTCCACCCCCCGCTTAGCCACCAGAGTGACGTCCCTCGGCGGAGCAGACTTTTAAAAGTTCCGATTTTGTGCTCCATGGCTCTATTACTTGCCAGAAGCGGCGGATGGAGGCCTCCTCCCCTGCCGTCTATCCTCTCGAATATCGCCTCAGATTCACTTCTCCGCACGTCCTTCCTTCCAGAAAGTGGTCGCTTTTCTGTTCAGAGAGTTGTTGCTCTTCTTTTCTTCGATCTCCTGTTGGGTTTGTAGGTGTTCAGAATGGTTTGATCCCTATCCAGCTGAATTCCTGAGAGGAGACGAAATCCAGGTCTCCTACTCCTCCCCCATCTTGCTCCGCCCCCTCCATTAATTTTAATGTAATTTTTGATAAGTAAATACTATTACGACTTTTGTTTATTGTTTTCTGGCTATTTTTCGATTAATTGTTCATGTTTCTTATCCTTCTGTCTTGTGTGTTTTATACGTTTTAGTATCACTATGCTTTGATGTTTTTATCATGGTCTTTTTTTTGTATGTATAATGGTTCATGTTTTTCCCTTGAGGTTATCATAAGGCTTACATGAAACATATTACATATTAAACATATTAAACATAATTAAATTTATTTGATTAAATTTAATATAATATTTATATTAAAATTATAACACCTATTTTAAACTAATAATTTCATTTCAATAATTCTTAAAATTTATACTTTTACTTCTCTTCCCCTTCACATTTAGATTATTGCTATAATAGTATATATATATATATACCATATATATAGTAATAGATATATAATATACTATATATATAGTTACTCTGTAACTAATTAACTGATTATTTTAGTTATGGATAGTTTTATAATATTTTACAATGTTTGTTTATTATCTTTTAAACTAGAGTTGTAAGGGAATTATGCATCACCAGTACCATATTACAGAATCTATCTTTGACTATTACCATTACTATTGAATTTTATGCTACCTTCTTATGTTTTTCTGATTTCAATTAACATCCTTTCACTCCACTAAAGGATTCTCTTTAGCATTTCTTGTAAGATATATCTAATGGTGATGAAGTCCCTCACATTGTTGCTGTTGTTGTTGTTGAAAAAAGTTTTTACCTCTCCTTAGTTTCTGAAGAACAGCTTTGTCAGGTACAGAATTCTTAGTTGACAGAATTTTTTTTCTTTCATTATTTTGAATATATTACCCCATTCTCTCTTGGCCTGAAATACTGTTTTCAAGAAATCTGTCAATAATCTTATGGGAGTTCCTCTGTGTGTAATTTCTCTTTTCCCCTGCTGCTTTTAACATTCTCTTGTCTGACTTTTGACAATTATAATATAACTAGGCATAGCCCTATTTGTTCAAGTTATTTGGGGTCCTTTGGGCCTCATGGATCTGTATGTCAATTTCTTTTCTGTTCTTTTCTTTTCTTTTCTTATTATTATTACTTTTTTAATCAGAGAGAGAAGAGAGTGAGCACAAGCACGGGAGTGGCAGGCAGAGGGAGAAGCAGACTCCCTGCTGAGCAAGGAGCCTGATGCAGGACTCAATTCCAGGACCTTAGATTCATGACCTGAGCCAAAGGCAGCTTCTTAACCAGCTGAGATACCCAGGGGTCCCTGTGTGTCAATTTCTTTTCTCAGGATTGGGAAATATTAAGCTATTATTGCTTTAAATATAATTTATCTTTCTCTTTCTTTTCTCCTCTGGAATTCCCATAATGTGAATATGGTTTCTTTTCATTATGTTCCATAATTCCTATAGGCTTTCTTCACTCTTTTGCATTCTCTTTTTAAATTTTTATTTAATTTCCAGTTAGTTAACATACAATGTAATATTAGTTTCAGGTGTATAATTTAGTGATTCAACACTTCCATACAACACATTGTGTTCATCACAACAAGTGCACTCATTAATCTCCATCACCTATTTAACCCATCCCCCCACCCACCTCCCCTCTGATAACCCTCATTTTGTTCTCTATAGTTAAGTCTGTTTCTTTGCCTCTTTCTCTCTTTTTTTCCATTTCCTTGTTTGTTTTGTTTCTTAAATTCCACATGAGTGAAATCATATAGTAGTTGTCTTTCTCTTATTGACTTATTGTGCTTAGCATAATACTCTCTAACTTTGTCCACATCATTGCAAATGGCAAGACTTCATTTTTTTTTTTATGGCTGAGTAATATTCCATTCCATATACATACCACTTCTTTATCTATTCATCATTTGGTGGACACTTGAGCTCTTTCCATAGTTTGGCTATTGTAGATAATGCTGCTATAAACATCTGGGTTCCTGTATCCCTTTGAATCAGTATTTTTGTATTCTTTGCATAAATACTTAACAGTGCAATTTCTGGATAGGGTAGTTCTATTTTTAAGTTTTTGAGGAAACTCCATACTGTTTTCCAGAGTGGCTGTACCGGTTTGCATTCTTACCAACAGTGCAGAAGTGTTCTCCTTTCTCCTTATTCTCACCAACACCTGTTCTTTCTTGTGTTGTTCATTTGAGCCATTCTGACAAGTGTGAGATAATATTTTATTGCAGTTTTTTAAAGATTCATTTATTTATTTTAGAGAGAGAGAGAGGAAAAGAGAGAGCATGAGCAGGGGAAAGGGCAGAGGAAGAGAGAGAGAGAGAATCCTCAAGCAGACTCCCTGCTGAGCACAGCCCTATGCAGGGCTTGATCCCAGGACCCTGAGATAATGATCTGAGCTGAAATCAAGAGTTGGCCTCTACAGACTGAGCCATCCAGGTGCCCTTCTCATTGGTGTTTTGATGTGTATTTTCCTGATGATGAATGATGTTTAGTATCTTTTCATGTGTCTGTTGGTCATCTGTATGTCTTATTTGGAAAAATATCTATTCATGTCTTCAGCCCATTTTTAAATTAGATTATTTGGTTTTGGGGTGTTGAAGGTTTTTGTTTGTTTGTTTGTTTTTCTTCTCTCTGAGTGGATAATTTCAAATGCCCCATCTTCTAGATCACTGATTCATTCTTCTGCATGATCAAGTCGGCTTTTGAAGCTACTGAATTCTTCAGTTCAATTACTGTATTTTCAGCTCTAGGATTTTTTGAATAGTTTCTATGTCTTTGTTGAACTTCTCACTTTGTTGTTGCATTGTTTCCTTAATTTCATTTAGTTGTCCCTGTCTTTGTGTTCTTCTAGTTCACTAAACTTCTTTAAGAGAATTATTGTGAATTCTTTGTTTGATAGTTGACAAATTTTCCTTTCTTTATGGTCAGTTATTGGAACTTTTTTAGTTTCCTTTGGTGGTGTCATGTTTACTGGATTTTTCATGATTTTTTGATTCCCTACCTTGGTATCTATGCCTCTGAGTGAACTGTATTCTCTTTCAAACTTTATGGGTTCACTTCGGCAGAGACAGATCTTCATCTGTCAGCTCAATTTAGGCTCTTGATATGTCTGCTGCTAACATCCTTCAGCATGTGGGGCTTGCTATCAGTTTATTTTGGGGCAAGGCCACTGACTACGCTCTCAGGTAGGGGAGGGTGCTACTGGCTGAAAACAGTTTGATATAACTGCTGACCTTGTTCCCTGCCTGTGAGGCTGTAGGATGGGCTCCACAGTTGCCTGGGTTCTCTGGTCTAGACTTAACAAATGGATGTGACTGAGTACTATATTCAGCAGCAGATGAAACTATGAATTAATTTCTCTGTCTTGATAGGGCACAAGACAGACCCCACGGTCTGCAAAGATCATTGTTTGGGAACCCAAATTTGGTGAGAATGTATATTAAATTACCTACAAGATGGGACCACTGGATTTGCTCCACAGATGGGTGAAAGCCATGGACTGTGCTATCTTTTAAAGTGTCATTGTAAGCAGGGCTTTTGGATGGGCTACACAGCTTCCCATGTGCTCTCATTAGGTTGCCTTATTGGGAGGACTAATGACTATATTCAGCAATGCATGGGGCTGTGAATTAGCTTCCCTACCTGGGCACAATGAGATAACAGCTTTATGGCTGAAAAGGTTCTTTCTGGTTTTACCTCAAGCCAACCCATGTTCCAACTTCCCTGGCCAAACAAGGCCACTCTGCTCTAAAGATTACCAGCTGTTCCTGCTTGAGTTTCACTGGGCTGTTCAGCTTTCCATATGTTCTGGTTAACCTTCCAGTTTTGGCAGGGATGTTAACTTCACTCAACAGTAGGTACATCTAAGAATCAGTTCCCTTGCTTGGGTGGGATGAGACGCTCAGAACTAAGCAACATCCCAGGTTTTCCCAATCAGGCAAACATGGATTTTAATAAAACTAACTTATTGGAAAGGTCATGGAGTTTGGAATCAGAACTGATACTGGTTTTGAAGCATAGGTGTATTATTTTTTACTGTGTGAAGGTGGGCAATTTTCTTCTTTTTTTTAAACTGTCATATCACACTTATTTTATTTTTTTGCTTACATTTTCCTGTCTTGTCATTTTGGGTAATTTACATAAACTATGGTATGTAAACTTCTCAGTTATTATGACAAGTGTTTTTAAAAATTTCTATAAAATTTATTTTTCTTTTTTAAGTTATTATTTAAATTCCAGTTAGTTAACATACAATGTAATATTAGTTTCAGGTGTGGAATTTAGTGATTCATTACTTATATGCAACACCTAGTTCTTATTACAAGTTTCATGATTATTATGTGTATCCATATCTTTAAATTATAAGTAACATTGAAATAAATATTTTATTTTTTTCTGTTGGTTAAATAATCAAAGATAATTCCCAAGACTGAGATTTTTTAAGCTAAATATATGGATATTTTCATTGTTCTTTGCATATTTTAACTTATTTCTGTTTTAATTTTCTGTAAATCAGGGTTCCACAAGGTTGGTCCAAGGATAAAAAGGGATAACACATACAAAGCACCTTGCATAACAGTAAACAACAAATGTTTGTTTCTCCCTTCCTTTTTTGGGTATGAACCACGATTTGAATGTCTAATAGGCTCCTGCATAGGACAATTAATGGAGATGTTTATAACACTGTGTAAATATTGTCTTGTTAATTGTTGATTGAATCATAGTTCATGTGAATAGCTGCAGCCCATATAAATCTGTCTCTTTTCTCAGAGATCCTTCTACTTGCTCTCTTCAGTTCTATATTCACATGTCTTGGATTACATTAAGACAAGGCTGCCAGGTGACAGTAGTATCATAAGGAAGATGGATAACTCTGTTAGCTTCAGTTTCCACTCTCAATCTTTAATGTTCTGTGTATCACAAGAGTCTGGTGGCCTGAAAACTTTTAAACCTATATACTTCTTGACAGTTGGTTTCTAGTTAGTTTGCCAGTGGGCAGCATTTACAAGGAAGTTGCAGGCAAGAGGGAAAAAAAGTCTATATTTTCCCTTCTTTTGGTAGTACCTCCAGCAATGGAAGCATTAGCAGTTATTGACTGAGGGTCCTAGAAATTATATAAAGTCACTGAGCTTCTAGAAGTAAGTGGTAGTTTCTAGAAGTAGCATCATCTGCACAGTGTAATCTCATCAGCGGTGCAATTCCAATAGAAACAATGGCACATGCAGTAATTCCAATATTTCAATGACAAGGGTGGGCTCATGAGTTTCAGCCAATGCATTGTAATTGATTATTAATTTATTGGTATGATCGGGCGCCTGGGTGGCTCAGTTGGTTAAGCGACTGCCTTCGGCTTGGGTCATGATCCTGGAGTCCCTGGATCGAGTCCCACATCGGGATCCCTGCTCGGCAGGGAGCCTGCTTCTGCCTCTGACCCT
The DNA here is from genome assembly GCF_054177405.1 of Leptonychotes weddellii. NCBI lineage: Eukaryota > Metazoa > Chordata > Mammalia > Carnivora > Phocidae > Leptonychotes > Leptonychotes weddellii. Next base: position 52,649,393 of record NC_138385.1, read on the forward strand.
CCCCCCTCTCATGTGCTCTCTCTCTCTCATTCTCTCTGTCTCAAATAAATAAATAAAATCTTTAAAAAAAATTTATTGGTATGATCTTCTGTTTCTGGCTTTCTAACACATTTATTTTGCTCCTCCATCCTTTTAAATTATTTTGTAATCAATTACCTGCATAGAAGTACTCCCTACTTGAAATATCTAATGTATTTTTATTTTGCTACCTGAATGCTAATACACTATATTTAACAATGAAAACAAATTTATAAGAAAAAGACATAATACAGTTTTATTTACATTACATATTTACAACTGTTCTATAGTTTTCAAAACACAGATCTTTTACCTCTTTGGTTAGGTTTATTACTAGGTTATGGTTTTTGGTGTAATTGTAACTGGGACTGATTCCTTGATTTCTCTTTCTGCTACTTCATTATTGGTGAATAGAAATACAACAGATTTCTATACATTGATTTTGTATCCTGCAACTTTACTGAATTTGTGTATCAGTTCTAGCAACATTTTGATGGGGTCTTTTGGGTTTTCTACATAAAGTATCATGTCATCTGCAATAGAGAAAGTTTGACTTCTTCCTTGCCAATTTGGATGCCTTCTATTTCTTTTTGTTTTCAATTGCTGAAGCTAGGACTTCCAATACTATGTTAAATAACAATGGTGAGAGTGGACATCCCTGTCTTGTTCCTGATCATAGAGGAAAAACTCAGTTTTTCCCCATTGAGGATTATATTAGCTGTGGGTCTTTCATAAATGGCCTTTATGATGTTGAGTTATGATCCCTCTATCCCTCCATTAATAAGGGTTTTTATCAAGAGTGGGTGTTGTACTTAGTCACATGCTTTTTCTGCATCTATCGAGAGGAACACATGCTTCTTATCCTTTCTTGTATTAATGTGGTGCATCATGTTGACTGATTTGTAAATATTGAATCACCCTTGAAGCCCAGGAATAAATACCACTTGTGCATGGTGAACAATTCTTTTAATGTACTGTTGGATTCAACATGCTAGTATCTGGTTGAGAATTTTTGCATACATGTTCATCAGGGATATTGACCTGTACTTCTCTTTTTTTAGTAGGGCCTTTTTCTTGTTTTGGAATCAAGGTAATGTTGGCCTCATAGAATGAGTTTGTAAGTTTTTCTTCCATTCCTATTTTTTGGAACAATTAGAAAATAATAGGTTTTAACTCTTTCTTAAATGTTTAGAATTCCCCCTGGAAAGTCATCTGACCCTGGGCTTCTCTTTGTTGGGAGATTTTTGATTGCTGTTTCTATTTCTTCACTGGTTATCAGTCTATTTGAGTTTTCTATTTCTTCCTGTTTCTGTTTTGATAGTTTATATTTTTCTAGGAATTTATTCATTTATTCTGGATTGTCCAATTTGATGGCAGATTTTTTTCATAATATTCTCTTATAATTGTTTGCATTTCTGTGGTGTTGACTGTGATCTCTCCTCTTTCATTTGTGATTTGAATTGTGTCCTTTTTATTTTCTTTTTGATAAGTCTGGCTTGGGGTTTATTAATTTTATTAATTATTTCAAAGAACCAGCTCCTGGTTTCATTGATCTATTCAATTTCTTTTATTTGTTTATTTGTTTGTGTGTCATCTATTTCTGCTCTAATCTTTATTATTTCCCTCCTTATGCTGGTTTTAGGCTTCATTTGGTGTTCTTTTTCTAGCTCCTTCAAGTATAAGGTTAGTTTTTTGTTTTTTGGTTTTTGGTTTTTTTGAGGTTTTTGTTGCTTCTTGAAGTAGGGCTGTATTGCTATATACTTCCCTCTTATGATTGTTTTTGCTGCATCCCAAAGGTTTTGGACTGTTGAGTTTTCATTATCATTTGTTTCTGTGTATATTTTTTTTCTTTTTTTAATTTCCTGGTTTACCCATTCATTCCTTAGTAGGATGTTCTTTAACCTCAATATATTTATGTCCTTTTCCAATTTTTTTCTTATGGTTGACTTCAACTTTCATAGCACTCTGGTTGGAAAATATGCATCATATGATCTCAAACTGGGAGAATCATCTCTCCCAGTGCATTCCAGGGGATCTTCAGATCACACTGTCTGCTCCCTGGGCTATCTGCCCTCCTTCTCCACAGGTGCACTGCAGCACCCTCTGGGCTCCACATTTGCCATGCCATGGACTTCTAAAACTCCAATATTTGAGCCTTGTGGTTGTAAAAACTCATGAAAGTCAGCATTTCTCATTTTCCCCAGTCAATGTCTTTGGAAAAGTGTTTTCCTTGTGCAATCCCTTGTGTGCTCCTCTCTCTCTCTGTCACCTCTTTCCATGACCAGGACCCCTTCTCCTCCATAACAAGCCTAGGGTCCTCGTACTTATCTGCCATCATAGTTCCTCCTTTTACATTATGTATTTACTGATCTTTTTCAAGGTTCAGTATATGATGCTAGGCAAGGGGAGTGGGATTGAAATATGATATAGTCCACTAGGTGAATCAATGAAATTTACAAATAAATATAATAAATATAGAATATGATAAATCCATAAGGAAGAAAGAAATCAAAGTGTTTTGAATTTCAAGACATCACATATATGCCTTTGAAACTTAGAGAAGACTTCATATATGTATGTTTATAATGCAGATTAAATATTAGAGCTAGTGACCAGGCCAATGGGCTAGGAAAATAACCATTAACTTGGGAATTGTATAACCTGACCCTTTGTACATGGAAAATTGGTAATTTTTACTCTTTTCTCCACCGTTTTCCTTTCAACACACAGCTCAGTCATTATCACCAGGATGTTTGCATGTGATGGGGAGAGGGGTGGTGTCACATCTTTTGCAGTGGATAGCATGCACAATTTGAAAACACCTCTTAACGGATTATAAGCTTTCTCATTCTCCATTTCCTTTTTTTTAATAGTTCTTTTTTTTAAGATTTTATTTATTTATTTGTCAGAGAGAGAAAGAGAGCACAAGCAGGGGGAATGGCAGGCAGAAGGAGAGGGAGAAGCAGGCTTCCCATTGAGCAAGAAGCCTGACATGGAACTTGATCCCAGGATTCTGGGATCATGATCTGAGCTGAAGGCAGACTCTTAACCTACTGAGCCATCCAGGTGTCCCTTCATTCTCCATTTCCTTACTACAACTTAAGAGTTAATTAATTCAGTCTCTGAAATCAATTCCAGGCTTGAAATTTTACAACTATAGGAAAAAAATTAGCAATAATGAGAAAAAAATGTATGATATACATACCTTTGGTTCAGAATCATTCTGTAGCATAAAATAAAAAAATTATTCTTATTATAAAATACTGTCAATGAAAACAGAGAGACAAAATTATATATAATATCCTTACTCTTGCTCTCAAAGTGTGTTGAGAGTTATAATATTTGCTAAACATTCCTAAACTGTTTAAGAAATCTTTATATTATATTTATATTAAATAAAAATTTTATAGGTAGAAGGCAAACAATGCATATATTCTACCCAGAGATTATCCTGTGTGGCTAATTTTATTTAGTTATGGTTATTGGTGCTGAAGTTCACAATATGCTCAAGGTTATTCATATATGTATTAATCTTGTAGTTAAACTAGATTGTAAAGTCTTTGAAGACAGGAACTGAAAATAACATTTGTTTATAAGCACTATGTGCTATTATAATATGTCAAATTATAGCAAAATACTGATATATTTATATAGATATAGATATATAGATATATTTATACATGAATATATATTTGTATCAGGATATATATATATATATATATATATAGTCCTGAGGATATTTCATTGTACTATTTATAGAAAGTCAGATTCTCTTAATACTAAAGTTGAAGGATTCTAAAGTGGTGAGGTAAGAAAAAAATTCTACTCAGCATCCGAGACAAGCACTTTGCTGTATTATCTCATTTAACCCTTGTGATAGCCCTGTAAATTATGTAAATTATGTATTGTGATTCCCAGTTTACAACTAAAGAATCAAAGGTTCAGAAAACTAATTTTCCTTGGTCACTCAGGCAATAAAAAGAATTACTAAAATATCCAGATAATGTGGTCATTCATACCAAAATAGGTTATCACCCAGTTTTGGTTGGCTCCCTCAATGTTCCTTGAGCATATAATCTAGTAGCTTTGTAAGAAGTTAATTATTTTTAAATTCTTTAATAGAAGATAAAACTTTCAACATACTTTTAAAGAAGTTTTATAATTTGCTTTTTTTTTAAATTTTATTATGTTATGTTAGTCACCATACAATACATCATTGGTTTTTGATGTGGTGATCTACGATCCATTGTTTTCATATAACACCCAGTGCTCCATGCAGTACAATTTGGCATGATATAAGTTCTAGAAATAAAATAACCTTTCCTCAGTAATTTTAAGGAGGTAGTCCATTGGCTTCTAAATTTTAAAGTTTCTATTAAAAAGTCTGATACCTTTAGGTTTACCCTTTTAGTTTAATTCTTTACAATTTTTAATATAATAAACAATTCGTTTGTTCCTTTTTAAAATCAGGTTTGTAAGTTTATTTATTTTAAAGAATGAACTTTAGGTTCAAGATCATTTTTTAGAAGAATTATTTATTTTAGAGAGAGAAGGAGGGGATGAAGGAGAGAGGGAATCTCAAGCCAACTCCCTGATGAGCATGGAGGCTGACACAGGACTCAGTCTCATAAACCTGAGATCATGACCTAAGCCAAAATCAAGTGTCAGATGCTTAACTGACTGAGTCACCCAGACACCCTCATTCAAGACCATTTTAACTGTTTTTTTTAAACAAATAATTCAATTAAAAATAGGCAGAAGACATGAATAGACATTGTTCCAAAGAAGAGATACAGATGGCTATCTAATACATGAAAATATACTAAACATCACTCATCATCAGGGAAATACAAATCAAAAATACAATTAAGTATCATCTCATACCTCACTTCAGAATGGATAAAATCAACAACACAAGAAACAACAGGTGCTGGTGAAGATGTGGAGAAAAGGGAACCCTCCTGCACTGTTGGTGGGAATGAAAACTGGTGCAGCTTCTCTGGAAAACAATATGGACATTCCTCAAAAAGTCAAAAGTGGAAGTACCCTAGAATTCAGCAATCACACTGCTAGGTATTTACCCAACGAATAAAAAACTACTAATTCAAAGGGATATGTGTACCTGGATGTTTACAGCAGCATTACCTACAATAGCCAAATTATGGAAATCACCCAAGTGTCCAACTGATGAATAGATAAATAAAATGTGTCATATATATATATATATATATATATATATATATATATATATATATACAGGTAATGGAGTATTAATAAAGAATAATAAAGAATAAAATCTTGCCAAGTGCCTTGACATGGATAGAGCTAGAGAATATTATGCTAAGCAAAGTCTATCAGTCAAAGAAAGACAAATACTATATGATTTCACTCATATGTAGAATTTAAGAAACAAAACAAATGAGCAGATGGAAAAAAGAGAGAGAAAAACAAACCAAGAAACAGACTCTTAACTATAGAGAATAAACTGATGGTTACCAGAGGGGAGGTGCATGGGAGAATGGGTTAAATAGGTAATGAGGATTAAGAAGTGCAATTGTGATGAACACAGGGTGTTGTATAGAAAGTTGAATCAATAAATTGTACACCTGGCACTAATATCACACTGTATGTAAACTAACTGGAATTTAAATAAGAACTTAAAAAAAAAAGAAGTGCACTTGTGATGAGCACTGGGTGTTTTATGGAAGTGTTAAATACCTATATTTTACACCTGAAACTAATACTACACTGTATGTTAACTAACTGAAATTTTAATAAAATAACTTTAAAAGAATGTCCCAGAAACCTAATAAATGAAGGAAAAATAAAATTATACCTGGAAAAGTCTTAAAAAGAGAGACAGAGCAATTACAGGATATTAATATATAACTATGTAAAATTTAGAATGAAAATTACAAAGGAGAAAAAGTCATTGCTTTATTTTATGAAAAGAAAAACAAATCACTATGAAAACACACTATATGTGAATTTTATGCACCTAACAATATAACTTAAAAATTCAAAAGGATAAAAAATACAAAGGGATATAAAATAAGTTATAAATATAAATATTTAGAAGAATAATAATTAGAAGAAGAAATTGAAAAATCTACAATTATCATAGAAAGTTTAACACATTTTCAAAAACAAAAGTTTTGATTAAGTAGATTTTTGAAATACTAAGTTTAAGAAAAATTTGATCAACACATAAGACTTTGAACCCAATAGAGAATACACATTTTATTTATTAAATATTGTGTGATTTTAAAAATGTGATTATTTACTAGGCCATGATGTATATATGTATATAATGAAATCAAAATAACTAAAACTAAACAGAATATATTCACCAACTTCAATGTAATAAAATAATAAATAAACAAAAATAATCTCCTAAAATAAATTCATCTAGAAATTAAGAACACATGTTCATATTAAGAAATTATCTGTAAGTTAATTTGGACATAATTAAACTTATAAAACCACCCAAATAAAAGCAATACATGTAAAGTCTTGTAGGAAAAGCCAAAGAGATATGAAGATAAACAATTAGAGCTAAAATCAAACTCATTAGGATACAGATTTAATTGAAAATAAATGAACTACACTTTCAAATAAAAATCTAGAAGAACAACCACAATCAAGTGAGATTTATTCTTAAATTCAAAGATTAGTGCAATATATGCAAATCAATCAACACACTATACCACATTAACAAAAGAAAGGATAAGAGCTATATGATCCTCTCAATAGATGCAGAAGAAAACTTTTGACAAACTACCACATCAACTCATGATAAAAACCTTCAACAAAGTAGGTATAGAGGGAACATACCTCAACATCATAAAGGCCATATATGAAAAACTTGCACCTAATGTCATCCTCAATAGAAAAAAAAACTGCAAACTTTTCCTCTGTCTTCAGAAACAAGAAAAGAATGTCCACTTTAACCACTGTTATTTAACATAGTACTGGAAGTCCTAGCCTCAACAATCAGACAAGAAAAATAAATTAAAGGCACCGAAATCAGAAAGATAGAATTAAAACTTTCACTATTTACAGATAACATGATACTCTACATAAAGTAGAGTCCTTGGGGTCCTGCAGTCAAGCCCCATGTTGGACTCTGTGCTCATCAGGGAGTCTTGCTTCTGCCTGTCTCTCTCTCTCTGCCACTCCCCCTGCTCATGCTCTCTCTCTCTCTCTCTTTCAACTATATAAATAAAATATTTAAAATAGCTAAATTAATTAATTAATTAATTAATTAAAAGAAACCCTGAAAGATTCCACCAAAAAAATGCTAGAACTGATACAAGAATTTCTTTATGGCACCGAAACAAAATCAATGTACAGAAATATGTTCCATTTCTATACCCTAATAATGAAGCAGCAGAAAGAGAAATTAAGAAATCAATCCCATTTACAATTGCACTAAAAACAATAAGATACATAGGAATAAACCTAGCCAAAGAGGTGAAAGATATCTACTCTGAAAACAATAAAATACTAATGAAAAAATTTCAAGAAAAAAAAAGGAAATGGAAAGACATTCTATACTCATGGATTGGAAAAACAAATATTGTTAAAATATCTATACAACCTTAATGTAACCCCTATCAAAATACCAATGGCATTTTTTTTTCACAGAGCTAGAACAAACAACCCTATAGTTTGTATACAACCACAAAAACCCCTAATAGCCAAAGTAATCTTGAAAATGAAAAGCAGAGCTGGAGGTATCACAATTCTGGACTGCAAATTATATTACAAAGCTGGAGTGATCAAGACAGTATGGTACTGGCACAAAAATAGAAACATAGATCAATGGAACAGAATAGAAAACCCAGAAATGAACCCACAATTATATGTTCAGTTAATCTTCCACAAAGCAGAAAAGAACAGCCAATTGAAAAAAGACAGTCTCTTCAACAAATGGTGTTGGGAAAATGGGACAGCAACCTCTTTGACATCAGCCACAGAAACTTCTTTCTAGATATGTCTCCCAAGACAAGGGAAAGAAAAGAAAAAATGAACTGTTGGAACTTCATCAAAATAAAAAGCTTCTGCACAGTGAAGGAAACAATTAACAAAATGAAAAGGCAGCCAGGGGAACTGGAGAAGATATTTGCAAATAATATATCCAACAAAGGGTTAGTATCCAAAATATAAAAGGAACTTATAAAACTCAACATCCCAAAATCAAATAATCTGGTTGAAAAATGGGCAAGAAAATATGAATATACATTTTTCCAAGGAAGATATACAGATGGTCAACAGACACATGAACAGATGCTCACATCACTCATCATCAGGGAAATACAAATCAAAAGTACAATGAGATACCACCTCACACCTCACCTCAGAATGGCTAAAATCAACATCACAAGAAAGAACAAATGTTGGCAAGGATGTGGAGAAACTGGGGCTATCTTGAACTTTTGATAAGAATGCAAACTGGTGCAGCCACTCTGGAAAATAGTATGGAGGTTCCTCAAAAAGTTAAAAATGAAAGTACCCTAGAATCCAGCAATCACCCTACTAGGTATTTACCCAAAGCATACAAAACTACTAATTCAGAAGGATAGGGATATATGCACCTAGATGTTTCTAGAAGCATTATATACAATAGCCAAATTATAGAAACCACCCAAGTGTTCATCAACTAAGAAATGGATAAAAGATATGAGGTATGTATATATATATACAATGGAATATTACTCAAACATAAAAAGAATGACACCTCAATGTGGATGGAGGAGCTGGAGAGCATTATGCAAAGTGAAATGAGTCAGTCAGAGAAGAACAAATACCATATGATTTCATTCATATGTGGAATTTAAGAAAAAAAAAGAAGCACACCAAGAAACAGGCTCTTAAATATAGAGAACAAACATAGTTACCTCAGGGGAAGTGAGTGGGGTTTATGTTAAATAGGTGATGGGGATTAAGAGGGTACTTGTTGTGATGAACACAGGTGTTATATGTAATTATATGTAATTGTTGAAATACTAAATTTACACCTGAAACTATTATTACACTGTATGTTAAATAACTGGATTTTATTTTATTTTATTCTATTTTATTTTACTTATCTGAGAGAGAGAGAGAGAGCATGTGCAGAAGCAGGGAAGGAGTGGAGGAGGGAATGAGTGGGAAAGAATTTCATGCAGACTGCATGCTGAGCTTGGTGCCTGACATGGGGCTCGAACTCATGACTCTGAGATCAAGACCTGACTTGAAATCAAGAGTCAGATGTTTAACCAAATGAACCACCAAGGCACCCCAAGTTAACTAGCTGGATTTTAAATAAAAACCTGTGACACTTTTTGACATTCCATTATTAGAATATCTTAATTTTGTCACTTTACCTTTTTGAAGAATATCTGAGAGCCTATATTGGGCAACATGGCTAGACATAATTTGGAATGGAAAGAAAATAGAAAGTGAACTTTTGGCCTTGGGTACAGAGCAGACTTAGAATTAATTTAATTGATATATAGTATATGACCATTTCCAATCCCTCTGGGAGCATTTCCCATTGGTGGTCCCAGAAGAAGCAGCGTTTAGGATTAGAGTGGCAGGTTTATTAAGGTGGGGATAGGACTGCTTGTGCTGATCTCCCCTGAAAAAGTTTAGTCACACCTCTGATGCAATATAAGCTTAATGGTTAACCTCACTGAGTTAAAGGAAACAAAGCTGTGGATTTTTGAGGTAGGAGAAATGGTTAATTTCCCACGAGGAGGGAGTGCTACTACTGTAACACTCCAGTCCTTATTATGCATTCTTGCTCATCCCTAGAAGAGAAGAAGTGACTTAGTCTGATTGGAAAATTTGAAAGGATAAACTTTAAATACATAGCTAAACCACTTATCTTCATTTACTAATAAAAGATGACTGGGAGGATTAAGATGGCAGAGGAGTAGAGGACCCTAAGTTTGTCTGGTCCCCGGAATTCAGCTAGATAGTTATCAAATCATTCTGAACACCTACAAAATCAATCAAAGATCTGAGAAAAGAAATCCTGCAATTCTACAAATAGAAAACTGACCACTTTTTGGAAGGTAGGAGGTGCAGAGACTTGAATCTGGGGGATATATTTGAAGATATGGCAGAGGGGAGGGAGCCAGCTTAAGGAGGCTACTACAAAGTATTATAAACAGTAGAGCACAAAATTGGAACTTTTAGAACTCTGCTACAGTGGGGAACATCCCTGGCTTAAAGGTGCTTAGGTGGCAGAATCCCAGGTGGGACAGCATGGTCTCAGGATCCCAGGTGTCACAAGAAAAGGGGTGTCTGAATGTGGCAGAGTTTCCAGGAATCAGAGTGGGGAAGCTGGCTGAAAACAGCGAGTCTAGCTGTCAGCTCACTGCTCTGTGTTGCCATAAACTATGGACCACTGCACAGTGACTGCTCTCCTGGCAGTGGCCCAGCAAAAGGCAGAAGTGTGGTAAGACCCACCCCCCCTGGGAGGAACAGCCTGGTTCTGTGCCACAGAAGTCCCTACAAGTTGGAAACTTGAAACTCAGTCACATGCCTGAGATAAAAAGTCTCAGTCACAGGCTGGGTGAACACAGAATTTGGAGGGAAACTAGGGAGACAAGAGTGATTGACTGCTTTTCTGTGACGGCTCAACAAAGAGTGGGGTACAGGAACTTTCACCTCTGGGGTTAGAGAACAGGGCACTGCCATTTTCATCTTGCTCATTGGTGCCTTCAGGGAGCAAATCAGCACCACTTCATGGAATCCAGAGCCACTTACACTGAGCTCAGCCACCTTGAAAGGGAGGTGCATTTCCACAAGTGCAAAGACACCTGAGGATCAGTGCAACAGGCCCCTTCCCCAGAAGACCAGAAGGAACAACTGACCAATACCAAGCATACAGATCATAGAGAACTGCAAAGCATCAGCTCTTGGGGAAAACAGTATATAGCATTTGTGGCTTTATTATTATTATTATTATTATTCTTTAGTCTTTCAGGTTTTTTTCAGCTATTTTCTTATTTTTTTCAATTATTTCTTATTTTTTTAATTTTAATTTTTATGTATATATATATATATATATATATGTGTGTGTGTGTGTGTGTGTGTGTGTGTGTGTGTGTGTGTTCTATTTTTGGTTTCCTTATTTGTATTATATATATAAAAGTTTTTCTCTCTTACCTGTTATGGAATCTAGTTTCTTTTAACAAGCAGACCAAAATACATCCAGGATCTAGTTTTTTGTTTTGCTCTGTTTTTTTTTTTTTCTTGTTTGACTTTTTCTTATTTTGTTTTGTTTTTGTTTTCTTCTGGTTTGTTTTGTTCTGTTTCTGTTGCTGTTGCTGTTGTTGTCTTTTCTCTCTCTTTCTTCTATTCTTTTCTGGACAAAATGATGAGTTGCTAAAATTTACCCCAAAAGAAATTACAGGAGGTAGTACTCACTGCCAAGAATTTAATCAATATGAGTATAAGAAAGATGTCTGAAGTAGGATTTAAAATAATGATTATAAAGATATTAGCTGGGTTGAAAAAAGCATAGAAGACACAAAATAATCCCTTACTGTAGAAATAAAGGAACAACAATTGAATCAGACTGAAATAAAAAATGCTATTACCAAGATGCAGTCCCAAATTGAGGCTCTAAAAGCAAGGATAAAGAAACAGAAGAGAGAGTCAGTGATATAGAAGATAAAATGATGGAAAATAAGGAAGCTGAGAAGAAGAGAGAAAGACAACTACTGGATCACAAAGGGTAACTTTAAGAACTCAGGATTTCCATAAAGCAAAATAATATCTGGATAATAGGGGTCTCAGAAGATGAAGAGAGGGAAAGAGAGGCAGAAGGTTTATTTGGACAAATTATTAGCTGAGAACTTCCTAATCTGGGCAAAGAAATAGGCATTCAAGTCCAGGAGGCACAGAGACTCCCTAAAAATCAATAAAAATAGTTCAACCACTTGACATATAATAGTATAATAATAAAGCTTGCAAATTTCAAAGATAAAGAGATAATCCTGAAAGCAGCTCAGGACAAGAGGTCCTTAACCTACAAGGGTAGAAACATAACGTTGGCAGCATACTTTTCTTCAGAGACCTGGCAGGCCAGACAGGACTGGCATGATATAGTTAACATGCTAAATGGGAAAAATAAGCAGCGAAGAAAACTTTATCCAACAAAGCCTTCATTCAGAATAGGAGAGATAAAGAGTTTTCAGGACAAACAAAAAACTAAAGGAATTGGTGGACACTAACCAGGTCTGCAAGAAATAGTAACAGCAATCTTTTGAGCAAAAAGAGAGCCCAAAAGTAACAAAGACCAGAAAGGAATGGAGACAATCTGTATAAACAGCAAATCTACAGGTACCACAATAGCATTAAATTCATATCTTTCAATAACTAATCTGAATATAAATGGACAAAATGCTCCAATAGAAAGACATAGGGTATCAGAATGGATTAAAAAACAAGACCCATTAATATTCCTTTTACAAGAGACTCATTTTAGACCCAAAGACATCTCCAGATTGAAATTGAGGGAATGGAGAACCATTTATCATGCTAACGGACATCAAAAGAAAGCTGGAGTAGCAACCCTTGTATCAAACTAGGTTTTAAATCAAAAACTGTAATAAGAGATGAAGAAGGACACTATATCATAATAAAAGGGCTTATCCAACAAGATCTAACAGTTGTGAATATTTATACCCCTAAATTGGGAGCAGCCAAATATATAAACCAATTAATAACAAAATTAAATAAACTAATTGATAATAATACAATAATAGTAGGGGACTGTAACACCCCACTCATAGCAATGAAAAGACCATCTAAGCAGAAGATCAACAAAGAAACAAGGGCTTTAAGTGACACAGTGGATCAGAAGGACTTAACAGATGTTTTCAGAGCATTTAATCCCAAAGCAACAGAATGCACATTCTTCTCGAGTGCACATGGAACATTCTCCAGAATAGATGACATATTGGGTCACAAATCAGGTTTCAACTGATAAAAGAAGACTGAGATTATACTATGTAAAAAGTTGCAGTCAATCACAAGAAAAAAAAATGGACAAATTGGACAAAATTGGACAAACACAAATATATTTGGTTAAAGAGAATTCTACTAAAGAATGAATGGGTCAATCAGTAAATTAAGGAAACATTTTAAATATACATGGAAACAAGTGAAAATGAAAACATGACAGTTCAGAACTTTTGGAAAGCAGGAAAAGCAGTCCTAAGATGGAGGTATATAGCAAATGCAAGCCTTTCTCAAGAAACAAGAAAAGTCTCAAATATACAACCTATCCTTTCACATAAAGAAGCTGGGAAAGGAACAACAAATAAAGCCTAAATCCAGTAGGAGAATAGAAGTAATAAAGATTAGAGCAGAAATCAATGATATAGAAACAAACAAACAAACAAACCGTAGAACAGATCAACAAAACTAGGAACTGGTTCTTTGAAAGAATTAATAAGATAGATAAACCCCTAGCCAGACTTATCAAAAAGAAAAGAGAAAGAACCCAAATAAATAAAATCATGAATGAAAGAAGGGAGATCACAAACAACATCACAGAAATGCAAACAATTACAAGAGAATATTATGAGCAATTATATACCAACAAATTAGGCAATCTAGAAGAAATGGATACATTCCTAGAAACAAAAATATTACCAAAACTGAAACAGGAAGAAATAGAAAACCTGAACAGACACATAACCAACAAAGAAATTGGATCAGTAATCAAAAATCTCCAAGAAATAAGAGTCCAGGGCCTGATGACCTCCCAGAGGAATTCTACCAAACATTTAAAGAGGAATTATTACCCATTCTTCTGAAGCTGTTCCAAAAAATAGAAACGGAAGGCAAATTCCAAAGTCATTCTATGAGGCCAGCATTACCTTGATCCCAAAACCAGACAAAGACCCCACTAAAAAGGAGAATTATAGACGAATATCCCTGATGAAAATTCTCACCAGGATACTAGCTAATAGGATCCAACTGTATATTAAAAGGATTATTCACCACAACCAAGTGGGATTTAGTCCTGGGCTGCAAGGGTTGCTCAACAACCTCAAATCAATGTGACACAACACATTAATAAAAGAGAAGACAGAAACCATATGATCCTTTCAATAGATGCAGAAAAAGCACTTGACAAAATACAGCATCCTCTCTTGATAAAAACTCTCCACAGAGTAGGGATAGAAGGAACATACCTCAGTATCATAAAAGCCATTTATGAAAAGCCCACAGAGAATATCATTGTCAATGGGGAAAAACTGAGAATGTTTCCCCTAAGGTCAGGAACAAGACAGGGAGGTCCACTCTCACTACTGTTATTCAACAAAGTACTAGAATTCCTAGTCTCAGCAATCAGACAACAAAAAGAAATAAAAGTCATACAAATCAGCAAAGAAGTCAAACTTTCCCTCCTCGCAGACGACATGACAATCTATGTAGAAAACCCAAAAAAACTCTACCAAAAAATTACTAGAACTAATACAGGAATTCAGCAAAGCTGCAGGATATAAAATCGATGCACAGAAGTCTGTTGCATTTTTATATATGAACAATGAGGCAGAAGAAAGAGAAATTAAGGAATCAATCCCATTTACAATTGCACCAAAACCCATAAGATATCTAGGAATAAATCTAACCAAAGAAGTAAAGGATCTGTACTCTAGAAACTACAGAACACTTATGAAAGAAATTGAGGAGGTACAAATAAATGGAAAAACATTCCATGCTAATGGATTGACAGAACAAATATTGTTAAAATGTCTATGTTTCCCAAAGCAATTACACATTCAATGTAATCCCTATCAAAATACCACCAGCATTGTTCACAGAGCTGGAAAAAACAATCCTAAAATGTGTATGGAACCAGAGAAGACTCTGAATAGCTAAAGTAATGTTAAACAAGAAAACCAAAAGTGGAGGCAATCACAATTCTGAACTTCAAACTGTATTACAAAGCTGTAATCATCAAGATAGTATGGGACTGGCACAAAAACAGACACACAGATAAATGGAACAGAATAAAGAATCCAGAAGTGGATCCTCAACTCTATGGTCAACTAATCTTCAACAAAGCAGGAAAGAATATCCAATGGAAAAGCGAGTCTCTTCAACAAATGGTGCTGGGAAAATTGGAGAGCCATCTGCAAAAGAATGAAACTGGACCACTTTCTTATAGCATACACAAAAACAAACTCAAAACAGATGAAAGACCTAAATGTGAGAGAGGAATCCATCAAAATCCTAGAGGAGAACACAAGCACCAATTTCTCTGACCTCAGCTACAGCAAATTCTTGCTAAACACATCTCCAAAGGCAATGGAAACAAAACCAAAAATGAACTATTGGGACTTCATCAGGATAAAAAGCTTTTGCACAGCAAAGGAAACAGTCAACAAAACTAAAAGGCAACCTACGAAATGGGAGAAGATATTCATAAATGATACATCAGATAAAAGGCTAGTATCCAAAATCTATAAAGAACTTATCAAACTCGGGCGCCTGGGTGGCTCAGTTGGTTAAGTGACTGCCTTCGGCTCAGGTCATGATCCTGGAGTCCCAGGATCAAATCCCACATCAGGCTCCCTGCTCAGCAGGGAGTCTGCTTCTCCCTCTGACCCTCCCCCTCTCATGCTCTCTCTCTCTCATTCTCTCAAATAAATAAAGTCTTTAAAAAAAAAAAAGAACTTATCAAACTCAACCCCCCAAAACAAAACAAAACAAAATCCAGTCAAGAAATGGACAGAAGACATGGACAGACATTTCTCCAAAGAAGACCTACAAATGGCCAATGGACACATGAAAAAAAATGCTCAACATCACTTGGCTGCAGGGAAATACAAACCAAAACAATAATTATATATTATTTTATACAGGTTAGAATGGCTAAAATGAACAACTCAGGAAACAGCAGATGTTGGTGAGGTTGTGGAGAAAAGGGAACCCTCTTACACTTTTGGTGGGAGTGCAAAGTGGTGCAGCCACTCTGGAAAACAGTATAAAGGTTCCTCAAAAAGTTAAAAATAGAGTTACCCTGGGGACCCAGGGTTGCTCAGTTAAGTGTGTGCCTTTGTCTCAGGTCATGTGATGGAGCCCTGCATCAGGCTCCCTGCTCAGCAGGGCGCCTGCTTCTCCTTCTTCCTCAGCCCCTCCCCCGCTGCTCCTGTTCTCTCTCTCTCATCACTCTGCTCTGTCTCTCTCAAATAATTAAATAAAATCTTAAAAAAAAAGTAGAGCTATTCAATGACCCAGCAATTGCACTACTAGGTATTTATCCAAAGGATACAAACATAGTCATTCAAAGGGGCACATGCACCCTGATGTTTATAGAAGCAATGTACACAATAGCCAAAATATAGAAAGAGTCCAGATGTCTGGAATATATATATATATATATATATATATATATATATATATATATATATATATAAGAATATTACTAAGCCATCAAAAATAATGATATCTTGCTATTTGCAATGACATGGATGGAACTAGCAGATATTATTCTAAGTGAAATAAGTCAGAGAAATATAAATAACATATGATTTCACTCATATGTGGAATTTAAGAAATAAAACAGATGAATATAGGGGAAAGAAAGGAAAAACAAGATGAAAATTGAGAGGGAGGCAAACCATAAGAGACACTGAACTCTAGGAAACAAACTGAGGGTTGCTGGGTGGGAGATGGGTGGGTGGAAGGGATAATTGGGTGATGGGCATTAAGGAGGGTACTTGATGTAATGGGCACTGGGTGTTATATGCAACTGATAAATCACTAAATTCTACCTTTGAAACTAAAAAAAAAAAGAAAGAAAGAAAGAAGTTGACTTGCTGGCAGAAAACATGTGCTCTGCTCGGCAACTCCATGCCCTAGGTTTTAAAAGACTGCTCCCACAGAGAATGTCTGTGTTTAACGAATAATGCTTGCCCCTAAATTGGTAACTCTATTTAAAGTGTGGTTCATAATTAAGAAACTTGTATTAACTATGTCAACTCTATTTTTCATCTCTCATCTACCTTTCCCATGGAAGTCCAGTCCATGTAACTTCTCCTTTGTGAACTATTTTTCTCCAATAATCTTTTCCTCCTCTTAACTCCTACAGGATTTATTTCTGTTCATACTTGCTTTGGTACTTAGTCATATGCTGTCTTATATCATTTGTTCAGCTACTAAATATTAATTGAGTAAATGCTGCAGAAGGTACAACATAGAGATTCATAAGAGACAGACACTGCCCTGAAAAGGCAGAAAATGTAATGAGGAAATATAACAAAGTAGAAATAAATCAATGGCATCAAAGGCATTAGAAACAGTAGAATTCAAGAGAGAGATAGTTCAGTTGGTGGGCGTATTTGGGAGGGCCCACAAAGGCAGAGGAATTCGAGCATGGTATTATTTGGGGAGATAAGAAATTTTCAGCTGAAAATGGGATGGGCAATTATGAGTCCTAAGAAGAGAGTAGCCAGAAAACTACATAAGCTGTTGCAGAGGGTGTATAAAATAAAATGAGGGTATACAATATAATACTGTTAACCATAATCACTGTGCTCTATATTAGATCTCCAGAACTTATTAATCTTGTAACTAGAAGTTTGTACACTTTGATCGACATCTCCCTTTTTCCTCTACTGCCCAGTTCCTTGCAACCACCATTCTACACTTTGTATCTATGAGTTTAGCTTTTTTAGGTTTACATGTAAGTGATATCATACAGTATTTGTCTTTCTCTGATGTATTTCATTTAGCACAACTCCCCCAAGGTCTCTATCCATGTTGTTACAAATTCAGAATTTCCTTCTTTCTTGTGCCAGATACATATATATATGTATATGTATATATATCTTCATTATCTATTTATGCATTGGTGGACACTTAGGTTGTTTTCTTATCTTGGCTATTGTAAATAATGCCACAATGAACACGGGTGTGTAGATTCTCTTCTAGATCCTGGTTTTATTTCCTTTGAATATATTCCAGGAAGTAGAATTGCTGGATCATATGGTGGTTCTATTTTTTAATATTTTGAGGAACCTCCATACTGTTTTCTGTAGTGGCTGCACCAGTATACATTCCCACCAACAGTGCACAAGAGTTTCCTTTTCTCCACATCCTCACCTATTCTTATCTTTTTTATAATAGCTATTCTAATAAGTGTGAGGTGATATCTCATTGTGGTTTGATTTGCATTTCCGAGATGGTTAGTGATGTTGAGCATCTTTCCATTTACCTGTTGGCCGTTTGTATGTCTTGGATTCATTTTTTAATTAGATTTTTTGCTATTGAGTTGTATGATTTCCTTATATATTTTAGATATTAACCCCTTAGCAGATGTATGTTTTGCAAATATTTTCTCCCATTCTGTAGGTTGCTGTTTTATTTTGTTGATTGTTGCTGTGAAAAGCTTTTTAGATTGATGTAGTGCCACTTATTATTTTGCTTTTGTTGCTTATGCTTTTGATGTCATATCCAAAAAAATTCTTGCCAAGATCAACATCAAGGAGCTTTCTTCCTATGTTTTCTTCTAAGAGTTTTAGGATTTTTTGTTGTTGTTGTTGTTCTTACATTCACTTAACACAATAGCTATGTAATGAAAACAACGTGATTGTTTTTAATCTCAGAATAATTTACTTGTATAGACTTAGCCTAAGTGTTGGACTCTGAAGAGTCACTAACTGATTTTTGACACTTTGTTCAATGCTTAGGCATATCTAAGGGCTGAGGGATCTGTAATATTATCTCAGAAGAACATGTTTTAGTTCGCAGTTCCATAACATACTGTGATTTAAAAAAAATAAGTATTTTTGTAGGTTAGCAAAGTTTAAGATTCTGAATGTTTATATTTAACCTAAGAAGAAGTACTGGTCATTGATGATTAAAAGACACTGGAAAGCATAGATGGTGATATCAAAGTCTTAGATCATATAAAACTTTGAAGAGATCACCTGGGGATTGTTTAAAGAAAAATACTGCTTTTGCCTTTTGATTCTATATTTGTTTGATTGAACTCTGGAAGTATGCCCAAGTAGAGACAGTATTGTTTGACGAGGAAATGTTGACCCAAACAGTGTCTTAAATTTAAAAATAAGAAGAGAGTAAATGACCTTCAAATATTGCACCTGGCCTTATATGTCTATGAAATACTGAAAAAGTTGGACAGAAAATAGTCATATAAAACCATAGGGAGTTACCTCATTCAGCATGGTAAACTTTTTACACATTGAAACCTTCTTTATATTTGAATATTTGATTTATAATTGAATAAAGATTTGATAGTTAACTGGAATCTCAGAATAAGGAATTATGTAGAAATGCAATGAGGAGAGGCATATAGTAACATAGATCATCCCTTGGGGACCATTGTAAATGCTGGAATTTCATAACAACATTAAATGCTCTAGTTTTTCCTTAAATCAGTGGTCCTGGTTATTTTTATATATTAAATTCTTAGCAATAATAAGTTTATAATAATATTATATAATTATTTTTCATTTACCACAGTCACTCAGTGAAGTAGGCAGATGAGATAATACAATTTTACATAGGAGGAATTTTAAGATGTAAGCTATTTCATGATCTGCCATTTTTTATATAGTTAACAAGAAGTGTCAGGACTCTAAACAAAGTTTTATGACTAAAATCTCAGTAATCTTCTGCTTCTTATTGTATTCTAAGATCTATAGTAAATATTATTTCTGAATCTAAAGAAAAATCAATTTATAATTAAAATTACTTAATGATATTATTATATTGAGCACAATTTCTTCTTTCCATAAATATTTAAAAGAAGTTCCAGATTTTTCAATATCCTGTTATTTATCAGGTTCTGTCACTTCAACTCCTTACATATCTTTTTAATTAATCTTATGTTCATCTCCACTACTTGCTACTGCTCAGATTAAGGCCCCAGACTATTACAATCACCTCTTGACTAATACACAGTTCTCCAGTAACATATTCCAATGCTTTCTCCACACTATTGTCAGAGTGTTCTTGTATGATCATGTTCCTTCCCTGGTTATGATTCTCTATCACCTATAGAATACAAAATGCACTTCTTGATAAATCATGCAAGATTCCCTAACATCTCATCTTTGTTAACATCATTATTCTTACCTTCCAATATTCCCATGACACATCCTGTGTCTTAGACATATTCAATTACTTGGGGATACACTGAATATGTGATGTTTTTTTAAACCTCTATGTCCTTGCATATGAGGCAATTCTTACTATCTATCTGGCTAATTCTTATTTTGTACTCTTTGAATAGCACATTATTCTGAGCCATCAGAGAAGACCATTTTCCTGGGGTTTCATAGGTTCTTCTATATGTCTTTATTATGTTATATATAACTGTATTCTAATTTATTTTGTTTATTATTCTGTTTCCCCCACTGTACTTTGAATTTTTTTGAGAACAGATTTTTGACATATTTGTTTTTATATCTTCAGAACCCACTATAGTATCTGGCATACAGAAGACTGCAAGACAGGATTAGAACAGAATCTATGGTATAGAACCTAGAATTTTCTGTTGTTAAAATATCCCTAGGATTTTGATAATACAATGCACAGACTTGCATTTTGGAAGCACTAAAGTACTGGGCATTGCTAAATGTTTTGGAGGCACCATATTATTGTGAAAAGAACACTAGTCTGGTACTTGGATACTTATAGTTTTAGGGATACCACTTAAAATTTTCTCAAAATCCTGTGTCAACTTTTCTAAAACTAATAAGCAAATATTTGCTTAAAGGCATAGTAGATTTACCAAACACCATAATGTTTAATATTTTTTTTTTCTGTGTGATGTGGGGCAGGGGCCAAAGGAAATGTATTTAAAAAAACACAATCCTTAGCTACTAGAGATTTGTAATCAGTGTGAGAGGTCAAGACAATCAACTCAGGAAAAGTTACCTGACAATATAAGGCAGTATATGCTAAAGAGCCAAGTCAATAGTGCAGACTAAAATCAATATAGGATCTTAGAGGAAGGAAAGTCCACTGAGGAGTAGAAAAATCAGGGGAGGCTTCACAAAGGAAGCTGGCCTTTCAAGACCAATCAGAGGAAAGGATAAATGAGGACATTTTATGAAGGAGGAATGTTTCTTATTAATACAATAATTTGGAAGTTAAGTATACCAAATTCAAATTCTAAAGTACATTTCAACTTGACAAGAAAAAATTGAATGCATTCTAGCTTCTGTAAGAAATATGAAAAATTGTCTGAATCAGGGTGTCCAAACTTTTTAAAAAATGAACTTTTAAAATATATTTGTTTTCTTATAAAGAAGTTGAGGATATATCACTTTTTCTCTACTTTCTATTCTGTTCACTTTATTGTAAATATATATCTCATGTAACAATGAACTTCAAGTATCACAAATTGAACTGTTTTCTCTATTTCAAAATCAGATCTTTTTCTCTTCTATCCACTAGCAATTCTTGCATTCATGACTTTTTTTTTTAGATTGATTTATTTATTTGAGAGAGAGAGAGAGCAGGGGTAGGGGCAGAGGGAGAGGGAGATAATCTAAAGCAGATTTCCCTTCCCACTGAGCACAGAGCCCAAAGTGGAGCTCCATTTCACAACCCTGAGATCATGACCTGAGCTGAAACCAAGAGTCTGATGCTCAACTGACTGAGCCACCCAGGCACCCCTCATTCATGGCATTTTAAAAATGTTATTATAATGTAATGGAAGAAGCTATGATAACAAGGTTGGTGTAAGAAAGGGATTTCTTTTAAATACAAAATTATGTATATTTAAAAATTATATATATATATTATTTAAAAAGTAAAGTAATATGCTAAACTCTTGATAGTTGCTTCTGTGTAGTAGTTTTTATTTAAATTCAATTTAATGAACATATAGTGTATTATTAGTTTCAGAGGTAGAATTTAGTAATTCATCAGTTGCATATGACACCCAGTGCTATTACATCACCTACCATTGTTAATGCCCGTCACCCAGTTACCCCCATCCCCCTACCTACCTCCCCTCCAGCAACCCTCAGTTTGTTTCATATAGTTAAGAGTCACTTACGTTTTTTCTCCCTCTCTGTTTTCATCTTATTTTATTTTTCCTTCCCTTCTGTTATGTTCATTTGTTTAGTTTCTATCAAAAACTAATGATGTACTGTATGTCGGCTAACTGAGCATAATAATAAAAAAAAAGAAAAGAAAAATTGTCCATAATCCTTTGCAACCACGTGGATGTAACTAGAGGGTATTATGCTAAGTGAAGTAAGTCAATCAGAGGAAGACAAATACCATATGATTTCACTCATATGTGGAATTTAAGAAACTAAACAAAATTATGTATATTTAAAAAGATGTCTTTTTTTTCTGAACTTTGGTCTTCTAAGTTGGATTCATTGATTTCTTCGCTTATGCTTTACCTTTTGTGTAATATTAGAAGAAAAAAGAAGAGGAGATATTGGTGAGAGCAAGTCTGACAGGCAAATAAAAGCAGCTGAATTATGAAGGCAGCAAGAAAGATTAGATAAATTAATTTAAAAAGGAAATAGTTGTTAAGAAAATAGCATTAGACTGAAAAAAAAATAGAGTCTTTGACAAAATTAAAGCAAGAATTAGTAACCCTTTATCATTTGTTCTCAGGGATTTTGTTTATAGTTCCTTGGGAAATAGAACCACAAGATTTCTTTTACCAAATTCTTAATAGAACCATGATACAAATGGATTTCAAAACCATGAAATAAATCACAAATACTTTTTTTTTACCTAATGATGACAAGTGACTGACACCTCCTGTCAACTGAATAATCTCCAAACTGTAAAAGTTGTTCCCTTCTAATTTCAGTCTTGGTAATAGTGGTATTTGCAACCTGCTCTGTCTGCAATCTATTCATGGAACATTTGGCACTTCCGGGCTGAGTCCTCTGTACAAGCATTTGATTAATTTTTGTTTTAATACCACTGCTATGCTTGCCACTGGGGGACTCTTATGTTATTTTTAAGTATTTGTTTTGTTTTCTTTATAGAATTTTTTGTTAAATATGTAATAATAAACACGTTCTTCTTGGGAAAAAATCCCTTTGATCAACCACATATGGTTATTTTTCTAAGAGGTAACCACTGTAATCAGCCTGGTGCATAGCCTTCTGTGATGGTTAATTTTATGTGTCAACTTGGCTAGGTTATTCTGTCAGGGGTTTGTTCAAATATCACTCTATATATTTTTGTGAAGGCATTTTGTAGGTCTGATTAACATTTACAATCTGTTGCCTTTAAGTAAAGAAGATCACTCTCAATAATATGGTGAGACTCATCTGATCAACTGACGGTCTTACAGGCAAAAATTGAAGCTTCCTGGAGAAGCTTCTGCCTCAAGACTGTAACACAGAAATCTTACCTGAGTTTCCAGGCTGTCATCCTGCCCTGTGAATTTTGGGCTTGGCAGCCTCATCTGTAATTGTGTGAGCAGATTCCTAAAAAACAATCTCCCTCTCTGTCTCTCTCCTTCTCTCCCTTTCTTCTTCTTTCTCTATCTTTCCATATCTATCTATTATCTATCTATCTATCTATCTATCTATCTATCTATCTATCTATCTATCTATCATCTATCTATCATCTATCATCTATCTATCATCTATCTATATCTATCCACATTGGTTCTGGCCCTTTGGAGAACCCTGACTGATACATCTTCCAAACAATTTTTATCAATTTCAAAATACACACACACACATTTTTAAAAGAAGAAGTAAAAGCTGATAAGTGTAAATGATAGATGTAATAATTTTTAAGACAAATACTATATATATATTTATATAAATGGTATATTATCATATGTATTATTCTGAACTTGCTTTTATCATTTAACAACATTACATGTAGATATATCCATACATGCAAATATAGATCTCTTTCATTTTTTTTTAATTGATGCAGAGATTCCATATTATATGTGTACCATAGTTCAGCCATGCTCCACTCATGGGTTTTTAAACTGTTCCCAGATTTTCATCCTTACAAATATAACTGTACATAATCTCCCTTGTACTATGAGTTTCTCTAGGGGAGATATTGAAAACTAGAATTAGAATGTTCTTAGCATCTGCAATTTTTATTTTTAATAAATAATGCCTAATCACCCTTTCAAGTGATTTTACCAAATTTTTTCACTATCACCAAGAAGTGCATGAGATTACTTATAAACCTGTACCCTGATCAATTCCTGATATTAACATGTCAATTATTACCAATCAGATGGGTAGAAATTACATAATTTAAGTATACGTTTTCCTAATAACTAGTGAGTTTGAACATGTTTTTCTGTTTATTAAATATGATTCATGTTTCTTATTCTTTGAAAGACCTTTTTATACCTTTGCTAATTTAGTAGAGGGAGTTTTTTGTTTGTTTGTTTTTTACTGTTCTGTAGATATTTTTGCATATTCTGGATAAGAATCTCTATCACTCTGTGTTTTTCTTATCAAACATAATGATCCAATTCTGATATATTTAAACAAAATTGTAATTTATTGGAAGGATATCATGAACAACAATCTACTGAAAGACCAGAACTTGAAAGTAGGCTGAAACCAAAGGAACACTGGAGGCCCTGCCAACAGTAATCAGAGCACAGGTCAAGCAGTAGCAGAGACTGACCCTTTGCTTCTACTGTTGCTGCTACAATAATTATAAACACCAACTATCTCCATATCCTTTCATCATTCACAAAAGATTGAAATTTCTTAGAAGGTACATACAAATGGCTAAGCAAAGTTCCATGCCCACCCTCTGGCTGTGCTGGGCCATGAAGAGGAAGGATCTTGCCTTTCAGCTTCTATAATCAGAAATACTGCAGTTTCAGGCAGCCTATAAGACTATGCATGTTGTTGAATGTCCCTAACTAGAGACGAGAGTCCCATCAAGAAGGTAATGTTGGAAGGAGATTAAACAATCCTGACAGCAAAAATGACACTCTACCAATATGGGAGAGAGAAATTTGAGTAAGTATTAACAGATTTACATGCATGTAAAGTAGCATTAAAGTGACTGCAAAATACGGACAATGTTTTATGCAAATTTATACAGTAATGTAAAAGGAGGAACAATTAAAACTTCTCTAAACTTGAAAAACAAATATATGCATCTTGTGACTTTTTTTCTGTATATCTTGTGAGAGAACTTGCATTAATTTCAGAAGTATGTGTTTATAGTTCCAATGGTAAGAAAGCCTGTGACCATGCATTATAAAATACAAAGTTTGGATCTCTTATAGGCCCTATTATGCTTTCAGTGAGATTCCCTAAGAAATAGGGGGGGAAAGGCAAACAGTATCTTGGCCCTTTATAAATAAAGGAAGTCATTTTAATTTGTTCTTACAGATGACAACTAAAAATGTAACAAATATTCACTATATAACCCTTTGTTTTTTCCCCTCTTAGTCTTCTAATATGGAAACATTTATCATACATACGTTTTAATGTTGACATTCTCAAATTAATCAAATTTTTAACTTTTGTTTTTTCCTTTGTTTTCTTTTTGTATCTAGTTTATGTGGCCTTCCTTATTTCAAGGCCATAAACATATCTCTGATATATTTAAAATACTTATAATATTTTATGATTTATGTTAAATTGATATATACTATATACTTAATATGTACTACTGTTAATTTAAATTATTTTTGTGGATAGAATCATGCAGAAGTTATATCAAAAGTATTTAAAAATTGCTTCATCTTCCCTTTCCTTTCTTTTCTTAAACAATTTAGTTCTAAATCCATAAGGTGGGCCTGAGCATACAGAAGGCACTGACAGCAAAGGCAGATCAGTTACATACAAAGGGACTGATCAAATAGGTAAATGTATTAAGCATAATGAAAATAAGTTTTTGCTATTAAAGAAAGAAATTACAAATATGAAAAGAGATAAAACTATAATAATCCTGTGTTGTTGGGTTGGAACTGGAGGTTATCAATGTAAGCTCATACTTTTCAAGAAAATAGATGATAGATAGATGATAGGTAGGTAGATAGATGATAGATAGATAGATAGATAGATAGATAGATAGATAGATAGATGATAGGTATGTATGTGTATATACATATATTACCAAATCTGTCTCCTAAGAGGGCCTAAAAGCTGTAACACCCAAAGCAATAGCATACCTTGTACTCAAATATCAGTTTTTAAATATTACTGTACCATAAAAGGTACCTAGGCTTCTTGGAGAAGTGGTTAACTCCAGGGTTGGGGCAGCAAAAATACAAGATGAGCCTGGAATATCTTGTAGTGCCATAAAGCAAAAAAGTGCTCAAAGGAGGATGGGGACATGTCAAAAAGAATAATGAAGCCAGCCTTAATGAGCACCCACTAGCCATATTTAAAATAATTTGAGCATAAAATAAATAATAGTAGTAATGGATTATAATCTGTTGAATAAAATAAGTATGAGTACATACTAATATATATAAATACATGGATAAATTGAAGGTTTGATGAGAAATAGTGTATTTACATACTCTCAAAACCATCTCCTCACAAAATAACTTTATGGTTGATAATCATGGTGCATACCACCTTAAGTGATTAAGTGAACATTATCAGTCACAGGACAAATTGAATCAGGTACCCCTGACAAGATGAGGTGAGAATACAACATACTTTTGTGATAGTCCTACAAAAGATTCATAAACTCAATCTCATCATGAATACATGTCAGACAAAGCCAAATTGAGGGATACTCTACAAACAACTTGGCCTTAACTTTTTTTTCATATCAAAATGAAATTGTATTTACTTCATTTCATTTGTTTTCAATTATGTCATCATGTAAGAACTAAATAGTCCCTAGGTATTTTTTTTCTGAAAGTGATAATAATTTTTTAAAGGCAAAAAATGCATTTCTTTTTTTTTTAATTTTATTTATTTATTTGAGAGAGAGAATGAGAAAGAGAGAGCATGAGAGGGGGGAGGGTCAGAGGGAGAAACAGACTCCCTGCTGAGCAGGGAGCCCGATGCGGGACTCGATCCTGGGACTCCAGGACCATGACCTGAGCCGAAGGCAGTCGCTTAACCAACTGAGCCACCCAGGGCACCCCAAAAAATGCATTTCATTGGTATTAGTCAAGTAAAAACTAATAAACCCACTCAATAAATAAACATACAAAATCAAAAGCATAGCCTTTGAACTTTTCATCTATTTTTTTCAGGACACAGATATCATAAGTCATTGATAAGGTCTCAATATACCGTCATATTTCTCTGTATCTGGAGACTGGCATTGGTTTGAAACATAACAAAAGCACTGTGTGTGATGCAACTAAGGAATCATTGAACACTACATCTAAAACTGATGATGTACTATATGTTGGCTAATTGAACTTAAATACAAGCAGTCTAGCATTTACTCATTGAGGATGAGTAAATATATATATATTTATAATATATTTATATATATTTATATTATATATATTCACTATATGTTCATATTCATCTATACCTATCTATAGATATATTTGTATTTATCTATATATATTATATATATCTTCACTATATATTCATCTTCATCTATATATATAAATATACATATATGAGGATATATATATATATCCTCAATGAGTAAATGCAAGACTGCTTGTATTGTATATATATCTTCACTATATATATCTTCACTATATTTCATCTTCATCTATATCCACCTATATATCTATCATCTCTCTATCTATCGAAGATATATATATCTTCACTGTTCTTCTTTCAATTAAAAGGGCCATAACTTTTTTATAATTTTAATTATAAATTTATAAAATTTATAAAATTATAATTTTATTATAAATTTAATTTAATTAACTATAGTTAACATACAGTGTTATATTAGTTTCAAGTATACATTGGAGTGATTCAACAGCTCCATATATTTTTCAGTACTCATCAAGGTAAGGGTACTCTTACTCCCTTTCACCAATTTTTCCATTCCCCCACCCTCTTCCCCTCTGGTAACCATCTGTTTATTCTCTATACTTAAGAGTGGTTTTTGGTTTGTCTCTTTTTGTTGTTTTCCTTGTGTTAATTTGTTTTGTTTCCTAAATTCCACATATGAGTGAAATCATATGGTATTTGTCTTTCTCTGACTGACTTATTTTGCTTAACATTATAATCTCTAGCTCCATCCATGTTGTTGTAAATGGCAAGATTTCATTCTTTTTTATGGCCGACTAATATTCCATTGTGTGTGTGTGTGTGCGCACACACACACACATCACATCTTCTTTATCCATTTGTCTATTGATGGACACTTGAGATACTTCCATATTTTGGTGTTTTAAATAATGCTACAATAAACATGGGGCTCATATATCTCTTTGAATTAGTGTTTTTATATTCTTTGGGTAAATATCCAGGAGTGTGACTGCTGGATCATAGCATACCTCTATTTTTTTTTTTTTTTTGAGGAACCTCCATACTGTCTTCTACAGTGACTGTACCAATTTCCATTCCTACCAACAGTGCATGAAGTTTCCTTTTTCTCCACATCCTCACCAACACTTCTTATTTCTTCACTTTTTGCTTTTAGCCATTCTGACAGCAGTGAAGTAATATCTTATTGTGGTTTTGATTTGCATTCCCCTGACAATGAGTGATGTTGAACATCTTTTCATATGTCTGTTGGCCATCGGGATGTGTTCTTGGAGAAATCTCTGTTTATATCTTCTGCTTATTTTTAAATTGGATTATTTGTGTTTGGGGTGGTGAGTTGTATAAGTTCTTTATGTATTTTAGATACTAACTCTATTGGATATGCCATATGCAAATATAATCTCTCATTCAGTAGGTTATCTTTTAGTTTTGTTAGTTGTTTCCTTTGCTGTACAGAAGCTTTTTATTTTGATGTAGTCCCAATAACTTATTTTTGCTTTTATTTCCCTTGCCTCATGATACATATCTAGAAAAGATGTTGTTACAGTCAATGTCAGAGAAGTTTAAGCCTGTGCTTTCTTCTAGGATTTTTATGGTTTCAGGTCTTACATTTAGGTCCTTAATCCATGTTGAGTGTATTTGTGTATGGTATAAGAAAGTAGTCCAGTTTCATTCTGTTGTATGTAGTTATCCAGTTTTCCCAGCACCATTTGTTGAAGAGACTTCCCCATTGCATATTCTTTCCTCCTTTGTTAAAGATTAATTAACCATATACTTGTGGGTTAATCTCTCAGCTTTATGTTCTGTTCCATTGATCTATATTTGTGTGTGTGTGTGTGTGTGTGTGCCAATGCCATACTGCTTTGATTATTACAGCTTTGTAATGTAACATAAAGTCCAGAATTTTGATACCTTTAATTTCATTTTTCTTTTTCAAGATTGCTTTGGCTATTAAGGGACATTTGTGGTTCCACATAAATTTAAGAATTGCTCTTTCTAGTTCTGTGAAAAGTGCTGTTGGTCTTTTGAAAGGGATTGCATTAAATGTGTAGATTGCTTTAGGTAGTATAGACTTTTTTTTTTTTTAAGATTTTATTTATTTGAGAGAGAGAGTGAGAGAGAGCACAAGAAGGGGGAGCGGGAGTGGGAGAAGCAGACTCCCCGCCGAGCAGGTAGCCCGATGCGGGACTCGATCCCGGGACTCCATGATCATGACCTGAGCCGAAAGCAGTCGCTCAACCAACTGAGCTACCCAGGCGCCCCGGTAGTATAGACGTTTTAACAACATTTTTTCTTCCAATCCATAAGCATATAATGTCTCCATTTCCTTCTGCCATCTTCAAACTCTTTCATCAGTATTTTATCTTTTCAGAGTACAGCTCTTTCACCTCTTTGGTTAGGTTTATTCCTAGGTATCTTATTATTTTGAGTGCATTTGTAAATGAGATTGTTTTCTTAATTTCTCTTTCAGCTGCTTCATTATTAATGTATAGAAAAGCAACAGATTTGTGTGCATTGATTGTGTATCCTATTACTTACCTGAATTCATTTATTAGTTCTAGGAGAATTTTGGTGGAGTCTTGGGTTTTCTGTATATAGTATCATACCATCTGCAAATAGTGAAAGTTTTACTTCTTCCTTAACAATTTTGATGTGTTTTATTTCTTTTACTTGTCTGATTTCTGTGGCTAAGATTTACAGTAAGTACTATGTTGAACAAAACTGATTTTATTGCTGTGAATAATAGTGGTGAGAGTGAACATCCTTGTCTTGTTCCTGACCTTAGGAGAAAAGCTCTCAGTTTCTCCCTATTGACAATGATATTAGCTGTGGATTGGCTCATAAATGGTCTTTATTATGTTGAGGTATTTTCCATCTAAACCTACTTTGTTGAGAGTTTTTATCACGAATGGATGTTGTACTTTGTCAAATGCTTTTTCAGTGTCTGTTGAAATGGTACTATGGGTTTTATGCTTTCTCTTATTGATATGATATGTCATGTTGATTGATTTGCAAATATTGAACTACCCTTGCATCCTGGGAATAAATCCCACTTGATCGAGGTGAATGATTTTTTTAAATGTATTCTTGGATTTTATTTGCTTGTATTCGGCTGAGCATTTTTGCATCTATATTTATCAGAGATATAGGTCTGTAGTTCTCTTTTTTTGAAGTGTCTTTAACTGGTTTTGGTATCAGGGTAATGCTGGCCTCATAAAATGAATTTGGAAGTTTTTCTTTCTTTTCTATTTTTTGGAATAGTTTGAGAAGAATAGGTAATTAACACTTCAAATGTTTGATAGAATTTACCTATGAAGCCATCTGGTCCTGCACTTCTGTTTGTTGGGAGTTGATTGATTACTGATTCAATTTCATTGCTGGTAATCAGTCTGTTAAATTTTCTATTTTTTTCTGTTTCAGTTTTTGGAGGTTATGTTTCTGGGAATTTATCCATTTCTTCTAAGTTGTCCAGTTTCTTGACATGTAATTTTTCATAATATTCTCTTAAGATCCTTTGTATTTCTGTGATATTTGTTTTTTTTTATTTTTTTATTAATATATAATGTATTATTTGTTTCAAGGGTTACAGGTCTGTGATTCATCAGTCTTACACAATTCACAGCACCCACCACAGTACCTACCCTACCCAATGTCCATCAGCCAGCCACCCCATCCCTCCCATCTCCCACGACTCCAGCAACCCTCAGTTTGTTTCCTGAGATTAAGAGTCTTTTATGGTTTGTCTCCCTCTCCAGTTTCATCTTGTTTCATTTTTCCCTCCTTTCCCCTATGATCCTCCGTCTTTTTGTGAAATTCCTCATATCCATGAGATCATATGATACTTGTCTTTCTCTAATTGACTTGTTTTGATTAGCATAACACCCTCTGGTTCTATTCACGTTGTTGCAAATGGCAAGATTTCATTTTTTGATGGCTGCATAATATTCCATTGTATATATATATATACCACACCTTCTTTATCCATTCATCTGTTGATGGACATCTAGGCCCTTTCCATAGTTTGGTTATTGTGGACATTGCTGCTCTAAACATTGGGGTGCATGTGCCCCTTCAGATCACTACATTTGTATCTTTAGGGTAAATACCCAGTAGTGCAATTGCTGGGTCGTACGGTAGCTCCATTTTCAACTTTTTGAGGAACCTCCATATTGTTTTCCACGGTGGCTGCAACAGCATGCATTCCCACCAACAGTGTAGGAGGCTTTC
>NC_138385.1:52681535-52700622 GCF_054177405.1 Leptonychotes weddellii
ATTTGCTTCCATGAATTTTTTTAATTCCTCTTTAATTTCCTGGTTGACCCATTCATTCTTTAGTAGGATGCTCTTTAGCCTCCATGTATTTGAGTTCTTTCCAATGTTCCTCTTGTGATTGAGTTCTAGTTTCAAAGCATTGTGGTCCAAAAATATGCAGGGAATGATCCCAGTCTTTTGGTACCAGTTGAGACCTGGTTTGTGACCCAAGATGGATCTATTCTGGAGAATGTTCCATGTGTGCTAGAGAAAAATGTGTATTCTGTTTCTTTGGTATGGAATGTTCTGAATATATCTGTGTAATCCATCTGGTCCAGTGTGTTATTTAAAACCTTTATTTCCTTGTTGATCTTTTGTTTAGATGATCTGTCCATTTCAGTGAGGGGGGTGTTAAAGTCCCCTATTATTATTGTATTGTTGTCGATGTGTTTCTTTGGTTTTGTTATTAACTGGCTTATCTAATTGGCTGCTCCCATGTTAGGGGCATAGATATTTACAATTGTTAAATCTTCTTGTTGGATAGACCCTTTAAGTAGGATATAGTGTCCTTCTTCATCTCTTATAATAGTCTTTGGTTTAAAATCTAATTTATCTGATAAAAGGATTGACACCCTAGCTTTCTTTTGATGTCCTTTAGCATAGTAAATGGTTTTCCACCCCCTCACTTTAAATCTGGGAGTGTCTTTGCATCTGAAATGAGTCTCTTGCAGACAGCATATCGATGGGTCTTGGTTTTTTTTTTTTTTTTTTAAAGATTTCATTTTTTTATTTATTCATTTGAGAGAGAATGAGATACAGAGAGCATGAGGGGGGGAGGGTCAGAGGGAGAAGCAGGCTCCCCGCCGAGCAGGGAGCCCGATGCGGGACTCGATCCTGGGACTCCAGGATCATGACCTGAGCCGAAGGCAGTCGCTTAACCAACTGAGCCACCCAGGCGCCCGGGTCTTGGTTTTTTATCCAATCTGATAGCCTGTGTCTTTTGATTGGGGCATTTAGCCCATTTACATTCAGGGTAACTATTGAAAGATAGGAATTTAGTGCCATTGTATTGCCTGTAAGGTGACTGTTACTGTATATTGTCTCTGTTCCTTTCTGGTCTATGTTACTTCTAGGCTCTCTCTTTGCTTTGAGAACCCCTTTTAATATTTCTTGTAGGGCTGGTTTGGTGTTCACAAATTCTTTTAGTTTTTGTTTGTCCTGGAAACTTTTTATCTCTTCTTTTATTTTCAAAGACAGCCTAGCTGGATATAGTATTCTTGGCTGCATATTTTTCTCATTTAGTGCTCTGAATATATCCTGCCAGTCCTTTCTGGCCTGCCAGGTCTCTGTGGATAGGTCTGTTGCCAATCTAATGTTTCTACCATTGTAGTTTACAGACCTCTTGTCCCATGCTGCTTTCAGGACTTCCTCTTTGTCTCTGAGATTTGTAAGTTTTACTATTAGATGTTGGGGTGTTGACCTATTTTTATTGATTTTGAGGGGGATTCTCTGTGCCTCCTGGATTTTGATGCCTGTTTCTGTCCCCAAATTAGGGAAGTTCTCTGCTGTAATTTGCTCCAATATACCCTCTGCCCCTCTCTCTCTTTCTTCTTCTTCTGGGATCCTAATTATTCTAATGTTGTTTCACTTCATGGTATCACTTATCTCTCGAATTCTCCCCTCGTGATCCAGTAGTTGTTTATCTCTCTTTTTCTCAGCTCCTTTATTGTCCATCATTTGGTCTTCTCAATTACTAATTTTCTCTTCTGCCTCATTTATCCTAGCAGTTAGAGCCTCCATTTTTGATTGCACCTCATTAATAGCCTTTTTGATTTCAACTTGGTTAGATTTTAGTTCTTTTATTTCTCCAAAAATGGATTTTCTTGTATCTTCTATATTTTTTTCAAGCCCAGCTAGTATCTTTATAATCATCATTCTGAACTCTAGTTCTGACATCTTACTAATGTCTGTATTGATTAGGTCCCTGGCAGTCGGTTCTGCCTCTTGTTCTTTTATTTGAGGTGAGTTTTTCCCTCTTGTCATTTTGTCCAGAGGAGAATAGATGAATGAGCGAATAAATTGCTAAAAAAATGCTAAAAATGTAATGACCCCCCAAAAATATACACTAAACAAATCAGAAGAGACCAATTGGGGGAGGTGGGAGAAAGGAAAAAAAAAGAATATGATATGACTGGTGAATATAACAGAGCCACACACTAGATTTTGGGTGTATTTTGGTCTGTTAGAAGAAATTGCCTTCCAAAATTGTAAAGAAAGAAAAACTTATATATATACAAAAATAATGGTAAATACAGTGAAAGGATGCAACTTGCCTGTAAAGATGAAAATTAAGAAGGATTTTTAAAAAGGAATTGAGAAGAAGTTGGTTGAAAAAAGAATGAAGGGGCGCCCGGGTGGCTCAGTTGGTTGGGCGACTGCCTTCGGCTCAGGTCATGATCCTGGAGTCCCAGGATTGAGTCCCACATCGGGCTCCCTGCTCAGCGGGGGGTCTGCTTCTCCCTCTGACCCTCTTCCCTCTCGCGCTGTCTCTCATTCTCTCTTTCAAATAAATAAATAAATAAAATCTTTAAAAAAAAACAGAAAAAAGAATGAAAAAAATTTAAAAAAAGAGAGCATGTGATCAGGTGGGAGACTAGGACAACATCATACACTCAATTTATGGTATATTTTGGTCTGTTAGAAGAAACCATATCCCAAAATTTTAAAGAAAGAAAAACATATATACATATATATACAAAAAATAAGGTTAGATACAATAAAGAGATATGACTGTAAAAATGAAAAACTAAAAAAGATTTTAAAAAAGGAATTGATAAGATGTTGGTTGAAAAAGGAAAGAAGAAAAATTCAACTAAAAAAATAGAAAAAGAGAAAAATAAAGAAAATTTAAAAAATTAACTTTGAAAGACTAAAGAATCATGGGGGGGAAAAGCCGTGAATTCTATGTGTTGTATTCCCCTAGTGCTTGGGTTTTGCCGTTCTCATTGATCAGTAAACTTGGTCTTGGCTGGATGTTCTTGCTGATCTTCCGGGGGTGGGGCCTGTTGCTCTGATTCTCAAATGTCTTTGCCTGAGGTGGAATTGCACCATTCTTTCCATGTTCCAGGCTAAGTAATCTGCTCAGGTTTGCTCTCGGTAGCTTTTGTTCCCTGAAAGCTTTCCGTACAGCTTTGGAGGATGAGAAAGAAAATAGTGGCCTCCCAATTTCTGGTCCTGGAGGAGCCAAGAGCTCAGGGCCCCACTCCTCAGTGAGCCCTCAGAGAAAAACAGTAAATCACTCCCCTCTCCCTGGTCTCTGACTGCACTCTGTGCTCACCTGGCCTGTGACCGAGCATTTCTATCTTTGGCACATGACCCTGTTTAGAGTCTGTAAACCCAGCAGATTCCTGTGGTGGGCTCCCATGCCACTCCTCCCAGGGGAGGAAGGGAAGTCTCCCCAGATGGGCTGCTTGTTGGGTCCCTGCTCCAAGAGCAGTGTCTCGACTGTGCCACAGATCACAGTTTTTGGCAACCCTGAGCTGAGAGCCCACTCTTTGTCTCTGTCTTTGTAGCTGGCTTCCCCGCTCCAATATGTTGGTGCTCTGCCACACTCACGCACCCCCAGTCTTCCTGTGACCTTAGAGTCCTGAGACCACACTGTTCTGGTGAGGGTTCCACCCCCCATTTAGCCACTGGAGCGACGTCCCTCAGTGGAGCAGACTTCTAAAAGTTCCAATTTTGTGCTCTGCTGCTCTATCACTTGCCAGTAGCCAGCTCCCTCCCCCCATGGTCTATTTTCCCGAATATTGCCTCGGATTCACTTCTCCATAAGTCCTACCTTCCAGAAAGTGGTCGCTTTTCTGTTCAGAGAGTTGCTGCTATTCTTTTCTTCGATCTCCTGTTGAGTTTGTAGGTGTTCTGACTGGTTTGATCCCTATCTAGCTGAATTCCTGGGACCAGATCAAATTTAGGTCTCCTACTCTTCTGCCATCTTGCTCCTCCCTTGTGTGCTGTCATTTGTTATTTCACCTCCTTCAGCTCTGATTTGTTTTACCTGAGTCATCCCTCTTTTTTTTTCGTGAGTCTGGCTACAGATTTATCAATTTCATTGATCTTTACAAAGAACCATCTCGTGGATATTGATCTTTGCTATTGTTTTTGTAGCTTCTGTATCATTTATTTCTGTGATAATCTTTATTATATCCTTCCTTCTACTGGTTTTGGCCTTTGTTGTTCTTTTTCTAGCTCCTTTAAGTGTAAAGTTAGGTTGTTTATTGGAGATTTTTTTTCCTTCCTGAGGTAGGCCTGTATTGTCATAAACGTCCCTCTTAGAACTGCTTTTGCTGCTACCCACAGATTTTGGACCACTTTGATTTCATTTTTATTTCTCTCCATATTTTTTTAAAATTTCTTCTTTGATTTTTTGTTTGACACATTCATTGTTTAGTTGGAGGTTATTTAACCTCCATGTATTTGTATTCCTTCCAGATTTTTTTCTTGTAGTTGATTTCTAGTTTCATAGTATTGTGGTTAGAAAAGATGCATGATATGACTCTGATCTTTTTTTAATTTGTGGGGCTTGTTTTGTGGCCTAATATATGATCTATTCTGTGTGCACTTGAAAATAATGTGTATTCTGCTATTTTAAAATGGAATGTTCTGGGGCACCTGGGTAGCTCAGTCAGTTAAGCATCTGACTCTTGATTTCAGCTCAGGTCATGGTCTCATGATTGTGAGATCGAACCCCTGTTGGGTTCTGCACTGGGCATGGAGCCTACTTGAGATTTCTTGAGATGGAATGTTCTGAATATATCTGTTAAATCCATCTGGTCCACTGTATCATTCAAAGCTACTGTTTACTTGTTTATTTTCTGTCTGGATGTCCTGTCTTTCTATGGAAGTGTGATGTTAAACTCCCATACTATTATTGTATTACTATGATTAGTTCTTTTATGTTTGTTAACTTTTTTATGTATTTGAGTGGTCCCATGTTGCGTGCATAAATATTTACAATTCTTATGTCTTCTTCCTGGATTGCTTCCTTTATTATTACATACTGTCCTTCTTTGTCTCTTGTTACAGTTTTGTATTAAAGTCTATGTGGTCCCATATAAGTATGCTACCCCAGCTTTCTTTTCAGATCTATTTTTTGATACAACCCCTCACTTTCAATCTGCATGTGTCTTTAGGTCTGAAATGAGTCTCTTATACACAACATATAGTTAAGCCTTGTTATTTTTTTTTTATCAATTCCATTACCCTATGTCTTTTCATTGGAGCACTTAGTCCATTTACATTTAAAGTAATTATTGGTATATATGTATTTATTGTCATTTTGTTACTTGTTTCCTGGTTGGTTTTGTAGTTCTTCGTATCTTCTTGTCTTTCTCTTTCATGGTTTGCTGCTTTTCTTTAGTGATATATTTGGATCCTTTCTCTTTATTTTTGGCATATATACTGTTATTTTTTGATTTGTGATTACTATTAGGTTTGTATATAGCATCTTCTTCATATAGCAGTCTATATTAAGTTGATAGTTGCTTAAGTTTGCACCCATTCTTGACTACTCTCTTCCCCATGTTTTAGGTATATGGTATCATACTTCACATCCTTTTATTTTGTGAGTCTCTTGACTGATTTTTACAGATATATTTATTTTTACTGCTTTTGTGCTTCCTACTTTCCTTACTCTTACTTATGGTCTTTCCACTGAGTCCCCTTTGACGTTTCCTGTAAGGCTGGTTTAGTGGTCATGAATTCTATTACCTTTTGTTTGTCTGGGAAACTCTTTATCTCTCCTTCTATTATGAATGATATCCTTGCTGGATAGAGTGTTCTTGGCTGTAGACTTTTTCTTTTCAACAATTTGAGTATATCATGCCTCTCCCTTCTAGCCTGTAAAGTTTCAACTGAATAATCTGCTGATAGCCTAAAGGGGTTTCCCTTGTATGTAACTGTCTTCTTTTCTCTTTCTGTTTTTTTTTTTTTTTTTAATTTTCTTTATCACTACTTTTGCCATTTTAATTACTATGTGTCTTTGTGTGGACCTTCTTGGGTTGATTTTGGGAGATCTCTGTTCCTCTTGGACCTGGATATCTGTTTCCATCTTCAGATTAGGGAAGTTTTCAGCTATTATTTCTTCAAATACATTTTCTCCCTCTTGCTCTGTCTTCTTCTGGGATTCCTCTAATGTGAATGCTATTATACCTGATGAAGTCTCTGAGTTCCCTAAGTCTATTCTTATTTTACATATTTTTTTCTCTCATTTGTTCAACTTGATTATGTTCCATTCCTCTGTCTGCCAGGTCACCAATTAGTTCTTATGTTTTCTCTAACCTATTTATTCCTTCTAGTATATTTTTAATTTCATTTATTGGGTTTTTTCATCTCTTATTGGTTCTTTTTTATCTCTCTGTTAAGGGTCTCACTGATGTCCTCCACTCTTTTCCCAAGTCGAGAGAGTATCTTTATGATTATTACTTTAAATTCCCTGTCAGTCATATTACTTATATCTGTTTCACTTAGGTCTCTTGCTATGGTTTTGTCCTGTTCTTTCATTTGGGATATATTCAACTGTCTTCTCATTTTACCTAATTCTTTGTGTCTGTTTCTCTGTGTTAGGAAAGTCAGCTAGGTCTCCTGCTCTTGAAGATAATGGCTTTATGGAGAAGAGATTCTGTAGTGCTCTGCAGTGCAGTGTCTCCTATTCACCTGAGCCTGGTATTTTAGAGGTGTCACCCATGTGTGTTGTGTGTACTCACCTTTTGGATCTTGGCTGCTTTTTCCATTTGCCCAGTCATCTGCAGAGGCTCTCTTTGCCTGCTGTAGGCAGTGTTTGGTTTCTGTGGTGTTAGTGGACCAGTCTAGGGCTGCCTTGGGCTTGAGTGTAGTCAGACCAGGCATTTGCTAGAGATGCACTAGCACCAAACTGCTGAGTGGTTTCCCTGTGTTGTCCCATGAGAAGCTTTCATTGGTGGGTGGGGCCTAGAATCAGACCAACTGTTTGCCCCAACCCACTACTGAAGCTGCCTTCTAACTGGTATGTGTGGTTATTTTCCACTCACCCCAGAGCAGGAGTCACTTTGGAGTCATGCTGGCCCCTGTCAGAGATACTTGCACAATGTCAGGCTTGTGGCCCAGATTCGAATGGGGTCTGGGCAAGAAATTATTGGAGGGGATGTGCTGCTTCCACAGCTAGGACTGGACTGGTTGAGGTGGAGCACACAGTTTTAACAAGACATGTGCTAGTTTGCTTGCAAAATGGGACCTGCTACTACTGCTGCATGGACCAATGCCAGGTGGGGTGGATCCACAAAGTATGTGTGGTTGGGGTGCACAATTTTAACTAGGCATGTGTAGGTCTTCTGCAGGCCCAGGACTGCCACCATGGAAGATGCAGTGTTGGTAAGATTTGTGCCAGTTTTCTGGGGGAAGAGACCTGCAACATTGGGACTGAGGCAAGGGTGATGGGAAAGGGTAGATTCACCAAAACCTAGGGAGCAGGTCTTGTTGTAAGCAAATTAGGCAGTGAATTTTGGTGCTGTGCTGGTTCCTTAAGATGGTTGTGTATTTTTACTGCACAGCAGGAGAGGGAAATGATGCCTGCTAGCTCCTTTGTTCCTGGAGAAGTCCCTCAGCGAACACTGCTCCTAGAGAACACATTCTGAGATTACTAAATACGCTCCCTTTCATATGACCCAGACATTTTTTTCAAACTGCTGCTTCTATGCTGTAACTTCTTGGGCTGTTTGTCCTGCTGTGCCTTTAAAGATGAGGATGGCTTCTTATAGCTCTGTGGGCTCTCCCAGAGCTGAGCCCACTAATTTTTAAAATTCCAGGCTTTAAGTCCCACTGGTTTTAAGAACTCATGAAATCAGGCCCCTCTGGTCTTCAAAGCCAAATGTTACAGGAATTCATCTTTCCTGCACAAGCTCACTGGTATAAAGGTCTGTTTCTCTCCCCTCCCTACACCTGTGCCTCCTTCCCTCTTATGAATAGCCCATGGTCCCTTTTTGGTCCCTACTACATCTCTGCCCTTCCTACCCTTTTCAGTGTGGTCTCTTCTCTACCTTTAGTTGTGGAGTTTGTTCTGTTAGTCTTCAGGCAATTTTCTGGGTTACTTACACTGATGTGAGTACTATTTTGTTGTGTCCATGGCACAAGGTGAGTTTAGGGTCCTCCTACTGTGACATCTCTATGAGGGCTTTGGCCTTTACTCTTCAAAAGCATCAAGATATAAAAGTCAAAGAAAGAGTGAAGATTTTTTTTTTCAGGTTAGTTTAAAAGAGTCTAAAGAAACACAACTTAAAAAAACATGTGAGCAGAACTTGAATGGGGTCTGATAATTAGGAGGTTTTAATATATAAAAGTTATTTTCCTGATTTTGGTTGTTCTACTGCAGTTATGTTAGAGAATGCCCTTGTTTTTCAGAAGTAATCAAGTATCTGAGGGTGAGGAAGCATTATATTGGCAAAACTTTCAAATTGTTTAGGGGGAAAAGTTCTTTGTACTTAAAACTACTATAAGTTTGATATTGTTTTAATATTTTGAAAATTAACAATATTGAACTTTCTTTTGAATATGGTTGACACACACTGTTACATTAGTTTCAGGTGTACAATATAGTGATTCTCCATCTCCATACATTATGCTATGCTCACCACAAATGTCACCATACATTATTATATCATTGACTATATTTCCTATGCTGTACCTTATATCCCCATAACTTATTCATTCCATAACTGGAAACTTGTTATTGTGGCATAGGTATTGACCCATCAGAATGGGCACTGAGTGCTAACCAGTTCATGCCAACAAGATATCAGTCCTTGTATGAGGTAGTGATATATTTTGTTGTTTGCTAAATGCATATCCAATTTTCCCAACTTCATTAATTAAACACCATTAATTTTCCTAATTATAGGAAATGTCATCTTCAGCAAATACTAAATGTTTATATACATAGGTCTCTTTTCTGTTCCATTAATGTATTTGTTCATTCCTACAACAAGCTGTGTGATCTAGTATCCTGCTTTAATTACTATATTTTTACACAATATGTTGTTGTCTGTTTGGGCAAGTCTTCCCTCTATTCCTGCTTATCAAAATTATCTACATTATTTTCAATAATAACACTTTCATATAAATTTTATTTTACTTTTTGAAGATTTTATTTATTTGTTTGTCAGAGAGAGAGAGAGAACACAAGCATGGGAAGTGGCAAGCAGAGGGAGAAGCAGGCTCCCCGCTGAGCAAGGAGTCCAATGTGGGACTTGATCCCAGGACCATGGGATCATGACCTGAGCCAAAGACAGATACTTAACTGACTGAGCCACCCAGGCATCCCTCATAAATTTTTAAATCAGTGTTCAAGGTACATGAAAAATCCTACAGGTATATTAATTAGTGTTACTTTGAAAGTCACATATGTTGCATCCAAAATTAAAATGATATTATGTTCTTCCTTGGTGCAGGTGGTGCAAAGTGAATCACCTTCTTTTCAGTTTGTCATATTCAAGGAAGTGATATTGTCTTGAGATTAGATTCACTAATCATTTCCTTGAATATGACAAAATTATTACCATGTCTGGGCTTTGCACTAGCACTTTCTTTGCCTAAAATGTTATGTTCTGTTATTGTTATAGGTCACTCTGTTTTTGTTACTGTGATCTTAGTTTAAATGCCATTTCCTCAGAAAATCATTCCCTGACCACCTCATTTTAAAAAGCTACCCCATTACACCTTATCATATAACCTAATTTTATTCTTTGCACAGACCTATCCATTTAATTATCTGTCTCTTCTCTACTGCAATGTAAGGTCCATGAGATAAATTTGATATATTAATTGCTTTATGTTCAGCACCAAAAACAAAAAGCACGCAGTAGATACTCAGTTATTATTTTTGGAATAAGTGGAGGCAGATACCTCCATATTATCTCTCTAGAGTATAGGAAAAGTAAGCAGTGTGCCTACTCTTGCAGTAACTAATTAAAGCTAATCAATTGCCTGTGATTATTTTCTTGATCTGGGAAGAGGTAAATCAAAGAGAAGTATCCTCCATAAGGACCTAAAAGGAAAATGAGAGATTTCAGCACCACTCTGTTTTCTCCTGTTTTTATAGTTTCCACAGTCCCTAAGATGTTGTGCTTACCTTCCATACCTATAGGCTTTGATCTCTACTATTATATTAGAAAAATAATATGATAACATAATTTCAGTTAAGATGTTAGTAGTTGATAATGACTTTGTGTGTTAAGTCTCCCAGTGGAACAAAAACTTAATGAAGGACTCTGGAAAACCATACAGACTTTAAGACTCATTGTAATGGATCACAACAAAACATTTGTTTTCTGGTTGAGAGTGTGCCATCAACTTGTGTTTTCAAATTTTAGTGAAAGAATTCTTAAAATCCAAACATTTAAAAAAAATCCTTTCTCATGAAAGGGAACCATTTGGGGGTAAATATAAATTGAATAGCTCACCTCAATTTATTTTCATCTTTGCCCCCAAATATTTTGCATTCAACTAATGTTAATGTACAATAGCCACA
The DNA here is from genome assembly GCF_054177405.1 of Leptonychotes weddellii. Classification (NCBI taxonomy): domain Eukaryota; kingdom Metazoa; phylum Chordata; class Mammalia; order Carnivora; family Phocidae; genus Leptonychotes; species Leptonychotes weddellii. Next base: position 52,692,070 of record NC_138385.1, read on the forward strand.
CAAAGCACCAACTTAGGAACATTTGTGCAGAATCAAATATTAAATTTGCATATCTATTAAAAAATAGGGTCTTTCTTCCATATTAATTTTACAGATAACAAGCCTGAAACCAAATTCTATAGGTTAAAAAACAGACTGATACATCTACTCAGCTTCAAACATACGCTACTTCTCATGAAAAAGTAAGTGTGGTTTAGAGAGTAGAACCATGAACCCAAAGGGCAGACTTGGAAGCCACAGATTACTCCAAGGCTTGAAAAATAATGGTGTTTGTCTGTTTGGAAATTGTGATTGATGACTACTCTTTTTTTTTCTGTCATTTTCTCTCTTTTTGAGCAGAGACATCTATAACTGCTATCCTATTTTTAATCCACCAAGTATTTTGGGAACAGATAACTTATTTTCTAGTTTCATAAGTAGACAGAGAAGATTTCTGCCTCAGGATGGATTACACCCAGATACTCACCCATACATAATTAGATGATTTAGATGGGGAGATTAGGAACTTTAATCTGATGAAACTAAGATGGGTTTTTCCTTTTGTGTTGATAGTGCAACAGGATTACATTTTTGTGGGCTTTGCAATGGGATAAATGTATTTTTCGTGTGAGGTGAATGTGAATTTGGGGAAATAGGAGGGCAGATTGTGATAGACTGAATAATGGTCTCTCCCATAGGTATCTATTTCCTAATCCCCCAAACTGGTGCATATATTACCTTAAATGGTGTTACAAAACAAAAACAAAAATGAAAACAAACCCATAGGCCTAAAATGGTGTCATGAAAAAGAAAGAGAAAAAGAAAATACCTAAATTAGATATTGATGACATTCAAGGTAAAATTCATCTCGGGTAATTTCAGCTCAGCCTGTAAAACTAAACAAGTTATGTGCTTCCAAAATACAATGGTGGGACAGGCATAGGTTAGACATTTCCATTACAAAAGGAATAAATAGAAAAATAAATAAATAAAGGAGTGACAGATACCAGGTACGCCCAAACCTAATGGGACAAACAACATTAAATCTTAAACCTCGAGAGTAATCTTCTTTGGCTCAATCCTCTACCTTCCAGGCCCACTGGGGTGGCAAAGTTACTCCCAGGCTCAGTGGGAAGTTCCTGCTATGGCTTTTTGCCTGCATTCTGCTCCCATGATGATTCTCTGTAGGGGTCCTATTCCTCTGCCCAGTTGGGATCCTGAGCCTGTGGCTCTGCATTGCTGTCTTGTCCTTTGAAATCTAGGTGGAGGCAGCTATTCCCCCAGGACTATGCAATCTCAGGAACGCTCTGCTGCCTGTACCCCTACAGAGGGGTGGCCACAAAGACCTGCACTGCATCAGGGTCTTCCGGAGCTATACCTGGTGTGCACAAGGAGTGAAATGCTAGAGTGTGGGGAGAGGAGCCTGCAGTGTGATGTACTATTAGGCCAAAGCTTACAAGTGCTACTGGCTTCTTATTTGAAATTATTCTGCTCCCAAGCCCTTGCATGCTGGGCCCGTGATGGGAGTAGAGGCCCTGATGATCTCTGAATTGACTTAAGGATCATTATTCCATCATCTTAAGCAATAGTGCTTGGCTTCTGTTGAGAAAGTTGATCTTTACTAATCTCCTTATCAAACAGTTATTTGGCCCCACCCTTCGTGTTCTCCCCAGAACAGGCTTTTTCATTTTTTGCAATATGGGTAGGCTGAAAATTTTCCAAATCTTAGTGTTCTGCTTCTTTTTTGCTTAACAATTCCATCTTGAAATCATTTCTTCCTTCTTACATTCAAGAATTCAGGAAGAGCCAAACTGCATTTTCAACACTTTGCTTAGAAACAGCTTTAGCTAAATAGCCAGTTTCATCACTCAAAAGTTCTACTTTATACAAAACACTAAAATATGGACACAATTCAGCCGAATTTTTTTGCTGCTTCATAACAAAGATTGTCCCCCAACATCCCATGACATGTTGTTTGTTTCCATCTGCAACTTCATCAGATTGGCTTTTATCATCCATACTTCTGCCAACATTCTGTTCATAATTACTCAGGTATTATTCAAGAAGATTCTTTTTTCTTTCTGAGCTCTCACCAGAATTTTCCAGCTCCAAAGCTTCACCAGAATTTTGCTTCTATATGTTTAGATATTTGTTGCAGCAGCATCCCCCTTCTCAGCACCAAACTTTGTCTTAGTTGGGACCACTGTAACAAAAATACTATACACTGAATGGCTTAAACAATAAACATTTATTTCTCACAATTCTGGAGGCTAAGAAGGTCAAGATCAAGGTGCCAGAAGATTCCATGTCTAGTTAGATTCCACTTACTGGTTCACAGACAGTTGTCTTTTTCCCCTGTGTTTTCACATAGTTGGATGGGCAAGGGAGCTCAGTAGGGTCTCCTTTATAAGGACACTTATTTCACTCATGAAGGCTCTAACCTCATAACCTAATCTCCTTCCAAAAGCCCCACATCCAAATAACATCACATTGGGGATTAGGCTTCAACGTATAAATTTTGGGGGGAGGTACTCAAATATTAAGACCATGGCAGCTTCTTTCTCTTCTTTTGTAAAATAAAAAAATTAGGTAAAATAATCTCCAGCATCTTTTCCAGATAGGAATTTTATGTTTGTCTCTGCACTAATTTCCTAGGTTTGGAAGAACACAGATCTCATTTGGAGATAGGCAAATTTTTCATTTCAACAGGTACAAAGAGCCTAATCACTTGAGCACTGATTTTAATCCAAATTGGTCTACCTCATATTTAAAGTTTTTACTCTTCTATTTAAAATCTCTTATTTGCATCCAGAGCTAGGTACTATATTCTGGGTCATTTGTTCTTTGACCAATTTTCATCACCTTGATTCTAATAATCTTGTTTGGATTTTTCTAACATTTGTATTCTCTTAAAAAGAAAAATACTATTTAGATGAGACCAACAACAAAGGGACTTAGGGACTAACCTGTAGAGGGCAATGATTTTTCTTCCTACTATTTGAATTCTGCCACCATCACAAAATTCAGATCATGGCATGGTCATATGAGCCATGTTCTTTTTTCCGCTTTCCAGTAAAGGTTTGTTATTCTATCCTAATGTAGTTACAGATAGAAAGAATATATTAAATTTTAAACATTTGGTGGAGATATGTGGTATTAAAAAGGAGATAAATATATTAAAACCAAATGTCTTTACTTTTAACACTTTTATTACATTAGAAAAATAATAACAACATGAAATCTGACTTAGTAAAGTGTCAGAAAACCTTTCTCTATATCTACAGATGAAATATTTCAAAATTATTTGTTTCAAGGAGTTTCAAATGAATTTCATAAAGTATTATTTTGTACTTGCTTGATGAAAAACAATTAGCATTACAAAATTTCAATGATTTTTTTTTCTTCATCATCTTTAGGAAATCTCTCATTTTTATCACTATAATGCAGTTGTTCTATAAGCAGCTTCTGATCTTTTTTCATAATCATGTCACCAATGAATCCCTATGAATATGTTAACATTCTGGGTTGGCCCAAAATTGGAAGAAAAGCAAGAAGAATTTGAAAGCATTAGAAATTTTAATCATTTATTTATTTACTTACTTATTTATTTATTATTATGTTCAGTTAACCACTGTATAGTACATCATTAATTTTTGATGTAGTGTTCAGTGATTCATTAGTTACATATAAGACCCAGTGCACATCACAACACATGCCCTCCTTAATACCCATCACCCTGTTACCCCTCCCTTCTGAAACCCTCAGTTCGTTTCCTGGGGTCCACAGTCTCACATGGTTCATCTCCCTCTCTGATTTCTCCCCCTTCAGATTTCCCTCCCTTCCCCTGTAGTCCTCCGTGCTATTGCTTATGTTCCACATATGAGTGAAACCATATGATAATTGTCTTTCTCTGCTTGGCTTACTTCACTTAGCACAATCCCCTGATCACCTTTTAAAATTGATGATTTAGATATGATATAGGCATAGTAAGAACAAAAGCATAAGATACCAAACTTTAGCTTGACAATTTTATACAAAAGAATGCCTTGTAAATCCTAGGTCTAAACCACATCACCATTAAACTTGAGGTATGAGGTACTGCTCAAATAGATATGGTAGTATATTACTGTGGAAGGCACACTGGACTAGGAGTCAGGAAGCCTAAGTTCTACTTTTAGTTTCTTCACTAGATTGAAATTACTAAAATCCCATAATCTGAGCTTCAACTTCTTCTTCTATCTAATGGGATAATATAATTTTTTTTTCTATGCCTCACAGGTTTAAGAAGATTGAATGAGGGGTGCCTGAGTGGCTCAGTCATTAAGCCTCTGCCTTCGGCTCAGGTCATGATTTCAGGGTCCTGGGATCGAGCCCCTCATCGGGGTCCCTGCTCGGCGGGAAACCTGCTTCTCCCTCTCCCACTCCCCCTGCTTGTGTTCTCTATCTCACTGTGTCTCTCTCTGTCAAATAAAAACATAAAATCTTAAAAAAAAAAAAAAAGACGAGTGTGTTCAAAGTGCACACAATTAAAAAAAAGATTGAGGTAATGTATATTTTTTTTTTTTTAAGTTTATCTTACTCAGAGTTCGTTGAGATTCTTAAATGTGTAAATCAATGTGTTTCATTAAATTTGGGAAGATTTGGACCATTATTTCTTCAAATATTTTTTTCTGCAATTTTCTAGTTTCTTCTGGGGCTTGCATTGTGTATGGTGATACTCTTGATAGTATCTCACAGGCTTCTGTTCTTCATTTTTCTTCATTTTTTTCTTTCTATTCCTCAAACTTGATAATTTTAATTGGCTAATTTTTAAGTTTGCTGACTCATTCTATTGCTTGCTCAAATCTGCTGTTTAACTCCTCTCATGAATTTTTCAATTCAGGTATTGTGTTTTAAACTCCAAAAATTATGTGTGGTTTCTTTATTAACTTCTATTCTTTATTGATGTTCTCTATTTGGTGGAACATTGTTCTTACACTTTCCTTCAGTTCTTTAGATATGGGTTTTTTTACCCCTTTGAAAGTATTTAAAATAACGTATTTAAAGTCTTTCTGGTATGTACAATATCTGAGTTTCCTCAGGGATGGATTTTATTTATTTTTATTTTTTAAAGATTTTATTTATTTATTTGACAGAGAGACACAGTGAGTGAGGGAACACAAGCAGGGGGAGTGGGAGAGGGAGAAGCAGGCTCCCTGCAGAGCAGGGAGTCCAATGCAGGACTCAATCCCAGGAAGCTGGGATCATGACCTGAGCCAAAGGCAGATGCTTAAGGCGCTCAGGGATGAATTTTATTAATTACTTTTTTCCTGTGCATGGGCTATGCTGTCTTATTTATGTGTAGTTCTCATATTTTTTAAACTGTAGAATTCAATTAATATATGTAGTAACTCTGGAAATCAAATTCTACCTCTTCCCTTAGGCTTGTTATTATTGCTTTTTGTTGTCATAATTTTTGTTGTTTGTTTAGTAATTTTTCTGAACTAAATAATTATGTAAGTTATATATTCTCTGTAGTTTGGCAGCTGAGGTCTCCATTCACTTAGTGTTCAACTAATGATTGGTAAGGTATTTCCCTAAATGCCTGGAAATAACAAATCATCCAGTCTTTGCTAATGCACTCTGTGTGCTTCCTAGGACATGCATTAAACCCTCTGCTGGACACTTCACAATTCTGCCTTAGCCTTTACTTCCTGCCTCTACAGAGCTTTGAAGTCAGCCAGAATTGAGAGATTAGGGACTTCTCAGATTTTTCCTGAGCATGCACACAGCTTTAAACCTGCATGTGGACATCTAGGCTCTCAAGGGTATGTTAAAGTTTTTCAAAGCTTCCATGAACATCTCATCCTGAGATTTTCCTATAAAACTATTTGGTCTGTCTATGGTTTGGCCTTTTCCATCACCTAAGGAAGCTGTGATATTAAAATGTTCAATAAATGCCTTGTATAGAGAGGCTTTTAGCACTTAATCACTGGATAAGTTAGAGTGAGATCAAATATAGACAAGCCTTTTGAAAGTGTCATCTAGGGAACCACCAGATGGGTCAAATAATGACAATTCTTTGAAAATTATGCCATAGAAATGCTCCAGCTCCATTTTGCTGTCTCCAGTGTTGGGAATGTGGGCTGTTATTTTCCAAGGCTACCACTGAGCTTGTAAGTGGGGGATGAAACTGGAATAAATATAAATTCCATAAAACTCATAATTCTTACTGGGATTTAGAGGTATATTTTCTTTTACTAAATGCTTAGTAAATGTCAGGTTACTACAAGCCTTTGGTTAATTTCCAGAGTTCTGAAAATGTTAATTCTAACAATTTGCCCCTTTTTTCATTGCTTTTATGGAGTGGTGATTTTTTTTCTGATGACATTCCTACTTTTCATTCCTTCTTGTATTGCTATTTTACTTTTGACTAAATTACTTTTTAGTTGTCTATTCATTGAGTTTCTTTTGGTTATTATAATTTTCAGTTCTAGAATTTTCAGAGTTTCATTCCAAATCTGCAATGGCATTTTTATACTCTCTAGTTCCTTACTGAAATTTATATTTTCTTACCTCCATGAATATGGAAATTGTCCTATAATTCCAATATCTGGTATACCTATGGGTTTGGTTCTATTGTCTTGTGTCTGTGATGATGCTTATTTATGCCATTTTGTTTTTTCATGTATCTAATTATATTTTCTTGTGTATTGGACACTGTATTGAAACAATTATTTCTGGAAATAATTTAATGCCTAGGATGATATATTTCTTTATGGTAGATATAAACATATTTCTTTCAAGTACTTAGGAACTAATAATCTAGGACCAGTTTCAGATTTTAGAACTTGAGATTTTCTGGACCATCAATATAATTTGAAACTAGGCAACAATCCACATGAGTTCTGGATTACTTCAAGTTTGTTCTTACTTCTTGGGTGTAGTTCTTCAAGTCCCCTATTCTAATTGAAGGGTGATTTACAAGGGTCCCTAGGCCTGGCAGAACCTGGGTTTAAAATTTTGTCTCATTTGTTCCATTAAATGCTCTACTCAGCCTCTCATGTGCCTCATTGCAGTCAGAATAAGGAATTTCAAAAACTAAGCTAATTTTTGTGGACTCTCTTTTTCTCACATTTTTTGGCTCAGTAGCTCCTGTCTTGTGTTTGATCCACTTAGAAATAAAATGTTTTAAATAAAGAGACACCTCTCTTTGTGTGGTTTTAATATACAAGACTTTCAATCATGAGAGTTTAAATAGCACCAGTCCTACAACATTGTTTATATTTCACTTTCCACAATATTTTAACTATGAATACTTGCTTCAAGTACAAATTTTGTTGCTAGCTCTTCAATCCACAAATTAGCACATTAAAAAAAAGATTTCATCATCGTCAATGACCAATATAGCATAGCTTCTTTCAAAGTCTATCAGCCATTGGTCACTGTGCATATATTATTCAGTTCATGCACAGAAAGAAAAGGATGTAGATATGCTGCTTCTTTGTCTCTCAGCAATAATACATTTCATTTTACAACAATGCATAATTGAAAGAGAATTGGCCAACACAAATATCAAAGTGCATCAAAGGATAAGAGTGGAAGTGAAATTCAAATCAAATATAAATGGAGTTACAGAAGAAATAGCTGACTGTGGGAATGCTGGCACCGCCACCACTGAGAAACTCTAGAGCCAGAGGAACTTAGCTAAGGCAAACTTACATGCATAAATAAGAAAAGTGACTATGATAAAAAAGAATGAAGATGTCCCAGAGAAAGTTTTGCTGGCAAAAATTTCACATCCAATGGGCTCTGGGAGATATTTCACAACATTGGAAACAAAAGGATTAAATGTTGTAAGCTAATTCAAACCTAGAAATGAGCATCACAATTCATGGAGACATAGAAAAGACGCTTTCTCCAAATCATAAATTATATAACTAGAAGAAGGAGAACACTGTTCAGGCTATTCTTAATGCATTTCTACAAAGAAATAATACACTTTAATTTCAAAATATTTAAAACAGAGTGCACTAAATTAGTATTTTTTTACTATTTTTTTCATTTTCCTATCCATTTAAAACTGAGTTTTTAAATTTTTGACATAAATTCTTTAAAGTCACAGAACAATCATAGTATTTCTCATTGATTATTAAGATTGCTTTGCATGGTTTCAGCTTGTGTGGTCACTTTCCTAATCCCACACTACTGTGCAATGTAAGGACTCCCTATATTTTGTTTAGCTTTTCAGCTGTCTTCAGCAGGTAGTTTGATCTTAATTAAATTGTTCTGCATTACTCTGTATAACTTCCAAAGAACTTTTCCTACATGGTAATATTTAATCACCACAATAATTCTGTAAGATACAGTGGGCAGGTTTTATTAGGTTCCTTATTTTATAGATGAGGAAACAGACACCTAGAGATGATTGGCGATTCTGAGTTAAATAGTTAAGTGTGAAGCTCGGATTCAAACTCAGGTTTATTTGACACCAAAATCCTTATTTGTAACTAATCTACTATAATGATGTTCTAGAAGTAGAACTCATCTTTCTAATTCCAGACTTTTTTTTTTTTGTACCACATAAATTATTCT
>NC_138385.1:52701122-52727059 GCF_054177405.1 Leptonychotes weddellii
TCATTTGCAAATATCTTCTCCCAGTCTGTGGGTTGCCTCTTTGTTTTGTTGACTGTTTCTTTTGCTGTGCAGAAGCTTTTTATCTTGATGAAGTCCCAAAAGTTCATTTTTGCTTTTGTTTCCCTTGCCTTTGGAGATGTGTCTTGAAAGAAGCTGCTGTGGCTGATGTCGAAGAGGTTACTCCCTATGTGTTGGAGAGGTTGAGGAGAAAGGGGAACCCTCTTACACTGTTGGTGGGAGTGCAAGCTGGTACAGTCACTTTGGAAAACAGTGTGGAGGTTCCTCAAAAAGTTAAAAATAGAGCTACCCTATGACCCAGCAATTACACTACTGGGTATTTACCCCAAATACCAGATATAGTGGAAAGAAGGGCCACATGCACTCCAATGTTCATAGCAGCAATGTCCACAATAGCCAAACTGTGGAAAGAGCCGAGATGCCCTTCAGCAGACAAATGGATAAAGATGTGGTCCATATATACAATGGAATATTACTCAGCCATCAGAAAGGATGAATACCCAATTTTTGAATAAACATGGATGGGACTGGAGAAGATCATACTAAGTGAAATAAGTCAATTATCATATGGTTTCACTTATTTTTGGAACATAAGGAACAGCATGGAGGACATTAGGAGAAGGAAGGGAAAAATGAAGGGGGGGAAATCAGAGGGGGAGATGAACCATGAGAGACTATGGACTCTGAGAAGCAAACTGAAGGTTTTAGAGGGGAGGGGAGTGGGGAGATGGGTTAGCCCAGTGATGGGTGTTAAGGAGGGCACATATTGCATGGAGCACTGGGTGTTATATGCAAACAATGAATCCTGGAACACTACATCAAAAACTAATGATGTACTGTATGGTGACTAACATAATATTAAAAAAAAAAAAAGGGCCTCCTTGTCATTCTACATCTCTTAGCATGGCTTGTGGGTGGCTCTGGCTCCCAGGCATTCTCTTACAGACATAACCTCCTGTCTATGCCAGTTTCTTCTTCTGATCCCTGGTGCTTTGGCTTCAAGTGTGCCACGGATGAAATGATATAAATAACTTGCTGGAAAGAAAGAGTCTGACCTGATGTAACTGATCTGTGTATCTCAGCTGCCCCAAGTTTTTATTACCTGAACGGATACTCTGAAAACCTTAGAGAGACATGTATACCTTTCTTATTTTCCCAACTAGCCTTCTTATTTGTGGCTTTTTTCCCCTCTTGTTATCAAACTGAGCTAGTGCTAAAGGTCAGTGAGTTTCATTAAGGATTGGATGATAAACTTGGTGATAAATGTTCAAGAAATGAAACATAACACAGTGATTCTGTAGTACTTAAATTCCTATACTATGTGAATGAGTATGATACTTTTTATATTGAGGTAAAATTCACATAACATGAATTTATTATTTAATCCATTTAAAAGTACAATTCAGTGACTATACAATTACAGTGTTGTGCAATCATTACCACTATCTACTTTCAGAACATTTTCATAATTCCTAAAAGAAACCTTCTATTCATTAAACAATCACATTCTTTTTCCCTCTCCCTTCAAACCCTGGCAGCCACTAATTTGCTTTCTGTCTATTTGGAGCCTATTCTGAACATTTAAATTGAATCATATAATATGTGGCCTTTGTGTCTGGCTTATTTTACTTATTTTGATGTTAAGGTTAATTTATATTGTAACATGTATTAGTATTTTACTCTTCTATGGTTACATGTTATTCTTTGTCTTTTTATGGCTTAATAATATCCCATTGTATGGATATACCACATATTTTTTATCCACTCACCAGTTGATGGACATTTGCCTTGTTTCCATGTTTAGGATATTATTAATAATGCTGTTATAAACATTTGTGTACAACTTTTTGTTTATACATCTGTTTTCAGTTCTCTTGTGAATATATCTAGGAGTGAAATTATTAAGTCATATGGTAATTCAATCTTTAACTTTTTGGGAAGGCTAGACTGGTTTCCAAGTGTTTGACCAATTTTACATTCCCACCAGAAATGCACAAATATTCAAATTTCTTCACATATTCTGCAGCCTTCTTTTTGGATAAAGTCCCCTTTAATCTTACCTTTCATCATTTGTGCTTTTGTTGTCATATCTGAGAAACCATTACCTAATTCAAGATTATAAAGATTCATGCTTATGTTTTCTTCTAAAAGTTTTAGAATTTGAGCACTCACACTTAACAGTTTGATTCATTTTTAGTTAATTTTTGCATATGGTGTGAGGTAGGGGTCTCATTTCATTATTTTGCTTGTGGATATTCAGTTATCCCAGAGCAGTTTGTTGAAAAGGTTATTTCACCCATTAAATGGGGTTGGAACCCTGGTCAAAAACCAACTGACCATAGATTTGTGGATTTATTTCCAGATTCTTAATTCTATTCCATTGATCTATATGTCTCCCCTCATGCCAGTATTACCCTGTTTTGATTACTGTAACTTTGTAGTGTCTTGAAATTAAAACAAAATCATAATTTCTCCAACTTTGTTTTTCTTCTTCAAGATCATGTGGGTTATTCTGAGTTCCTCTAATTCCATATGAATTTTAAAATTACCTTCTTATTTTCTGCAAAAAAAAAGCTATCTGAGATTTTTATAGAGATTTGTTGTAACTATAGATCAATTCAGGGATTATTGCCACTTTAACAATATTGTCTTCTAATCCATAAAAGATGTATTTTTATTTATTTAGATCTTCTTTAGTTTCTTTTGACAATATTTTGTAGTTTTTAGTATACAAGTCTAACACCTCCTTAGTTAACTTTACCAGTAAGTATTTTATTCTTTTGGCTGCTACTGTAAATGGAATTGTTTTCTTTATTGCTTTTTCAGATTGTTAATGTATACAAATACAACTAATTTTTGTATATTGATCTTGTATCCTGCAATTTTGCTGAGTTCCTTTATTAGCCCTAATAACTATTGGTTGTATTTTTTAAGATTTTCTATATATATGATTATGCCATTTGTGATTAGAGATAATTTAACTTCTTTTCTAATTTGGATGCATTTTCTTTCTTTTCCTTACTTAATGTCCTTGGCTAGAACTTGCAAAACAATGTTGAATATGAGTGGCAAGAGTGGACCTATTGTCCTGTTACCAATATTTAGGGGGGAAACTTTCACTCTTTTACCTTCAAGTATGAAATTATTTTATTTTTTATAGATATCGCTTATCAAGTTGAAGAATTTCCTTTCTATTCTTAGTTTGCTGAGTGTTTTAATCATGAAAGTGTGTTGGATTTTTCAAATGATTTTTTTTTTTGTCTCAAACGAGATAAACATGTGTTTATTTAACCTTCATTCTATTAATATGTTCTATCACACTGATTTATTTTTGTATGTTGAAGAACCCTTGCATTTGCTTGTATAAATCTTACTGAGCCATATTGTATAATCCAATGATAGTTTTTCAACCTTAAGCATATCCTGAATGTAACATAACTTTGGGAAAGTTAGTGTATAGTTGAATCTTAGTTACGATTATTTTCAGGTTTGTGGGTTAAACTAGGTGGTTATTTAAAAAGTACAAATTAATCAGGAGAACATTGTTTTATAAGCATGCAAATAAACATAAATGAAAAAAAATTTTAAAAACCTTAATTGGTTTAAAAACTAATGGGAAAGTAAATATATATATAAAAAAATGTTGTTGTCTGGAGGTGAAGAGCCATAATATTCAAACGTTCCTCAAAAGTCAATTGATTTCTTTGCCAGATTATATTACATATAGTAATGGGAGAAAATAATTGCTAAAGAATTAGCAATAGCAGCATCCCCTATCTGAAACATAAAGATAAAGAGATCCACTCCACAACTCTACAAAGAAGGGAAGAAGATCTTTCAGAGCACAACATAAAAGCTGATACGGCCTCTGAGAGGTGAGGATTGCAGAAACAATCTGCTGAGCCTTCTTACTGGCTCCAGGTTTGGAGTTTCATGACAGAGCATAAACTTGATGTGGGTAGGAGTAGACCTCGAAGAATCTTTATTTCTTAAAATTGTCTCATTAATTTGATGATTGTTTTTGTCTGCCAACTACTACTAGAGTTTAAGCTCCCTGAGGGCAAGAACCTAGTTTAAATTGTTCACCACATTACCCCCAACAGCTAAACAGTGCTGTGAACATAGGATACAAGTGAAGTGTTATAATATTATAATAAAGAAATTCTTTAAAATGGCAACTAACTAGGAGATGTTTTAATGATATGACAATAGCATGCTTTATTGAACGGTGAGCCTATAAATTGAATATCTCAGAGTGAGGTCAAAATCTAACCTAGATTGTGCGATAGAGTGATCAATACCAAGAGATTGGAACATAGTGTAAACATGTGACTAATACAATTGGAACCGTTTCCATTGCATTAATTTTATATTGCTACTGTCACAAATGATCACAAACTAGTAATTTAAAATAACACAAATATATCATCTTACAGTTGTAAAGGTCAAAAGTCTAATATAGGTCTCACTAAGCTAAAATCAAGGTGCTGGCAATGTTGAGCTCCCTTCTGGATAGTTGAGGGGAGAACATGTTCTTGGCCTTTTCCAACTGTTACATGCATTCCACATTCCTTGGCCAGTGGAACTTTTTCATTCATTTTCAAATTCAGCAACATTACATCTCTCCGACCTTTTCATGTGTTACATCTCCCTCTGACTGACTAAGGCCAGGAAAGGTTCTGTGCTTTCAAAGATTCACATGATTAAATTGGGTCCACCCAAATAATCCACTATAATGTCCTTCATTTTAAGATATGTAACTTCAACCACATCTGCAAAGTTCCTTTTTCTATGAGAGGTAACATATTAACAGGTTCTGATTATAAGTATGTAGATGATTTTGAGGGGTCATTATTCTGCCTAGCCCACTCATCCTGAGATTTGAGGAGAAGATGGGAGGCAGAATATAATAATTTGTTTTATTTATTTATTTATTTATTTATTTTTTTAAAGATTTTATTTATTTATTTGAGAGAGAGAGAATGAGAGACAGAGAGCATGAGAGGGAGGAGGGTCAGAGGGAGAAGCAGACTCCTTGCCGAGCAGGGAGCCCGATGCGGGACTCGATCCTGGGACTCCAGGATCATGACCTGAGCCGAAGGCAGTCACTTAACCAACTGAGCCATCCAGGCACCCAATAATTTGTTTTAAATTGGCAGAGGATAACTGCAATTATTTTTATTCTTTAATTTTTTCATTTAGGTAAAGTTGGTATATAACATTATATATGTTTCAGGTGTGTAATATTATAATTCAACATCTGTATGCACTATAAAGTGATCACCACCAAAAGTCTAGTTACCATCCATCACCATATAATTAATTGATTCATTCACCCATTTAATTTACTCCCAACCCCCCTTCCCATCTGGTAACCATTAATCTCTTTTCTGTATCTATGAGTTTGTTTTGCATTGTTTTTGTTCATTTATTTATTTATTTTTAGATTCTACATATGAGTGAAATCATACATATCTGTATTTTTCCATCTAACTCATTTTACTTAGCATAATACTCTCACAGTCCATCCATGTTGTTACAAATGGCAAGATTCTATTCCTCTTTATGCCTGAGTAGTATTCCATGTATACATACCACATTCTATTTATACATTCAGCTATTGATGGGTACTTTGGTTGCTTCCATATCTTCACTATTATAAATACTATTGCAATGGATATAGGAGTGCATATATATTTTCTAATTAGTATTTTCAAATTCCTTGGATAAATACTCAGAAGCGGGTTGGCTAAATCATATGATAGATATATTCTTAATTCCTTGAGTAATCTCTGTATTGTTTTCCATAGTGGCTGCACCAATTTACATTCTCTCCAACAGTATCCAAGGGTTTCCTTTTCTCCACATCTTTTCCAGAATTGTTACTTCCTGCCTTTTTTGATAATAGCTATTCTAACTGGTGGAGGCAATATCTCATTTTGCTTTTGATTTGCATTTTCCTAATAATTAGAGATGTTGGACATCCTCTCAATTGCTTCTTGGCCATCTTTATGTCTTCTTTGGAAAAAAATATATATATTCAGACCTTCTGCCCATATTTTAGTCAGATTGTTTTATTATTTTTGAGTGGTATGAGTTTTTACATGTTTTGATATTAACCCTTTATCAATATTTGCAAATATTATCTCCCATTCAATAGGCTGCCTTTTCATTTTGATGATGGTTTCCTTCACTGTGCAGAAACTTTTTATTCTGATGTCCCACTTTTTAAAAAAATTTTCTTTTGTTTCCCTTGCCTTTGTAGTCATATCCACAAACACTCACTAAGACTGATATCAAGGAGCTTACCATATATGTCTTTTTTCCCCCTAGGAATTTTATTGTTTCAGACTTTACCTTCAATCTTCAATCCATTTTGAGTTATTGTTTGTGTATGCTATAAATAGTGGTCTAGTTTCTTTTTATTTTGCATGTGCCTGACTAATTTTCCTACTACCATATACTGAAGAGACTGTCCTTTGTCCACTGTATGTTCTTGACTCCTTTGTCTTAAATTAATTGTCTGTATATGTCTGGGTTTATTTATGGGCTCCTGATTCTGTTCTATTGATTTGTGTATCTGTTTTTATGTCAATACCATACTGTTTTGGTTACTGTAGCTTTGTCGTATAGTTGAAATTAAGGAGCATATTACTTTCATCTTTGTACTTTCTCAAGATTGCTTCGGATATTTGGGATCTTTTGTGATTGCATACACATTTTAGAATTATTTGTTGTAGTTCTGTGAAAAATACCATTGTAATTCTTATAGAGATTGCATTGAAACTATAGATTGCTTTAGCTGGTATGGACATTTTAATGGCATTAATTTTTTTCAATCCATGAGCATGGACTATCTTGCCATTTATTTGTGTCTTCTTCAATATCTTTTTTCAGTGTCTTATAGTTTTCAGTGTACAGGTCTTTCACTTCTTTCATTAAATCTATTCCTAGGTATTTTATTATTTTTGATTCAATTGTAAATGGGATTGCTTTCTTTTTTGAGGGGGGTTGCTCTCTTAATTTCTCTTTCTAATAGTTTGTTATTAGTGCATAGAATTGCCACAGATTTCTGTATATTGATTTTGTATCATGCAACTTTATTAGTTTATTGGTATTCACAGTTTTTTTTTTTTGTTTTTGCTAGAGTCTAGTGTATTTTATATATAGTATTGTGTCATCTGCAAATTGTACTGCTTTTACATATTCCTTTCTAATTTGGATGCTTTTTTTTCTTGCCTTATTGCTATGGTTAGGGCTTCCAGTACTATGTTGAATAAAAGTGCTGGGAGTGGGCATCTTTATTTTGTTCCTGATCTCAGAGGAAAAGCTTTTACCTTTTCACTATTGAGTATGATGGATTTATTGCATATGGCCTTTATTATGTTGGAGAGCATATCCACATTGTTAAGAGTTTATTTTTTTAATCACAAATGGATGTTGAATTTTGTCAAATGTCTTTTCTGCATCCATTGAGATGACCATAAGATTTTTATTTTTTGTTGATGTGGTGTAGCATGTTGATTGATTTGTGGATATTGAACCATTATTACATCCCTAGAATAAATCCCACTTGATCATGGTGTCTGATCGTTTTAGTATTGTTGAATTCAGTTGACTAATATTTTGTTGAAGACTTTTGCATCTATGTTCAGAAAGGATATTGGCCTATATTTCTTGTGTGTGTATGTGTGTGTGTGTGTAAGTTTGTATGGTGTGATGCATTTGTCTGGTTTTGACATCAAGGTAGTGCTCACTTTGTAAAATAAATTTGGATGTTTTCCCTCCTCTTCAATATTTTGGAGGAGTTTGAGAGGATATATATTAAATCTTCTTTGAATGTTTGGTAGAATTCACGAGTGAAATGATCTGGACCTAGGTTTTGGTTTATTGGGAGTTTCTTTGTGACTGATTCAATCTCCTTATTAAAATCAGCCTGTACACATTTTCTATTTCTTCATGATTGTGTGTTTGGAAGATTGTGTTTCTAGGAATTTATCTATTTCTTCTAGGTTGTTCAATTTATTGGTGTATTAGTATTCATAGTAGCTTTTCATAATCCTTCATATTTATGTGGTGTTATTTGTAACATTTCCTCTTTCATTTCTGGTTTTATTTATTTGAGCTTTCCCTTTTGTTCATGGTTAATCTAGCTAAAGTTCTGTCATTTTTGTCTATCTTTTCAAAGAACTCATTCTTAGCTTCATTAATATCTGCTATTGTATTTTTAGTCTCTACTACCTATATTTTTTTACTATGATTTTTATTTCTTTCCTTTTACTTACATTAGGCTGCATTTGTTCTTGTTTTTAGTTCAAGTGTAATAACTACAGTTATTTTTAAAGTGGTGCCTGAAACACTGAATGGAAAGAGAAATGCCAAGGAAATGCTAACATTAGTAAGAAAGAAGGAAGAGAAAAGAAGGAAATTTAAAGATTGCTGAGTTGGTGTGGACTTGAGGCCTAATGTAGGAAGCCATGTTGAATAACAAGTCTCCCATTTGCATGCTACTTTTGTCTGAGATAGGACCTATTAAAGGGTATTATTCTCTCTTGAAATTAATTAATTGTCAATAGTACCTTCTCTGGTGAACAGCTTCTTATTAGCAGGCCATAAATTATAGGTATCATATTTGGTGGAAATTCATATGAATATTGCAGTTCTTGTAGGTCTTAAAGTGATCTAATCAATGTTTTGTTTTCTGAAATATGGGGCAAACTAGAATCTAAATATTCTGAATAGCAACTTCTTAGAAATATCATCTTTAGAACCTCACATCTACCAAATTCCTCTTCCTGGGAAGTTGGAATAAGGACATTACACTTTATCTCTCCTTCTGAATGCAGCTATAACCTGAACAGAATGTATTGAGCAGCTGTTTGAAGACTATGAAAAACAAATACTAGTAGATGGATCACAGAAGAAAACAATAATTAATATTTTAATTATTTTAATAATTATTTATTAAAATATTTATTTATTTCATTTATTATATAATATACATAATATATAATATATAATATATAAAATTATTTATTTATTAAAATACTTATTTTAATAATAATAAAATTATTATTTTATTTTCTTGCAGTATCCTCCAGTCCAGACATAAAACAGTACAAACCTAGATGAAGGGAGCAGGGCAGAGAATTTTAGAAGTATCTGTTTAATCATAGTTCAAGAATCAAAAAAAAGGAACTCTGAATGTTTGAAGAGAGTGGGGACTACCTTTGCCTCATTTTCTTTTTCTTTTTTTTAATTTCCTGCACTTCAGATATTACTAATATGTTTGCTCAGAGCACAGGATATTGATTGTTCTGCATTCCCTATTGTGTGTGGTCATTGTATTAAAAAGCACATTTGTGTGTTTTAGCTTGTGTTTCATTTCTGACTTCTTTTCCACCTGTGAATGGACGTTAGAGGAAATCACAAAATAGGAATAGCAGCAGCAGTGGCAGTAGTGTGTACCATAACTGTCTAATTCTGAAAGAGGGGAACATTTCTCTCTATCAGAGGAGCTATGGTCTCAAGAAAATAAGATAAAAAAAAAACAACTCCCATTGCATTTTATTTCTAAGTCTTGCTCTTTCTTGGCCCCAAATGAGGGTGTTGTTATGCTTCAGAGAAGGATAAATAAAGTCCCAACTTTATGTCCAGAGGTGATCTTCAGGAATCCAGAACTCTAGGAAACTACAGGAAAATTATAGAGAGAGCCTTCATAAAGTGATCCCATTAAATTGTTTAAGAACACCTTGCTGCACTTGCAAGATGTACATATATGGGGCTGACCTTAAACAGCATAACATAGGTTTTGAAAACTAAACTATGATACATACAACCACTTAGATCTCAGAGAGGCCACTGGTTACACACGTGGTGTGCAGATCCAAATAGTACTGCAAAGTCTGTGAAAACTAAACTGACATTAGAATTAAATAATTCAAGCCAGAACTTGCAGCCTGAATGCAAACAAGTCAATGACTGCTAAGCAAAAATATCAGTGCAGTTGACCCTTGAACAATGTGGGGGTTAGAGGCACTAACCCCCTCCAACACAATTGCAGTTGGAAATCCATGTGTAACCTTTGATTTTCTAAAAGTTTAACTAATCATCTATTGTTGACTAGAAGTCTTAGTGAAACAGTCAACAGTCAACACATATGTATTATGTACTGTATTCTGACAATAAAGTCAGCTAGAGAAAAGAAAATGGTATTGAGAAAATCATGAGGAAGAGAAAATACATTTATAGTACTGTACTATAAAAAAACCTGTAAATAAGTGTACTTGTGGAGTTCAAACCTGTGTTGTTCAATGATCAAGTATATATTCCATATGATTTATACAAGACTCAGAGTCTCAGCATAATATTCAAAGTTTCCATTTTACAATCCAAAATTATTTAACACATATGGAGATCCAGGAAAATAACAAGTTACATGGGATAAAGATCAACAGACTCCAGCAGAGATTGATCCATATGTTGGAAGTATCTATAAAAGACTTTAAAGCGGTTGTTATGAAAACAAATCAAAAACAAGCAAAGCAACCTCCAATTGGCAAGTGTGATCATTTTCTTTTATTTCCTACATGTGTTATTCTTTATTCATTTTTCCTTTCAAATCTCAAGTCCAAGCCATTTTATTTTTATTTTTATTTTCACTGAAAAATTATTTTTATTATTAAATAAAAGTTCTCTATCTACTTGTTAGTGCTTTCTAAAGAAACTCTGGGAAACAAACTGAGGGTTGCAGAAGGGAGGGGGTGGGGAGATTGGGTAACCAGGTGATGGGTATTAAAGAGGGTACGTGTTGTGATGGCACTGGGTGTTATATGCAACTAATGAATTGTTGAACACTACATCAAAAACTAATGATGTACTATATGTTGGTTAACTGAACATTAATAATAATAATATTAATAATAATAAAAGAATGTTCATGAAAAAGATGTTTCATCAACAAGTATTTGGTAATTCAAGGGTACTTCCGACTTTTTATTTTATAAAAAATGTGTATGTTTAAGGTGTATAATATGATGTTTTGATATACATATACATTGTGAAATGATTACTACTATTAAGCTAAATAGCATATCCATCCCTTCACACAGCTACCATTTTATCTTACCTACTTATCTACTATCATAGCAAATTTCAAGTATACAATAGAGTATTATTAAATATAGCCACCATGCTGTACATTAGATCTCTAGAACTTATTTATCCTATATAACTGAAACTTTGTACTCTTTGACCATTATCTCCCCATTTTCCCAAACCCCTCAACCCTGGTAACCACCATTCTACTCCCTAATTCAATGTTTTTTATTTGTTTATTTTTTATTTTTAGATTTCACATGCAGGTGACATCAAGCACTTTTATTTCTGTTGTTTGGCTTGTTTCACTCAGAAGAATGTCTTCCAGTTTGAACCATTTTGTCACAAATGGCAGGATTTCCTTTGATTTTTAAGGCTGATATATATGAAATATACCATAACTTCTTTATTCATTAGTTTGTCAAAGAACACTCAGGTTGTTTTCATAGCTTGGCTATTGTGAATAGCGTTGCAATAAACACAGGAGTGAATGTATCTCTTTGATATCCTGTTTTTATTTCCTTTCAATATATACCCAGAAGTGGGATTGCTGGATCATATGGACGTTCTATTTTTGATTATTGAGGAATCTCTATACTGTTTTCCACAAAATACGTATCAATTTACATTCCCACCAACAGTGTACAGGGTTTCTTTCCTTTTGTCCTCATCCTTGCCAACACTTGTCTTTAGTCTTTTTGATAATAGCCATCATAACAGGTGCAAACTGTATCTCATTGTGGATTTAATTTTCAATTTCCTGATGGTTAGTGATGTTGAGCAGCTTTTCATATATTTGCTAGACTTTCATATGTCTTATTTGAAAAAAAAATGTCCATTCAGCTCTTTAACTATTTTTTCATTATTTGTTTTTTGCTATTGAGTTCCAGGGACTTTTTATATATTTTGAATATTAACATTTATCAGATATATAGCTTGAAAATATTTTGTTCTAATCTATAGGTTGCCTTTCACTCTGTTGATGGTGCTCTTTCATACAAAAATGTTTTCAATTTTGATGAAGCCCAATTTATCTTTTTTTTCCTTTTGTTGTTTGTCCTTCTAAAAGGCAGATTACTAAAATTTATTTAGAGAAAACAATAAAATATATTTAGTAATTTAAATCTTATTTAAAAGGAAAAATCTTATGCTGAGACAGGATTGGTTTTTAAAATAATGGATTGAAGTATTTCCAAAAATATAGAATTTTACAAGGAAAATGTCTATTCAAATACTTGACCATTTTAAAAATTAGGTTATTTATCTTTTTTACTATTAAATGTATGTATTATTTATATATTTTGAATACTAGACTTTTATTAGATATATGTTTTCCAAATGTGTTCTACCATCTGTAAGTTCTTTCCACTTCTTGAATGGTGTTCTTTGATGTACATAAATTTTATTTTATTTATTTTCTTTTTTTTTTAAAGATTTTATTTATTTATTTGAGAGAGAGAGAATGAGAGAGAGCATGAGAGGGAGGAGGGTCAGAGGGAGAAGCAGACTCCCTGCTGAGCAGGGAGCCCGATGCAGGACTCGATCCTGGGACTCCAGGATCATGACCTGAGCTGAAGGCAGTCGCTTAACCAACTGAGCCACCCAGACACCCCCTAAATTTTATTTTTTATGAAGTCTTATTTATCTACTTTTTCTTTTCCTTTGCAGCTTGTGCATATGGCGTCATACCTAAGAAACTACTGTCTAATCTAAGGTCATGAAAATTTACTCCTATGTTTTTTTCTAATTTTTGTAGTTTTCACTCTTACATTTAAGTCTTTGGTTCATTTTCAGTGAATTTTTTATATGGTGTGAGTTCAGGTCCAACTTCATTTCTTTCTATATTTAAATCCAGTGTCCAAGCACCATTTTTGAGAGACTAGTCTGTTGCCATTGAATTCTAGTCACACCCTTAATTGATCAATGACTCATAACTGGATGGATTTATTTCTGCTAAGTCCAAAATTTAGGTCTTCTAAAACACATTTTTAGTGTGTATGTGAAAGGTGATCAGTTTCCAGTTTTTTGAGTATCTAATTGTTTTGTGTTAAAAACTTGACATTTTAGATAAAATATTATAGCTTTTCTGGATATTGATCCCTCTAGAAATTGTTGTTGTTTTGTTTATCTATTGGTTTAATAAATTTTCTAGACTAGTTCATTAATGTGTTTTTTCCACAGAGTGCAGCTTCTGATAGCCCCGGTCAGATTTTTTTTGTTCTCATTTGTATCTTTAAACATGCATCCTAGGGCTTGCCCCTGGGTCAGTACTATTTATTGGTCAGCCATTTATTGGTCAGCCACTACGTGGTCGCTGACTCTTGAACTTGTAAGGTCTCCAACTTTCACTGTTGAATCTATGTATAGTTTTTAGACTGTTTTCAGTCTTTATGGAGTATATGAATTGTGATACATTTAACTGGGAACTCGTAGCTCAGAAATTTTCCTCTCCAATTGCTCTCCAGAGGGCAGAGTCTTAGAGATGCCCATAGTTTCCCAACCAGCAGGAATATCTGTAGTTTTTCTGGAATCTCCTTGACTATCTTTTTTTCCCCCTGAACACACTGTCAAGCTTTTGGCTGGTCTATCTACATTGTTATCACAGCCAGCTGTTAGAATTTAGGAATTGATATCTGATTGTTCCATTATTTTTGACTTTTCAAATATATGCCTTTCAAATATTATATGCACTGAACATAGGTACACCTTTCTATACAAAGCAAATATAAACTTATTTAAAGAGAGAAATAAACTACAAAACAATAATAGTTGGGGACTTTAATGCCTTACTATTCATGGATAGGTCATCCAGACAGGAAATCAATAAGGAAACATTGGCCTTATATAACACATTAAACTAGAGGTACTTAATATATATAGAACATTCCATCCAAATGCAACATTCTTAAGTGCACATGAAACATTGTCCAGGATTGAACATATGTTAGGCCACAAAACAAGTCTCAATAAATTTAAGATTGAAATCATAGCAAGTATCTTTTCTGACTATGGTGATAAAATCAAAGGAGAAATTAAAAAAATTGAGACAAATGAAAATGGAAAACATCACATACCAAAACTTATGGGTGCAGCAAAAACAGTTTTAAGAGGGAAGTTCATAGTGATAAATGCCCACATCAAGAGACAAAAATATCTCAGATAAATAACCTAATTTTACACATACGGAATTAGAAAAAACAGGACAAACTAAGCCTTACGTTTTAAAATGAAGGAAATAATAAAGACCACAGTAGAAATAAATGAAATAGAGACTAAACAGACAATAGAAAGATCAATGACACTAAGAGCTGTTTTTTGAAAAGAAAACAAAATTAACATTTTTAATCTAGATTCACCAAGAAGAAAAGAGAGATAAGTTAAATAAAATTAGAAATGAAAGAGGAGGTAATATAACTGATAGCACAGAAAAAGAAAAGATGATAAGAGGCTACTATGAACAACTGCAAATTAACACATTGGACAACCTAGATGAAATTAAAACATTTTGTTAGAAACATACAATGCAGCAAGACTGAATCAGAAAGAAATAGGAAATCTGAACAGACCAATTACTAGTAAGGAGATTGAATCAGTAATAAAACAAATCTCCCAGTGCATTAAAGCCCAGAATCAGGTGGGCTGTTACCAAACATTTAAAGAAGAAATAAAACCTGTCACCTCCCCTCAATATAGGTCTTCTAAAACATGGAGTTGTGAAAAATATGATCTGCAGATGCTAACCTGTTGTCAAATCTACCCAGAACAGGTTTTCTCCCCAGGCAGGTGTGAGAGAGGGAATTGCCATTTGGCTGTTGAGACAGCTGGAACAACTCTTCTACAAGGAAGAGATGTGGGGAGATACGGATTTAATCCCTAGCAGGAATGCCACACTTTCATTGTTCTTACAAATTTTCTATTTTTGTTAGATTTTGTTGAATAAATGCTTCTCAATATTTTATAAGTCCTTTGATAAGTCCCAGGGACTTTGAATGATAATCTTTGCTAGTTTTGAACAGATTAATAGATGTCTCTGTGGGGGAGAGGTTTCCATGAGCTTATCAAACTGCCATCCAAGAAGTCTGCCTCCAAGTATTTATTTTTTAAATAAACATATTTTAATTATTAAAGATATTAGAAAAAATAGAGAATAATATATCATGTGCAGTGATACTTAAAGAAGGCTGAAATAAATAATATGCAACTTTGGAAGGTAATATTAAGTAAATGATTTTAGAAAATGTGGATGGGGTAGATTCTAGTGAGGTATTCTAAGAATCTGTAGAGTTAGAGAATGTTTTCTAGACTTCTTGCAACCTCATGTATGGATAGAGATTTCAGGATTTCTAGAAAATATGGCTGAATATATATAGATAAAAAGTGGATGGAAAGAAAATGAAAATTAGGGAAATTTTTTATGACATTCTCTAAAGCTGAGATGCAAACTGGTGTCCACAATTAGGTTTTACATAATGCCTTTTATCAGGAATGAAAATTATTTTTAACACACAAGTAAAATATAGCTTTTGTAAATGGGAGTACTGGAGATAATACAAATTGTTTCATTTTAATTAAGGTATTTATCATGACCAAGATAGTATCATGGTTTGGGGGTTAGATAAATGAGATATCAAATCTAACATGACACACATTTGTGGGACAAATAAATGAAAAAAAATACCTTGAATTAACCGATCTGCCTTTTGTTTCTTTTCTTTCTTCTTTCTTTTCTTTCTTTCTTTCTTTCTTTCTTTCTTTCTTTCTTTCTTTCTTTCTTTCTTTTCTTTCTTTCCTCTCTTTCTCATTCTTTCTTTCTTTCTCATTCTTTCTTTATATATATATATTTTTTTATTGTATTTATTTATTTATTTTTTGCTTGTAAACAACAGAAACATATTGCTCACACTCTGGAGACTGGGAAATCCAATATCAAGGTGCTGAAACACTCAGACACCTGCCTGTCTAGTGAGGGCTTTCTTCCAGGCTCATATACAGCAGGTTTTGCGTGTTCTCTTATGATGGAAGGGCCAGGGAGATTTACTTTTAAAGCTTTTATTTAAATTCAACTTAAATGAACATTCAGTGTAATATTAGTTTCAGGTGTACAATATAGTGATTCAACACTTCCTTACATCACCTGGTGCTCATCACAACAAGTGTACTTCTTAATCCCCATCACCTATTTAACCCATCCCTCCACCCACCTCCCCTCTGATAACCATGAGTTTGTTCTCCTTTTTTCCTTCTTTTTCAAGTGTTTACTTAAATTCTAGTTAATATTCAGTGTAATATTAGTTTCACGGGTACAATATAGTGATTCAAAACTTACATACAACACCTGGTGTTGATCACAGGTGTTCTCCTTAATCCCCATCATCCATTTAAAACATTCCCATACCTACCTCCCCTCCAGCAACACTGAGTTTGTTCTCTATAGTTAAAGAGTCTGTTTTATGGTTTACCTCTCTCTCTTTTTCTGCTATGTTCATCTGTTTGTTTCTTAAATTCCACGTATGTGTGAAATTATATGGTATTTGTCTTTCTCTGACTGACTTATGTCACTTAGCTAATACTCGCTAGCTCCATCCCCATCACGGCAGATAGCAAGATTTAATTCTTTTTTATGGTTGAGTAATATTCCATTGTATATATATACACCACGTATTTATCCATTCATCAGTCGATGGACTTTTGGGCCCTTTCCATAGTTTGGCTATTGTTTATAATGCTGTTATAAATATCAGTGCACATGTATTCCTTCAAATGAGTATTTTTTTTTTAAGATTTTATTTATTTATTTGAGAGAGAGAGAATGAGAGAGAGCACATGAGAAGGGGGAGGGTCAGAGGGAGAAGCAGACTCCCTGCCGAGCAGGGAGCCCGATGTGGGACTCGATCCCGGGACTCCAGGATCATGACCTGAGCCGAAGGCAGTCGCTTAACCAACTGAGCCACCCAGGCGCCCTCGAATGAGTATTTTTGTATCCTTTGGGTAAATACCTAGTAGTATAATTGCTGGATCTTTGGGTAGTTCTATTTTTTACTTTCTGAGGAATCTCCACACTGTTTTCCAGAGGGTTTCACCAGTTTGCATTCCCACCAACAGTGTAAGAGCGTTCCCCTTTCTCTGCATTCTCACCATAACCTGTTGTTTCCTGTGTTGTTAATTTTAGCCATTCTGACAGGGTGAGGTGATATCTCATAGAAGTTTTGATTTGCAGTCCCTGATGATGAGTGATGTTGAGCATCTTTTCATGTGTCTGTTAGCCCTCTGGATGTCTTCTTTAGAAAAATGTCTATTCATGCCTTCTGCCCATTTCTTAACTAGACTATTTGGTTTTTGGGTGTTGAGTTTTATACACTCTTCATATATATTGGATAATAACCCTTTATCAGATATGTCATTTGCAAATATCTTCTCCCATTCTGAAGGTTAACTTTTAGTTTTGTTGATTGTTCCCTTCATTGTACAGAAAGTTTTTATCTGGATAAAGTTCCAATAGCTAATTTTTGCTTTTGTTTCCCTTGCCTCAGGAGAAATATCTTGTAAGAGGTTGCTACAGTTCATGTCAAAGAAGTTACTGCCTGTGTTCTTCTCTAGGATTTTAATGGTCTCCTGTCTCACATTTAGATTTTTTTATCCACTTTGACTTTATTTTTCTGTATGGTATAAGAAAGTGGTTCTGTTTCTTTTTTTTTTTCTTTCTTCTTCTTTTTTTTTTTTTTTTGCATGTTGCTATCACTTTTGCCAACACCATTTGTTTAAGAGACTGTCTTTTTCCCATTAGATATTATTTTCTCCTTTGTTGAATATTCATTGCCCATATAGTTGTGGGTTCATTTCTGGGTTTTCTAATTGTTCCATTGATGTATGTGTCTGTTTTTGTTCCAGTATCGTACTGTCTTGATCACTACAGGTTTGTAATATAACTTGAAGTCCAGAATTGTGATACCTATAGTTTTACTTTTCTTTTTCTAGATTGCTTTGGCTATTTGGGGTCTGCTTTAGTTCCATACAAATTTGAGGATTGTTTGTTCTATCTCTGTGAAAAATGCTGGTGGTATTTTGAGAGGGATTACATTAAATGTGTAGATTGCTTTGGGTAGTATAGATATTATAAAAATATTTGTTCGTCCAATCCATAAGCATGGAATGTTTTCCATTTCTTTGTGTCATCTTCAATTTCTTTCAGCAGCGTTTTATACTTTTCAGAGTACAGACCTTTTATCTCTTTGGTTAGGTTTATTCCTAGGTATCTTATGGTTTTTGGTGCAAATATAAATGGGATTGATTCCTTGTATCCCTTTCTGCTGTTTAATTATTGGTATATGGAAATGCAACAGATTTCTCTACATTGATTTTGTATCCCATGCCTTACTGAATTTTTGTATCAGTTCTAGCAATTTTTTTGGTGGAGTCTTTCGGGTTTTCTCTATAGAGCATCATGTCATTGGCAAACAGTGCAAATTTCACTTCTTCCTTGCTGATCTGAATGCCTTTTATTTCTTTTTGTTGTATGATTGCTGAGGCCAGGACTTCCAGTCCTATGTTAAATAATAGTGGTGAGAGTGGGCATCCCTAACTTCTTCCTGACCATAGAGGAGAAGCTCTTAGTTTTTTACCCATTGAGGATGAATTTAGCTGTGCATTTTTTGTATATGGCCTTTATGATGTTGAGATATGTTCCCTCTATCCCTACTTTGTTGAGGGTTTTTATCATGAATGGATGTTGTACTATGTCAAATGCTTTTTCTGCATCTATTGAGAAGATCATGTGGTTCTTATCCTTTATTAATGTGGTGTATCACATTGATTGAGCCGCAAACATTGAACCACATTTCTAACCCCAGAATAAATCCTACTTGATTTTGGTGAATGATTCTCTTAGTGTACTGTTGGGTTTAGTTTGCTAGTATTTTATTGAGGAGTTTCACATTCATGGTCATCAGGCATGTAGACCTGTAGTTCTCTTTTTTAGTGGACTCTTTGGTTTTGGAATCAGGGTAATGTTGGCCTCATAAAATGAGTTTGGAAGTTTTCCTTCCATTTCTATTTATTGGAATAGTTTGAGAAGAATAGGTATTAACTTTTTTTTTACGTGTTTGGTAGAATTCCCCTTCGAAGGCATCTGGCCCTGGACTTTTTTTGTTGGGAGATTTTTGATTACTGCTTCAATTTCCTTGCTGATTATTGGTCTGTCTGAGTTTTCTATTTCTTCCTGTATCGGTTTTGGTAGTTTTGAAGTTTCCAGGAATTTATCCATTTCTTCCAGATTGTCTGATTTGGTGGCATATAATTTTTCATAATCTCTTTTAATTGCATTTCTTTGCTGTTGGTTATTACTCTCTCTCATTTGTGATTTTATGTAATTGGGTCTTTTCTTTTTTTTTTCTTTTTGATAGTCTGACTAGAGTTTATCAATTATATTAATTTTTTAAAGAACTAGCTCTTGGTTTCATTGATCTGTTCTATTTTTTATAGTTTCTATATCATTTATTTCTCTTCTAATTCTTGTTATTTCTCTTCTTCTGCTGGCTTTAGGATTCATTTGTTGTTCTTTTTCTAGCTCCTTTAGGTATAATGTTATGTTGTTTATTGGAGATTTTTCCTGCTTCTTGAGGTAGGCCTGTATTGCTATATACTTCCCTCCTAGGACCGCTTTTGTTGCATCCCAAAGGTTTTGGACCATCGTGTTTTCACTTTTATTTGTTTCCATGTATTTTTTTTTTTCTTCTTTACTTTCCTGGTTGACTCATTCATTCTTTACTGGAATGTGCGTTAACCACCATGTATTTGTGGTCTTTCCAATTTTTTTTCTTGTGGTTGACTTCAAGTTTCATAGCATTGTGGTTGGAAAATAAGCATGGGATGATCTCAGTCTTTTTATACTTGTTGAGGTTTGTGACCTAATAAGTGATCTATTCTGGAGAATGTCCCATGTGCACTTGAAACAAATGTGTATTCTGCTGCTTCAGGAGGAAAAATTCTGAATATATCTGTTAAGTCCATCTGGTCTAGTGTGTCATCCAAAGCCATTGTTTCCTTATTGTTTTTCTGCTTAGATAATGTGTCCATTGATGTAAGTCAGGTGTTAAAGTCCACTATTATTAATGCATTATTGTCAATGAGTTTCTTTATGTTTGTTATTAATTGTTTTATATATTTGGTTGCTCCATGTTGGGGGCACAAATATTTACAATTGTTAGATCTTCTTGTTCGATAGCCCCCTTTATTATGATAAAGTACCTTTCTTCTCTCTTCTTGCAGCCTTTGTTTTAACTGGTTTGTCTGATAGAAATATTGCTACTCTGGCTTTCTTTTCACATCCATTTGGATGATATATGGTTCTCCATCCCCTCACTTTCAATCTGCAGGTGTCTTTAGGTCTAAAATGAGTCTCTTGTAAGCAGCATATAGATGGGTATTTCTTTTTTTTTTATCCATTCTGACTCCCTATATCTTTTGATTGGAGCATTTAGTTCATTTATATTCAGAGTATTTATTGATGGATACTTATTTAGTGCCATTTTATTACTTGTTTTGTCATGGTTTCTGGAGATTTTCTCTGTTCCTTTAATATTTCTTGCAGTGTTAGTTTAGTGGTCATGAAGTCCTTTAGGTTTTGTTTGTAGGGAAAACTCTTTATCTCTCCTATTCTTAATGATAGTCTTGCCAGAAAGGGTATTGTTGGCTGCAGATATTTCCCATTCAGCAAGTTGAATATATAATGCCACTGTCTTCTGGCTTGTCAGGTTTCTGTGGAGAGATCTGCTGCTAAACTTATGGGTTTACCCTTGTAGTTAGGGACTTCCTTTGTCTTGCTGCTTTTAGAATTTTTTTATCACTATATTCTGCAAATTTAACTGCAATATATCTTGGTGTTGGCCCGCTTTTGTTGATCTTGACAGAAATTCTCTGTACCTTCTGGATTTGGATGTGTTTCGTTCCCCAGATTAAGGAAGTTTTCAGCTATTATTTCCTCAAGTAAACCTTCTGTCTCTTTTTCTCCCTTCTTCTGGAACTCCTATGATAGGAATGCTAGGACATTTGATGGAATCACTGAGTTTCCTAAGTCTACACTTGTGATCCATCATTCTTTCTCTTTGATCAGCTTCATTATTTTCCATCTGCTTCTTCCATCCTTGTGGTCATTACATCCAGTTGATTTTTTTTATTATGTTATATTAATCACCATACATTACATCATTAATTTTTGATGTAGTGTTCCATGATTCATTGTTTACGTATAACACCCTGTGCTCCATTCAGTACGTGCCCTCTTTAATACCCATCACAAGGCTAACCCATCCCCACACCCCCTCCCCTCTGGAACCCTCAGTTTGTTTCTCAGAGTCCATAGTCTCTCATGGTTCATCTCCCCCTCTGACATCCAGTTGATTTTTGAAGTCAGTTATTCCTGTCTGATTGATGTTTAGCTCTTTTACTCTGTGGTAAGGTACTCCCTGATGTCTTCCATGCTTTTCTCAAGCCCCATGAGTATCCTTATGACAGTTGATTTAAAGTCCACATTGTTCATATTTCTTATCTGTTTTGATAAGATCTCTGGCTGTGACCTTTGTTGTTCTTTCATTTGGGATGAATTCCTCCATCTTGGCATTTTGTCTAGGTCTCTGTCTTCTTCTGTGTTAGAAAAGCCTTCTATGTTTCCTACTCCTAAGAGTAATGGTTTTATAAATAAGAGGTTATATAATACCCAGGGACTGGCACTTTAGGAATTTTCTCTGGTGTGTACTATGTGCCCTCTGCTGCTGTGTTTTGGTTACTCTATTTCTCAGGTCAGTCATCTACAGAGGTTCTCCTTGCCTGCAGTGGGTAGTGTTTGGACCTTGGCAGAGTGTGGTGAGTTTTAACTAGGTGTGTTCTGGTCCCCTTATTAAATGAGACCTGATGTTATTTCCTTTAGAACTGAAGCTTTGCAGAACTCTATGGTCAGTAGATATGGTGCATGCAGGGGTTTGTGCTAGTCTTCTGGAAATGGGCTTGCTGTGCTGGCCCTTAGGCACACTTGCCCAAGAAAAGTATTACCAGCAGAACTCAGGTGGGGTGGGACTTGATGTAAGGTTAGTCAGCCAGTGTAGGTACTGTTCGTTTACTGAAGCTGGTTTATGCTGAGGGGCAGGGGAGCAAAATCGTGTCATCCAGCTCCTTTGTCCCTGGTTAAGGGATTCCATACTTCCTGCTCTGAGGGAAGCCCTCCAAGATAATTTCCTCTTGTGTGTCTTAGGCATTTTTCAGATCTCTGTTTTCACACTGTCTCTCTCAGGGTTGCTTGCCTCCCTGCAGGCACAGTGCACATTGGGTTCTATCCCAGCCAAGCCAGTTGACTTTTATTTTATTTATTTTATTTTTTAAAAGTTTGTAATTTTTAGGGCGCCTGGGTGGCTCAGTTGGTTAAGCGACTGCCTTCGGCTCAGGTCATGATCCTGGAGTCCCGGGATCGAGTCCCGCATCGGGCTCCCTGCTCGGCAGGGAGTCTGCTTCTCCCTCTGACCCTCCTCCCTCTCATGCTCTCTGTCTCTCATTCTGTCTCAAATAAAAAAAAAAAAAAAAAAAAAGTTTGTAATTTTTAAAATTCTTTCCCTCCAGCAAGTATTTATTTATGTATTTATGTTTAATATTTTATTTAAAATCAATTAATTAACATAGAGTATTATTAGTTTCAGAGGTAAATTTTAGTGTTTCATAAGTTGCATATAACACCCAGTGCTCATTATATCAAGTGCTCTTCTTAATGCCCATCACCTATTTACCCCATCCCACACCCACCTTCCCTCCAGCAATCATCAGTTTGTTTTCTATAGTTAAGAGTTTACGTTTTTTTTCCCTCTTTATCTCATCTTATTTTATTTTTCCTTCCCCTCCCCTATGTTCTTCTGTTTTGTTCCTTAAATTCCACGTATGAGTGAAATCATATGATATTTGTCTTTCTCTGACTGACTTATTTCACTTAGCATAATACCCAATAGTTCCATCCAGGTCATTCAAATGGCAAGGTTCCATTCTTTTTTATGGCTGAGTAATATTCCATTGTGTATATATACTACATCTTCTTTATCCATTCATCTGTTGATGAACATCAAGCTGGCTGACTTTTAAAACTCCAAATTTTAGGGACCTGGTGTGGCAGTGACTTTCACTGGTCTTCTGGGGGAGGGTCTCACCATGCTGGAACTGATGCAGGTTTGACTGAGAAGGGCAGTTGTGCCAGAGCACAAAGGCATGGGCGTTGGAGCAAAGCTGGCTAAACAGGCAGTGTCTGGGTTAACTGCCTTCAGCAGTTGTCTCTGTTCCTATGCTGAGGGCCAGGGGAATGAAATGGTGCCTGCTTGCTCTTTTGTCCCAGGAGAGGAATCTCTGCAAACACCAACTCTCACAGATGCATTCCAAGAAGAGGGAACAATCTCTCACAGTCTTACACAATCCTCAGATTGTGCAGTATGTCCCCAGGTTACCTGCCAGCCTTCTCTCCAGTAGTAGGGAAGCACCCTCAGGGCTCTATCTCATCCATGCCACAGACCTCTAAAACTCCAGTCTTTGAGACCAACTGGTTGCGATAACTCATGAAAATCAGCCCCTCTTATTTTCCCACCCAATGGCTTTAGGGAAGTGTTCACTTATTGCTATACACTGTGTACTCCTCTCTCTCTCACCTTTCTCGGCAAACAGTGCTCCCTTCTTTACAGCACCTGTGATCCATTTCTACCCCAAACCTTGTGTCTGCACTTCCTACCTTCTTCAATGTGGCTTCTTCTCTCCCTCTAGTTATGCAGTTTGTTCTGTCAGTCCTCATGTCGATTTCTTGGGTATTCAGAATGATTTGATAGTTATCTACCTGTGTTCAAGGGATGAAACAACCCTAGGGTCCTCCCATTACACAACCATCTTAGCTCCCCTATCCATCAGTTTGTTCTCTATAGTTAAGAGTCTGTTTCTTGATTTGCCTCTCTCTTTTTCCCCTTTGCTCCTTTGTTTTGTTTCTTAAATTCCACATATGAGTGAAAACATATGGTATTTGTCTTTCTCTGACTAATTTTACTTAGCACAATACATTCTATTTCCATTCATATCATTGCAAATGGCAAAATTTCATTCTTTTTTTATGGCTCAGTAATATTACCACTATTTCTTTATCCATCATCAGTCCATGGACATTTGGGCTCTTTCCATAATTTGGCTATTGTTGATGATGCTGCTATAAACATCAGAGTGCACATATCCCTTTGAATTAATATTTTTGTATCCTTTGGGTAAATACCTAGTAGTACAATTACTAGATCATAGGGTAGTTCTATTTTACCTTTCTGAGGAACCTCCATACTGCTTTCCAGAGTGGTTGCACCAGTTTGCATTCCCAACAGTGCAGGAAGGTTCCTTTTTCTTCACATCCTTGTCTTTTTTTGTGTGTTTTTGATTTTAGCCATTCCGAGGTGAGGGCTTAGCCAACCCAAAGCCAACGTCTAGCTGCCAGAGTGGTGATATCTCATTGTAGTTTTGATTTGTATTTTCCTGATGATGAGTGATATTGACTATATTTTCATGTGTCTGTTGGCTACCTGTATGTCTTCTTTGGAAAAATGGCTATTCATTTTTCTGCCCATTTTTTAACTGGATTATTTGTTTTAATGGTGTTCAGTTTTAGAAGTTCTTCATATATTTTGGATAATAACTCTTTATCATATGTGTCATTTATAAATATCTTCTCCAATTCCGTAGGTTGTTTTTAGTTTTGTTGATTGTTTCCTTCACTGTGCAGAAGCTTTTTATCTTGATGAGGTCCTAAAAGTTCATTTTGCTTTTGTTTCCCTTTCCACAGGAGACATATTTAGTAAGAAGTTGCTATGACTCATGTCAAAGGGGTTTCTGCCTGTGTTCTCCTCTAGGATTTTTTATCATTTCATGTCTCACATTTAGGTCCCCAGAAACGAACCCAAAACTATATGGTCAATTAATCTTCAACAAAGCAGGAAAGAATATCCAATGATAATAGCTAATCTCTTCAACAAATGATATTGGGAAAACTGGACAGCAACATGCAAAAGAATGAAGCTACACTTTCTTACACAATACACAAAAATAAATTAAAATTAATTAAATATCCAGATCTTTCTTTGACTTTGTTAAAATAGTTCAAATAATGATGTATTGTTCTTGGTAACTTACATGCAGAGCCTAGACTGCGTAGTATCTTGGTGCTCTAGGCATGAAGGAGGTGGACTTCTTGCCTCTGAGTGTCAGTTGTAATGAGAGCTTATAGGAATTCCAATTAAAGGTAAATAGCCTTGAATGGGGAATACCTGGGGATGTTAATACAGAGATAAACATCCTTGGGTGTCGTCAGTCCCATATAGATGTTCAGTCAGCCACATTCACAAAGTAAAATTCTAGGCATCCTATCCCTTTTGGCACTAATCTACAGAGCCTTTAAATCTCTACGACTGCTGTGCATAAGCATTCACCATACAGAATCATATAGATGTGGGTGGAGGATTCAGCTGTGAGAATTTCCTAAAGGACATGAATGTAGCAAATAATTCTATCATAATATTTAACTTGGCAATGATGTGTATGAAAGTCTCTTTTACTTCTTCATAATTGTAATATGAGCATGTTGGTAACATGTTCTGAAAGTGTAATTTTATAAAAACCCATGTTGATTTACCCAGGTTGAGGAAAATGGGGGATCAATAAAGAATAGCAATCTTGGAATAAGGAGGCTTATGGATGTCTTGGCAGTTTATTTATTTATTTTTTTTATTCTTATGTTAATCCCCATACATTACATCACTAGTTCTAGATGAAGTGTT
>NC_138385.1:52727559-52747582 GCF_054177405.1 Leptonychotes weddellii
AGAATTCAAAGAATTCAAAGAATTTACATGTCTGTGAATTCAAAGATCATTTGAAACTATCCAGGGGCACCTGGGTGGTGCAGTCAATTCAGCATCTGCCTTTGGCTCAAATCATGATCCCAGGGTCCTGGAATAGAGTCCTGAGTCAGGTTCCTTGCTCAGTAGGGAGCCTGCTTCTCCCTCTGCCTGCTGCTCCCCCTGCTTGTGCTCTCTCTCTCTGGTAAATAAATAAATAAATAAATAAATAATCATATTTTTTTAGAAATCATCCAGTTGGAGAGTTAGAGAATAAAAAATGAAAAAAAATTATGAAGAAACCCTCGAGGCTTTATAGCACACCATAAAAAATCAATATGACCATAATGGCATATGAGCATATTATTAAAGAAATAATAGCTGAAAATTTCCCAAATCTTGGAAGAGATATGGGCATCCAAATCGACGAAGCACAGAGGTTCCCAAAAAGAACAGCCCCCCGAAAGATTGTACTGAGATACATTATAATCAAATTCTCAAAATTCAATTGCAAAGAGAAGTTTGAAAGCAGCAAAAAAAAAAGCAACTCATCACATCACATCAAGAGAGCTTTCATAAGACTACTAGCTGATTTCTCAACCTAAAACTTGCAAGATAGGAGAGAGTAGGATGATATATTTAAAGTGCTAAAAAAAATAATCTGCCAACCAAAAATACTTCATCAGGTAAAATAGTTCTTAAAAAGTAAAAAAATATAAAGACATTCACAGACAAACAAAATATGAAGGAGTTCTTTACCACTACACATGCCTTACAAGAAATATAAAAGGGAGTTCTTCAGATTTAAACAGAAGAACTCTATGAAACAGCATAAAAAGAAATGAAAGTATGAAACTCACTGGTAAATGTTAATATATAATGAAATTCAGAAAATGTTGTATGGTGGTTTGTAAAACACTTAACTCTAGCATCAGAGTTAATGATATTAAAATAATTAGTTACAATAATTTGTTAACAAATACACAATATAAAAAGATGGAAATTGTGACATTAATAATATAAAATTTGAGGAGGGAGTAAAATAAAGTTTTTGTATACAATTTAAGTTATAATTAGCTTTAAATAGACTGTTAAAACTATAAGATGTTATGTAGGCCTCGTGGTTAAAGAACAAATAAAAAATGTACAGTAGATACCAAAAAGATAATTAGAAGGGAATCAAAGAATTACACAATGGAAAATTATCAGTCACAATAAAAGACAACAAGAGAGGGAGAGAGACAAAAGGTAATTACAAAATAGCCAGAAAACAATAAAATGATGTTAGTAAGTCCTAATATATCAATAATAAATTTAAATGTAAGTGAATCAAATTCTCCAAAGAGTATAGGGTGGCTAAATTGATTAAAAAGTAAAAGACAGAACTGTATATTGCCTACAAGAGACTCACTTCAATTTCAAGGACACACATCAACTCACACTGAAGAAATGGAAAACATTCTGTTCAAATGGAAACAGAGAGCAGCTATAGCTATACTTATGTCATATAAAACAAACTGTAAGTAGGGAGCTGGAATAAACAAAGTAGGTCATTGTATAAAGAAAAATAGATTAATTTATCAAGAGGATATAACAATTATAAATATATATGCATCTAACATATGAACACTTAAATATATAAAGAAATACTAACAGAACTGAAGGGAGAAATAGCAGGGAGTCTGCTTCTCCCACTCTCTCTGCCCCTCCCCCGCTCATGCTCTCTCTCTGTGTCTCTTTCTATCTCTCTCAAATAAATAAATAAATTCTTAAAAAAAAAGAAATTGTATCAAGTATCTTTTCAATCATAATGGTATAGAACTAGAAATCAATAGCAAGGTAAATATAAGAAAATTCAAAAATATATGAAAATTAAACAAAACACTCATGACCAACCAATGGGCCAAGGAAGAAGTCAAAAGAGAAACATCTTAAGACAAAAATAGAAACACAAAATGCCTATGGGATTCAGTAAAATAAGTTCTAAGAGGGAAATTTATAGTGATAAAAGCTTATGGTAATAAAAAAGACAGATTTTATATATATATAAACTGTTAGAACTAATACATTAATTCACTAAGGTTGCAGGATACAAAATGAACATTCAAAAATAGTTGCATTTCTCCACACTCACAACAAACTGTCAAAAGAGTAAATGAAGAAAATAGTCCCATAGCATTAAAAGCAATAAAATACTTAGGAATAAGTTTAACCAAGGAAGTGATGGATCTGTACACTAAAAACTATAAAATATTGGTGAAAGAAATTAAGTCAAAACAAGTAAATGAAAATATATTCCATGTATATGGATTGTAAGAATTAGTGTTGTTAAAATGCCCATAATACTCATGGTTATCTACAGATTCAATGCAATCTTTATCAAAAATCCTATGACATTTTTCACAGAAATAGAAAAACAGTCCTACAGTTCATATGGGACCACAAAAATCCCTGAATTGTCAAAGAAATTTTGTGCAAAAGAAGAAAAGCTGGAGACATAACATTACCTAATTTCAAAATACATTACAAAGCTACAGTAATCAAAACAGTAAGGTACTGCTATAAAAACAGTCATGTAGATTAATGAGCAGAATGGGCCCAGAAATAATCTACATATCTACAGTCAAATTATCTTTGACAAGGGTGTCAAGAACACACAATGTGGAAATGGTAGCAGGAAAACTGGATATCCATGTACAGAAGAAAGAAATTGAAACTTTATCTCATACTATAAACAAAAATAAACTCAAAATGGATTAAAAACATAAAGGTGTATCCTGAAATTGTAAAAGTTGTACAGATAAAGCTTCTTATTTGTCTGGGCAATGATTTTGTGGATATAATCCCAAAAGTACAAGCAACAAATGCCAAAATAGACAAGTGGGTATGCATACAAGTAAAAAGCTTATGCACAGCAAAGGAAGAAATCAACAAGATGAAAAGACAACCTACAGAAAGGAGAAAATATTTGCAAACAATACATTTGATAGGGGATTAATAACTTAAAAAATGTATAAATAACACCTACAGCTCAGTAGCACTAAAACAAACAACCCACTTAAAAATATATGTAAAGGACCTGAATAGATATTTCTCCAAAGAAGACCTACAAATGGGCAACAGATATGTTAAAGACATGCTCATTTTACTAATGATCATGGAAATGCAAAGCAAAACCAAAATTAAATATCACCTCACATCTGTTAGAATAGCTTATCATCAAGAAGACAAAAGATACATGTTGAAGAGGATATAGAGAAAGAGAAACTTTGGTGCACCATTGGTGGGAATATAAGTTGGTACAGTCATTATGGCAAAAAGTATGGAGTTTCCTCCAAAAACTAAAAATAGAACTATCAGCAAACCTACTTCTGGGTATATCCAAATAAAGTAAAATCAGTATCTCAGAGACATATACACCGTCATGCTTATTACAGTGTTATTCACAGTAGCCAAGATATGGAAATAATCTGAGTGCCTTTCAATGAATAAATGGATAAAAACATTAATATATATAATTTATCTCTAAAGAAACAAGCCCTAAGATCAAAAGTGAACACCCTGGTTTATCCACTGGGGATACTGGAACTATGCTAAAGCTTACATGAGGTATTTCCCTTGTTTATCCACTGGGGATACTGAAAAACAAATTGGGTGAAATATGGTCTGAGCAGTCAGCAAAAGATAAACAATATGAACAGAAGGCAGCTAACGGAGAAATATGAAATGGATATTGCTGTGTACCACACCATACACGAAAAAGATGTAGTGGGAAAGAAGGGCCATGGCAGGGCTACAGGCTCAAAGAAGAATGAACCAGAGGATGAGGAGGAAGAGGAGACAGAAGATGAAGATGATGAGGAAAAGGAGGAAAATGAAGAATAAATTGCTATCCTGTAATGATGTGTGTGGAGTGTGTGTGTGTGCTCAGGCAATTGTTTTGCTAAGAATGTGAATTCAAATGCAGCTCAATATTAGCTTCAGTAAAAAAGCTGTACAAATTTTGGTATAGCTGATAAGATTCTTTGTAGAGAAAATAACTTTTTAAAAAATGAGGTGCTACTACATACAGTTAGATTTTAAAGCTTTGATATTGAATGTTTCTAAATATCTAATGATTTTCTTAATTTCTTGACTTGTGTATTGTAGCACAGCAAACTTGTAAGAATTAGTATCAATAGTAAATTTGGGGCTTTTTTAGAATGCTGCATTTTAAAAAAAATTTACAGCAAAATTATGTATATTAAAAAGAAAAGAAACAAGAAATGCCTGCCATTTGTGACATTATGGATGAATCTGGATGACATTATAATAAATGAAATAAGCCAGACACAAAAAGACAAATACTGCATAGTCACACTTTGATGTGGATCTAAATAAGCTGAGCTCATAAAAGCAGATAGTAGAATGGTGTTTCCAGGGGCTGGATGTTGGGGGAAAATGAAGAGCTGCTGGTCAAAAGATAAAAAGTTTTAGTTATGCAGATTAATAATTTATGGAGATCTAATGTGCAGCATGTTGATTATAGTTAATACTGTATTGTATATTTCAGGTTTGTTTCAAAGTATAGTTCAAGTGTCTCACTATAAAAAATGTAACCATGTGTGATGATAGATATGTTAATTAGCTTGATTTGTGATCATTTCACAATGTACACATATAGCAAAACATCATGTTGTATACCTTAAACATATACAAGTTTTATTTGTCAATTATACCACAATAAAGCTGGAAAAATGAATTAAATTAATAATCAAAGAAAAATAAGAAATAGGTTTAAATCACAGTTCTGCCTCTTAGTAGTTCTATAAATTTGTGTGAGATTCTTAGACTTCCTGGGCCTCAGTTTCTTCCAATATAAATAAAGGTAATAATAGTACATTTCTTACAAGAAAATTGAGAAAATGAAATGAAATACCTCATGTAAGCTTTAGCATAGTTCCAGGAACATGGTAAATACACATTCTTTGCTAATAATTATTATATTATATAATTCATTAAACAAATATTTATTGAGCATCTCTTATTTACCAGGTACTGTGCTAAGCAGACTAAAATAAGACTTTCATGAAGTACACAACCTTGTGAAACAGAAATTTATTTACCTAATAATCCCAAATATGAAAAGTGTAATTGTGGCAAGTAAGATGAAGAATAGATGCATTGTGCTCTGAGTTTTTAAATTGGGAGAATGACTGAGGGAGGGCTTCTTTAAGTAGCACAGTGCTAATGAGAATAAAAAAGATAGTTTTAATTGAAATAGATTTTGAAAAAAAATGATCCATAGATTGGCATTTTGGTGGATATAGTATATAAGATAGAGGGAGGTGTCAAAGATTACTTCCAGGTTCCTGGAGTAAGCAATGGGAAAATAATGGAGAATACTGATTGAGGGACAAGTTGAACAAATGGACAGCAAATATTTAGCTTGGAAAATTTTCAGTTTGACTTACCTGAGATACATGAGATGCAGATATTAAGTAGGAAGTTTAATATTACATTCTGGAGTTTATGAACTGAAAGTACAGATTTTAAGAGTAAAGAGCATATAGACAGCACTTAAAGTTGCAAGACAGAATGGAATTTCTATGGAGACAGAACCAGTAAAGAAGCAAAGAGCACTCAGAATGAAGTCCCCAAAAAAACCAGCATTTAAAGACCAGATATAAAATGTAAAAATCCTGGGGCATCTGGGTGGCTCAGTTGTTAAGTGTCTGCCTTTGGCTCAGGTCATGATCCCAGGGTCCTGGGATCGAGCCCTTCATTGGGCTCTCTGCTTGGTGGGAAGCCTACTTCTCCTTCTCCCTCTCCCACTCCCCCTGCTTGTGTTCCCTCTCTCGCTGTGTCCTCTCTGTCAAATAAATAAATCAAATCTTAAAAAAAAGAAAATATAA
The DNA here is from genome assembly GCF_054177405.1 of Leptonychotes weddellii. Classification (NCBI taxonomy): domain Eukaryota; kingdom Metazoa; phylum Chordata; class Mammalia; order Carnivora; family Phocidae; genus Leptonychotes; species Leptonychotes weddellii. Next base: position 52,733,469 of record NC_138385.1, read on the forward strand.
AAATCCTGAGATAAAGTGGATGAAGTTAGAAGGACTTGCACCCAAATGTTTATAGAGGCATTATCTACAATAGCCCAATTATTGAAACAACCCAAATATCCACTAAGTGAGGAATGGATAAAGGAGAGGTGGTCTATCATCTATCTATCTATCTATCTATCTATCTATCTATCATCAATCTATCTACTATTCCAAGATATATATCTTGGAATATTACTCAGCCATAAAAAGGAATGAAATCTTGCCATTTGCAATTACATGGATGGAGCTAGAGTATATTATGCTAAGTAAATTAAGTCAGTCAGAGCAAGGCAAATATCATATGATTTCGCTCACTTGTGGAATTTAAGAAACAAAACAAATGAACATGGGGGGATGGGAAAGGACAGAGGCAAGCCAAGAAACAGGCAGGCTCTTAACTATAGAGAACAAACTAGTGATTACTGGAGGGGAGGTGGGTAGCATCAGTGGGTTAAATAGGTGATGGGTGTTTTGAGGGCACTTGTGATGAGCCCTGGGTGCTATATGTAAGTGATGTATCATTAAATTCTACACCTGAATCTAATATTGCACTGTATTTTAACCAACTGGAATTTAAATAAAAATGTGAAAAATAAAATACCAATACTACCAAAAGCTATCTATATATTCAATGCAATCCAAATCAAATTTCTAACTAAATTTTGTAGGAAAGTAAGAAAAAGTATTCTTTTTTTTTAAAGATTTTATTTATTTATTTGAGAGAGAGAATGAGATAGAGAGAGCATGAGAGGGGGGAGGGTCAGAGGGAGAAGAAGGCTCCCCGCTGAGCAGGGAGCCCAATGTGGCACTCGATCCTGGGACTCCAGGACCATGACCCAAGCCAGAGGCAGTGGCTTAACCAACTGAGCCACCCAGGTGCCCCAGGAAAAAGTATTCTAAAATGTATATGGAACCACACAAGTTTCCAAATAGCCAAAAAAAAAAAAAACAAAACAAAACAAACCCTCAAAAAGAAGAATAAAAGAAGAGGTGTCACACTTCCTTATCAAACTATACCATAAATCTAGGGAGAGTAGTTAAGGTGTTGGAGGACTACAGGTACCCGAAGCTTGCCTCATCCTTCAAACACAGCTAGATAATTATCAAATCATTCTGAACACCCAAGGAATCAATGTGAGGACTGAGAGAACAAAACTGCAAATGTACAAGTGGAAAAGCTATCACCTTCTGGAAGGGAGGAGGTGCAGAGAGTTAATTTGGGTGAGATAAGAACTGTGGGTTCTGTGGAGGGAAGGGACATTTGCTTACAGAGACTACCACCAGGTATAAGCAGATGAACACAAAATCAGAGGTTTTAGAAGTCTGCCACTTCCGGGGTCATACCTGGCTTAAAGGTGCTCCAGGTGGGGAAGGAGGGCTGAGGCCCAGAAACGGATGGGGTAATCTGAGGATCCCCTGGGTCACAAGAGGAATGGTTAGAGCCAACGTGCTGCACTGTTCCCAGGCACAGGAGTAGGGACTCAGGCTTAGGGCAGTGAGCCTGGGTGCTGGTTCTCTGCTCCACCTTGCCATAAACTCTGACCCACTGGACAGTTGTGTGACCACTTTCTGGGTGCAGTATGGCAAATGGCAAAAGCACATCAAGAATATCAGCAAAACACCTCGTACACACCAAGTCTACTGATCACAGAGTGTTGCAAAGCTTCAGTTCTAAGAGAAATAGGATATAGCTTCCTTTTTATTTTTATTTATTTATTTTATTATTTATTTATTGTATTCTTTTTTATTATTATTTTTAAAATTTTCATGTATACATTTTTTTTATTTTCTATTTTAATATATTTTGTTTAATATTTGTATCTAGCTTCTTTTAATAAGCAGACTAAAACACACCCAGTATCTAGTTTTTTGTTTGTTTTGTTTTTTGTTTTTTCTCTACAAAATGACAAGACAAAGGAATTCTACCCATAAGAAAGAACAAGAAGTAGAACTAACGTCCAGGAATTTAATCAATAGACATATATAAGTAAGATGACTGAACTAGAATTTAAAACAACAATTATAATGATACTAGCTGGTCTTGAAAAAGAAAGTCCTTAACCTACAAGGGAAGACAGATCATGTTTTCAGCAGATCCATCCACAGAAACTTGACAGGCCAGAAGTGAACAGCAGGATGTATATGACATGATGAATGGGAAAAAATATGCAGCCAAGAATACTTTATCTGGCAAGGCTCTCATTCAGAATAAGAGATAAAGAGTATCCCAGACAAATGAACATTAAAGGAGTTTGTGACCATTAAACCAGCCCTGCAAGAAATATTAAGGGGCACTCTTTGAATGGGGAAAAAAAGACCAAAAGCAACAAAGACTAGAGAGGAACAGAGAACATGACCAGAAGCACCAACTCTAAAGGTAACAAATTGGCACTAAATTCATATCCTTCAACAATCACTCTGAATGTAAATAGACTAAATGCTCCAATCAAAAGACATAAGGTATCAGAATGGACTAAAAAAAAAAAAAAAGATCTGTCAATATGCTGCCTACAAGAGATTCATTTTAGACCTAAATACACTTACAGATTGAAGGTGAGGAGATGGAGAATGAACTGTCATGCAACTGGACATCAAAAGAAAGCTGGAGTTGCCATACTTATATCAGACAAACTAGATTTTAAACCAAAGGCAGTAACAAGAGATGAAGAAGGGCATTATATCATAATTAAGGGGTCTATCCATAAAGAAGATCTTAATAATTGCAAATATTTGTGCCCCCGACTTGGGAACACACAAATATATAAACAATAACATACATAAAAGAACTCTTTGATAATAATACAATAGTAGTAGGGGACTTTAACATCCCACTCACAACAATGGACAGACCATCTAAGCAGATGATCAACAAGGAAACAATGGCTGTGAATGACACACTGGACCAGATGGACTTAACAGATATATTCAGAACATTCTATCCTAAAACAGCAGAATACACATTCTTTTCAAATGTGCATGGAACATTCTCCAGAATAGATCACATACTGGATCACAAATCAGGCCTCAACTGATACAGAAAATTGAGCTCATATCATGCATATTTTCAGACCACAATGCTATGAAATGTTAAGTCAACCACAAGGAAATAATTGGACAGACCGCAAATATATAGAGGTTAAAGAACATCCTACTAAAGAATGAATGGGTCTGCCAGGAAATTAAAGAAGAATTAAAAAAAATACATGGAAGCAAATGAAAATGAAAACACAACAGTCTCAAATGTTTGGGATGCCGCAAAGGCAGTCTTAAAAGGGAAGTATATAGCAATACAAGCATTCTTCAAGAAGCAAGAAAAGTCTCAAATACACAACCTAAACTTATATGTAAAGAAGCTGAAAAAAGAAGAGGAAATAAAGCTTAAATCCAACAGGAGAAGGGATATAATAGAGATGAGAGCAGAAATCAATGATATAGAAATCAAAAAGAGTAGAAAAAATGAGTGAAACTAAGAGATGATTCTTTGAAAGAATTAACAAAGCTGACAAACCCCAAGCCAGACTTATCAAAAAGAGGAAAAAGGACTCAATTAAATAAAATCATGAATGAAAGAGGAGAGATCACAAACTAACAACAAAGAAATACAATTATAATAGAATATTATGAGCAATTATATGTCAATAAATTAGGCAATTTGCAAGAAATGGATAAATTCCTAGAAACATATAAATGACCAAAACTGAAGCAGGAAGAAATAGAAAATCTGAACAGACCCATAACCAGCAAAGAAATTGAAGCAGTAATCAAAGATCTCCCAACAAATAAGAGTCCAGAGTCAGATGGCTTCCCAGGGAAATTCACAAAACATATTAAGAAGAGTTAATATCTATTTTTATCAAACTGTCCCAAAAAATAAAAATGGAAGGAAAACATCCAAACTCCTTCTATGAGGCCATCATTACCTTGATTCCAAAACCAAAGACCCCACTAAAAAGAATTACAGACCAATATTTCTGATGAACTTGGATGCAAACATTCTCAACAAGATACTACCTAATTGAATCCAACAGTGCATTAAAAGGATGATTCACCACAATCTATTCCTGAGCTGTAGGGTTGGTTCAATATCCACAAATCAATCAAGGTGATACACCACATTAATAAGAGAAAGGATAAGAACCATATGATCCTCTCAATAGATGCAGAAAGAGCATTTGACAAAATACAGCATCCTTTCTTGATAAAAACCCTCCATAAGGTAGGGATAGAGGGAACATATCTCAGTATCATAAAACCATATACGGAAGACCCACAGCTAATATCATCCTCAATGGAGAAAAACTGAGAGCTTTTCTCCTAAGGTCAGGAACATGACAGAGATGTCCACTCTCATTCAAAATAGTAGTGGAAGTCTTAGCCTCAGCAATCAGACAACAAAAAGAAATAAAAGACTTCCAGATCAGCAAGGAAGAAGTAAAACTTTCACTCTTCATAGAGGACATGTTACTTTAGGCAGAAAACATGAAAGAATCTACCAAAAAGTTGCTAAAACTGATAGAGGAATTCTGCAATGTCGCAGGATATAAAATCAATGCACAGAAGTCTGTTGCATTTCTATACATAAATAATGAGGCAGCAGAAAGAGAAATCAAGGAATGGATCCCATTTACAGTTGCACCAAAAACCAAAAGATACCTAGGAATAAACTTAACCAAAGAGGTAAAAGATCTGTACTGTGAAAACTATAGAACACTTATGAAAGAAATTGAGGAAGATGCAAAGAAATGGAAAAACTTTCCATGCTTGTGGATTGAAAGAACAAATATTGTTAAAATGTCTATACTTCCCAAAGCATTGTACACATTCAATGCTATCCCTATCAAAATAACACCAGTAATTTCCACAGAGCTAGAACAAACAACTCTAAAATTTGTATAGAACTAGAAAAGACTCCAAATAGCCAAAATAATGTTGAAAAGAAAACCAAAGCTGGAAGCATCACAATTCCAGACTTCAAGCTCTTTTACAAAGCTGTAATCATCATGACAGTACAGTACTGGCACAAAAGCAGACACATAGATCAATGGAATAGAATAGAGAACCAGAAATGGACCCTTAACTCTATGGGCAACTAATCTTTGACAAAGTGGGACAGATTATCCAATGGAAAAAAAGACAGCCTCTTCAACAAACGGTACTGGGAAAATTGGACAACAATTTGCAGAAGAATGAAACTGGAGCACTTTCTTATACCATAAACAAAAATAAATTCAAAATTGATGAAAGACCTAAATGTGAGACAGGACAGCATCAAAATTCTAGAGGAGACCACAGGCAGCAACCTCTTTGACCTAGGCCATAGCAACTTCTTACTAGACACGTCTCTGAAGGCAAGGGAAACAAAAGCAAAAATGAACTATTGGGACTTCATCAAGGTAAAAAGCTTCTGTACAACAAAGGAAACAATCAATAAAACTAAAAGAAAACCTTCAGAATGAGAGAATATATTTGCAAGGGCTAGTATCCAAAATCTATAAAGAACTTATTAAACTCAACACTGAAAAAAATCTAAAAATCCAGTTAAGAAGTGGGCAGAAGTCATGAATAGGTATTTCTCTAAAGAAGGCATACATTGTGTAAGACTGTTGAATCACAGACCTGTACCTCTGAAACAAATAATACATTATATGTTAAAAAAAAAAAAAAAGAAGATAGTAGGAAGGGAAAAATGAAGGGGGGGGAATCGGAAGTGGAGATGAACCATGAGAGACTATGGACTCTGAGAAACAAACTGAGGGTTTTAGAGGGGAGGGGCGTGGGGGGATATGTTAGCCTGGTGATGGGTATTAAAGAGGGCACATACTGCATGGAGCCTGGGTGTTATACACAAACAATGAATCATGGAACACCCCCCCCCCCCAAAAAAAAGCATACAAATGGCTAACATACACATGAAAAAATGCTCAACATCACTCACTTCAGGGAAATACAAATCAAAACTACAGTGAGATACCACCTCACTCCAGTTAGATTGGCTAAAATTAACAACTTAGGAGGGGCGCTTGGGTCACCCAGTTGGTTAAGTCTCTGTGCCTTGATTTCAGCTCAGGGCATGATTTCAGGGTTGTGATTTTGAGCCTTGTGTCAGGCTCTGTGCTCAGCATAGAGTCTGCTTGAGATTCTCTCTCTCTTCCTCTCCCTCTGCCCCACCCCTGCTTGTATACTCTAAATAAATAAATAAATATCTTTAAAAAATTAAATTACAACTCAGGACATAACAGGTGTTGGTAAGGATGCAGAGAAAAGGGAATCCTCTTACACTGTTGGTGGGAGTGCCAACTAGTGCAGCCACTCTGGAAAACAGTATGGAGGTTCCTCAAAAAGTTAAAATAGTACTACCTTACACTGCAACACTTGCACTACTAGGTATTTATCCAAAGGATTCAAAAATAGTGATTCAGTGGGACACATGCACCCCAAAGTTTATAGCAGCACTATCCACAATAGCCAAAACATGGAAAGAACCCAAATGTCCATCAACTGATAAATGGATAAAGAAGTGAGATAGATGATAGATAGATAGATGATGGATAGATGATAGATGATAGAGAGGTAGATGATAGATAGATAGATAGATAGATAGATAGATAGATAGATAGATGATAGATACAGATATAATGGAATATTACTCAGCTATCAAAAAGAATGAAATCTTGCCTTTTGCAACAACATGGATGGAACTAGAGTGTATTATGCTAAGCAAAATAAGTCAGTCAGAGAAAGACAAATACCATATGATTTCACTCATATGTGGAATTTAAGAAGCAAAACAGATGAACATAGGGGAAGAGAAGGAAAAATAAGATAAAGTTAGAGAGGAAGGCAAACCATAAGAGATTCTTAACTATAGGGAACAAACTGAGGGTTGCTGGAGGGGTGGCAGATGGTGGGATGGGATAATGGGGTGATGGGCATTAAGGAGGGCACTTGCAGTAATGAGCACTGGATGATCTATGCAACTGAGGAATCACTAAATTTTACCCCTGAAACTAATACTACACTATATGCGAACTATCTTGAATTTAAATAAAATCTTGAAAGAAAAAAATTAAAGCATTCTTACAATTAAACAACAAAATGATAATTCAGTTTAAAAAGATATACAAGGGATATAAATAGACCTTCTCTAATTAAGATAAACAAATGGTCAATAAGCACATGAAAATACGTTCAATTTTATTTCTCATTAGGGAAATGCAAATGAAAACCAAAATGAGATACTACTTCACACCCACTGGGATAGCCATGTTAAAAAATAAATTAGGGGCGCCTGGGTGGCTCAGTTGGTTAAGCGACTGCCTTCGGCTCAGGTCATGATCCTGGAGTCCCGGGATCAAGTCCCGCATCGGGCTCCCTGCTCAGCAGGGAGTCTGCTTCTCCCTCTGACCCTCCCCCCTCTCATGCTCTCTCTATCTCATTCTCTCTCTCAACTAAATAAATAAATAAAATCTTAAAAAAAAATTAAATAAATAAATAAATTAATTAATTAAAAATGATGAGTATTGGTAATAATGTAGAGAAATTAGAATCCTCTTGCCTTGTTGGTGGGAATGTATTATGATGCCAAGTTCTATGGAAATATTTTGGTGGTTCATCATGAAGTTAAACTTAGAAATACCATATGACCCAGCAATTCCATTCCTAGATATATACCCCCAAAACTGAAAACAATTATTAACACAAAAAACTGAACATGAACATTTATAGCAACACTATTCATAATAGTTAAGGTAGAAACAAACTCATTTATAAACTGATAAATGAATAAACATAATGTGTGTAGCCATACAATGGCATATTGTTCAACCATAAAAAAGAACCATGTACTGACATCAGCTAAAACATGGATGAACTTTGAAGGAGGGGGGTTAAGGGGGCAGAGTAGTAGGAGGAACCCAAGGCTTGCCTCATCCCTTGAACACAGCTAGATAAATATTATATCATTCTGAACACCCAAGAAATTGACCTGAGGACTGACAGAACAAACTGCACAACTAGAGGGAGAGAAGAGGCCACATCGTGGAAGTTAGGAGGTGTGGAGACATAATTTGGGGGAGAAACAGTATGGATGTTCCTCAAAAAGTTAAAAATAGAACTACCCTATGACCCAGCAATTGCAGTACTAAGTATTTACCGAAAGGATACAAAAGTACAGATTCAAAGGGACACATGCACATGTTTATAGCAGCATTATCAACAGGAGCCAAATTATGGAAAAAGCCCAAATGTCCATCAACTGATGAATGGATAAAGATGTGATATGGAGATATATATATATATATATATATGCACACACCACATGTGGTATATATATAATGGAATATTACTCAGCCATCAAAAGGAATGAAATCTTGCCATTTGCAACCAACAGAGACTGAGCTAGAGTGTATTATGCTAAGTGAAATGAGTCAGTTAGAGAAAGACAAATACCTTATGATTTCACTCATATGTGGCATTTAAAAACCAAAACGTGATCATAGGGGAAAGGAAAAAAAAGCAAGGGAGTCAAACCATAAGAGACTCTTAATTCTAGACAACAGACTGAGGGTTGCTAGAGGGAATGTGGGCAGGGGGATGGGTTAAATGGATGATGGGTATTAAGGAGGGCACTTGTGATGAGAATTGGGTGTTATATGTAAATGATGAATCACTAAAGTCTACTCATGAAACCAATATTATACTAAATGTTAACTAACTAGAATTTAAATAAAAATTTAAACCTTAAAACATAATTTAAAAATAAAATAAAAATAAAACATTGGTGAACTTTGAGAACATAATGGTAAGTGAAAGAAGCCAGAAAATAAAGGTCACATATTATATGATTCCGTTTCTATGAAATGCAAATCCATAGACACAGAAAGCAAAATAATGTTTTTCTGAAGCTGTGGAGAGGGTGGAATGAGAAGTGATTGCTTAAAATTTACAGAGATTCTGTTTCAGGTAGTTGAAATGTTTTTGACCTGATAGTGATGATGTTGTATTTAATTGTACTGCATTGTAAATGGATTTAAGACCATAAACTTATAAATTCTAAAATGGTTAAAATGGTAAGTTTCATGTTATGTGTATTTTACTATAAGAAAGAATAAAGAAAGGATTGTTTTAGTACCAGTGGCCCCTTCATATTTTACTCCCTGTGTCTATAGGATTAGCTGATCCCAGAGAACAGAACTTTAAGAAACAGACAACAGTCTGATATATTTTATGAAAAAAAAAAAGACTTTGAACACTTCAATGTGTCAAAATTCTGTGATGACAGGTCTGTCGGCAACCCTTAATGGAAAGGAAAGGAACATCACTAGGAACCTGTGGTATATGATGGGACAAGGTCCCCAAAACAGGAAAGAGGGATATCTGAAAAAGAGGAGCGACTAAAGATGAACTCAACTCCTCTATTTTGTCAAGAACTAGTCTTGACAGGATGAAATTCTGATTTTTTTTTTTAGCATTTCCTGAAAAACTCTCAAATACTGTTCAACTCAATCCAAGTTAGACATAGGCATTTTAAATCAGCCTTGAGATTTAGACACCTGCACCTAGAGGCTTAAGAATTCTGAAAAGAGTAAAGGAAAGAGGTTTTTTCCCCCCACAAATAATTCTGTCATTAAACCATCCATTAGGCCTAGTACTTTTCCTCTATTAGATATTGATGCTATTTTGACAGAGCCTTTATGAACAACTATACTGTGATTCACATCATTTTAATTATTATATACATAGTGAGAATCCCACTGTAATTCACATTATTTTAATTAATATATACATAGTGGTGAGCGCATACAAAAACCCTTTCCTCTGCTAATATTTTAGTTTTGCTTTTCATGTGTCTTTCAACAAGCCAGGCCACTGAGTATAGAATCCAATTCCTAAATCATATTTGACTTGAGAGCTACCCTGGAAAATTCCAGTATCCTGATGTCAGCTGGACCTCTCCTTTAGGGTTTTGGCCTCTGATTCAGACTCATTGGACTTTCATTTCTTATTGCATATTTTCACATGTGAAGGCAAAGAAGGCAGCAGGAGTATAAAGAATATATCAACAACAACAAATAATGAGGCAGTTAAGCCTAAGATAAATGAGATGTAGCAATAATTGAAGTTGCAGGAGGAAAAAAGAATGAAATAATATGAAAACAAGTTCATGAAATTATGATTCCTTAAATAAGGTGAATGTAAGAAAAAAGCCATAAAATACAGTTAGAAATTCAGATCTTTGGTAACAATGATTTATAAAACTTCCATAGCAAATCAGGCCCTACATGCCACATTATAGTGGGGTACTATTACTGATGGGCTGAAGATGAGTTAACATAAGGTGATTCAAGGGATATGAAGAAGTACCTCACCAATCTTTCCTAAAAATTCCTTCCTGTAATTTTCACATGCACTCTTAGCAAATTATGATTTTCTTTAAATAGTGATCTTTTGTAGAATTATCTTCTATAATGTAAGTATCTCAGAAGATACTTGCATAAGATGGCAAACTATCAGTGGTGTGCTGAAGACAGCTCTTACAGGTGCAAGAGATCCCATTGTATGCATACCTTACCAATTCCCCCTTCAGTGACTTTTCTTTGGTAGCTTTAAATCACCCAAAGTGGGAGTATATACACCATAGAAATCCACAAATAAATCACACTTATTTAGAAGTAGGCTCAATCATTTTAAGTTCATACCTGCAATTTCAAAAATTGTCTTATGTTACTTATTTTGCCTTCATAAAAATACACTCTTACAGAAAAATAAACTTTGTTTTGTGTATTGTTTCATACACATCTATTCGAATGACTTGAAAGTATTGTGTATGTTCGCCAAAAGAGACAAGAAAATGTGGAGAATGATCTTAGTGTGGGGTACACAAAATTATTATATAGGTTACAAGTGGGTTATGCTGTAACAGGCCTTAGAATAGGTGGGTTCTTACAGAGTATAATTTCAAAAACACAGGGAGATTAATGAATCAAAAAAAAAAATTCTGACATATCCACAACTTCTCCCCTCGTTTACTATGGTTTTTAAAGGTCCAGAAACTCCCCTTCCACTATGAGAGATTAGGGTTACCTGGAATGCAGACATAAGGTCTCACATTCACAAATATTTCCTCTAAACAAGGATTAGGAAAAAAATCAGAAAACAAAGAGGGGACATCTGGAAAAAAGAACAACTAGAACCATCAAAGCTAAAACTTATCATCTATCTTTTTTTCTTTCAGGAAGATGGTAAAGACAAAAATAAAAATTCAGAAAGAATGCAACTTGATACCTGTCTTTTATTTATTTATTTTTAAAGATTTTATTTATTTATTTGAGAGAGAGAGAATGAGAGACAGAGAGCATGAGAGGGAAGAGGGCAGAGGGAGAAGCAGACCCCCTGCCGAGCAGGGAGCCCGATGTGGGACTCGATCCTGGGACTCCAGGATCATGACCTGAGCCGAAGGCAGTCGCTTAACCAACTGAGCCACCCAGGCGCCCGATACCTGTCTTTTAGACATGGAAGAACATTAGGGTCATTACATTTGCAAATATAATTGGAATCTTTTTTTTTTTTCATAGCAGCTTGCCTCTACATTATTCTACACTCAAAAGTTCCATTGCTGAGATCAATGGGCTCATTGCCTAAGTTTAATCACTTGGCATTTTTTGAGCCAAACCAAAGCCTCAAAGTAAATATTTCCTACATAGATCATTCAGGCCACAAATGAAAATGCAAGGAATAGCAGCAGGGAAAATATTGCTTTTAAAGTTCCTTGCAAACCATACTGCATGAATTAGTGACTAAAGAATGCAGCTGGCAGGAAACACAAAAAGAGGGGAAATGGTATGGAGAAGCATTTTAAGATTTTCACCAGTTTCAATTTGTTACAACTTCAAACCCCAAAAGTTGTCATGTTTCTTCACATGCTAACAAAGCTAAATTTCTGCTGCTTCCCAGACTGTAAATTTTTCTTCAATATGTTTCCAGGAACCACAGAGAGGAAGAACAACTAGCAGATAGCCCCTCAGGTTCCTTACTGCAGAGGGAAGAAATCTGCAGTAACTAATTAACTTCTAGCATATGTTGGGGTGAAACATGAGTAGGGACAATAGTTTCAGTAAATAAGTAATTTTTTTTTCTGAATTAATTGCTCCAAAATGGCAGGTAATTGTTCAGAACACATTAATGCAGACATTTTTTTTGAAAGATTTTATTTATTTTTTTGACAGAGAGAGAGAGAGAGAGACAGGAGAGAGGGAACACAAGCAGGGGGAGTGGGAGGAGAAGCACGTTCCCTGCTGGGCAGGGAGCCCAATGTGGGGCTCGATCCTAGGACCCTGGTTTCATGACCTGAGCTGAAGGCAGACGCTCAACGACTGAGCCACCCAGGCACCCCAAACATTTGTGTTTTAAAAGCTATTCCCTTGGGGTGCCTGGGTGGCTCAGTCATTGAGTGTCTGCCTTTGGCTCAGGTCATGATCCCAGGGTCCTGGGATCAAGCCCCGCATCAGACTCCCTGCTCAGCAGGAAGCCTGGTTCTCCCTCTTCCACTCCCCCTGCTTGTGTTCCCTCTCTCCTGTCTCTCTCTCTCTCTGTCAAAAAAATGAATAAAATCTTTTTAAAAAAATAAAAATAAAAAAATAAAAACTACTCCTTTCTCTTTTCTCAGCTGATTCAGGCTGGACCTTCGGCTATGGGAGAATAAGCCCCATTCAGCTAAATTTATAGTCATTTCTTCCAAGCACACTTTATAATTGCTCAGAACTGAAACAAAGAGTTCCGACTCTTCTTGCCACTTCATCTGATAAATGTGCACTTTTTTTTTGAGGAATATTTTTCTTTTTATCCATTATGGAAGCTGCAATCAAATGAGAAGCCAGGGGATAATGCTGCTCAAATAGCCTTTTTATTTTATTTTATTTTATTTTATTTTATTTTATTTTATTTTATTTTATATGTTATGTTAATCACCATACATTACATCATTAGTTTTTGATGTAGTGTTCCATGATTCATTGTTTGTGTATAACACCTAGGCTCCATGCAGTATGTGCCCTCTTTAATACCCATCACCAGGCTAACCCATCCCCCCAACCCCCTCCCCTCTAACACCCTCAGTTTGTTTCTCAGAGTCCATAGTCTCTCATGGTTTGTCTCCTCCACCGATTTCCCCCCCTTCATTTCTCCCTTCTTACTATCTTCTTTTTTTTAACATATAATGTATTATTTGTTTCAGAGGTAAAGATAGGTGATTCAACAGTCTTACACAATTCACAGTGCTCACCATAGCAAATACCTTCCCCAATGTCTATCATGCAGCCACCCCATCCCTCCCACCTCCCACCACTCCAACAACCTTCAGTTTGTTTCCTGAGATTAAGAATTCCTCATATCAGTGAGATCATATGATAGATATCTTTCTCTGATTGACTTATTTTGCTCAGCATAATACCCTCCAGTTCCATCCACTTCATTGCAAATGGCAAGATTTCATTCCTTTTGATGGCTGCATAATATTCCATTGTATATATATACCACTTCTTCTTTATCCATTCATCTGTCAATGGACATCTTGGCTCTTTCCATAGTTTGGCTATTGTGGACATTGCTGCTATAAACATCGGGGTGCGCTTACCCCTTTAGATCCCTACATTTGTATCTTTGGGATAAATACCCAGTAATACAATTGCTGGGTCATAGGGCAGCTCTATTTTCAACTTTTTGAGGAACCTCCATACTGTTTCCAGAGTGGCTGCACCAGCTTGCATTCCCACCAACAATGTAGGAGGGTTTCCCTTTCTCCACAACCCCGCCAACATCTGTCGTTTCCTGACTTGTTAATTTTAGCCATTCTGACTGGTGTGAGGTGATATCTCATTGAGGTTTTGATTTGGATTTCCCTGATGCTGAGCGATGTTGATTGAGCACTTTTTCATGTATCTGTTGGCCATTTGGATGTCTTCTTTGGAAAAATGTCTGTTCATGTCTTCTGCCCATTTCTTGATTGGATCATTTGTTCTTTGGGTGTTAAGTTTGGTAATTTCTTTATAGATTTTGGATACTAGCCCTTTATCTGATATGTTATTTGCAAATATCTT
>NC_138385.1:52748082-52767809 GCF_054177405.1 Leptonychotes weddellii
TACTTTATCTGGCAAGGCTGTCATTTAGAATGGATGGAGAGATGCAGAGCTTTCACGACCGGCAGAAACTGAAAGAATATGTGACCACTAAGCTGGCCCTGCAAGAAATATTAAGGGGGGTTCTATAAAAGGAGAAAGACCCCAAGAGTGATATACAATAGAAATTTAAAGAGACAATCTACTAAAACAAGGTCTTCACAGGCAACATGATGACAATAAATTCATATCTTTCAATAATCACTCTCAATGTGAACGGCCTAAATGCACCCATAAAATGGCACAGGGTTGGGTGCCTGGGTGGCTCAGTCGTTAAGCGTCTGCCTTCAGCTCAGGTCATGATCCCAGGGTCCTGGGATCGAGCCCCACATTGGGCTTCCTGCTCAGCGGGAAGCCTGCTTCTCCCTCTCCTACTCCCCCTGCTTGTGTTCCCTCTCTCGCTGTGTCTCTCTCTGTCAAATAAATAAATAAAATATTTTTTTTTAAAATGGCACAGGGTTGCAGATTGGATAAAAGGACAGGACCCATCCTGTCTACAGACCCCTATGCTTTCTACAAGAGACTCATTTTGAACCTAAAGATACATCCAGACTGAAAGTGAAGGGATGGAGACCCATCTTCTATGCCAATGGACCTCAAAAGAAAGCTGGGGTAGCAATTCTTATATCAGACAAATTAGATTTTATGTTGAAGACTGTACTTAGAGACAAAGAAGGACACTATGTCATTCTTAAATGGTCTATCCAACAAGAAGATCTAACAATTGTAAATATCTACACCCCCAACATGGGAGCAGCCATCTACATAAGCCAACTGTTAATCAAAATAAAGAGTCCTATTGATAACAATATGTTATTTGTAGGAGACCTCAATACTCCACTCTCAGTAATAGAAAGATCATCTAAGCAGAAAATCAATAAAGAAACAAGAGCTTTGAAGGACACACTGGACCAGATGGACCTCATAGATATATACAAAACATTCCACCCTAAAACAACAGAATAGTCATTCTTCTCAAGCACACATGGAACTTTCTCCAGAATAGATCACATACTGGGTCACAAATCAGGTCTCAACCGATACCAAAAGATTGAGATTATTCCCCCCTGCATATTCTCAGACCATAATGCTTTAAAACTGGAACTCAATCACAAGAAAAAATTTGGCAGAAATTCAAACACTTGGAAGCTAAAGACCACTCTGCTCAAGAATGTTTGGGTCAACCAAGAAATCAAAGAAGAACTTAAACAATTCATGGAAATCAATGAGAACGAAAACACATTGGTCCAAAACCTATGGGATCGGTCATAAGGGAGAAATACATAGCCATCCAAGCCTCACTCAAAAAAATAGAAAAATCCTGAATTTACCAACTAACTTTACACCTTAAAGAACTAGAGTAAAAGCAAAAAACGATTCCTAAGCCACGCATTAGAAAAGAAATAATTAAGACTAAAACAGAGAACAATGAATTAGAAACCAGAAATACAGTAGAGCAGATCAATGAAACTAGAAGTTGGTTGTGTGAAAGAATTAATAAGATCGATAAACCACTGGCCAGACTTATCCAAAAGAAGAGAGAAAGGACCCAAATTAATATAATTATGAATGAAAGCGGAGAGATCACGACTAACACCAAGGAAATAGAAACAATTATTAGAAATTATTATCAACAACTATATGCCAATAAATTAAGCAATCTGGAAGAAAAGGATGCCTTCCTGGAAACCTAGAAACTGCCAAGACTGAAACAGGAAGAAATTGACAATGTTAATAGGCCAATAACCAGTAAGGAGATTGAAGCAGTGATCAAAAACCTCCCAAAAAACAAGAGTCTAGGGCCTGATGGATTCCCTGGGGAATTCTCCCAAACATTCAAGGAAGAAATAATACCTATTCTACTGAAGCTGTTTCAAAAAATAGAAACAGAAGGAAAGCTTCCAGACTCATTCTATGAGGCCAGCATTACCTTAATCCCCAAACCAGGCAAAGACCCCATCAAAAAGGAGAATTTCAGACCGATATCCCTGAAGAATATGGATTCCAAAATCCTCAACAAAATCCTAGCTAATAGGATCCAACAATACATTAAAAGGATTATCCACCACAACCAAGTGGGATTAATTCCTGGGATGCAAGGGTGGTTCAGCATTCACAAATCAATCAATGTGATAGAACACATTAATAAGAGGAGAGAGAAAAACAGATGGTCCTCTCAATTGATGCAGAAAAAGCATTTGACATAATACAGCATCCTTTCCTGATTAAAGCTCTTCAGAGAAGAGAGATAGAGGGACCATTCCTCAAGTTCATAAAATCCATCTATGAAAAACTCACAGTGAGTATCATCCTCAATGGGGAAAAGCTCAGAGCCTTTCCCTTAAGATCAGGAACATGTCAGGGATGCCCACTCTCACCACTATTGTTCAACATAGTACTAGAAGTCCTAGCAACAGCAATCAGACTACAAAAAATAATAAAAGGTATTCAAATTGGCAAGGAAGAAGTCAAACTGTCTCTCTTCACAGATGACATGATACTTTATGTGGAAAACCCAAAAGACTCCACCCCCAAATTACTAGAACTCATACAGCTTCAGTAATGTGGCAGGATACAAATTCAATGCACAGAAATCAGTTCCTTTGTTATACACTAACAATGCAACTGTAGAAAGAGAAATTAGGGAAATGATTCCATTTACAGTAGCACCAAAAACCATAAGATAACTTGGAATAAATCTAACCAAAGAGGTAAAGGATCTATACTCTAGGAACTACAGAACATTCATGAAAGAAATTGAAAAAGACACAAAAAGATGGAAAAACATTCCATGCTCATGGATCGGAAGAATAAACATTGTTAAAATGTCTATGCTACCCAGAGCAATCTATACCTTCAACGCCATCCTGATCAAAATACCAGTGACTTTTTTCAAAGTGCTAGAAGAAACAATCCTAAAATTTGTATGGAATCAGAAAAGACTCAGAATCTCCACAGAAATGTTGAAAAAGAAAAACAAAGCTGGGGGCATCATGTTGTCTGACTTCAAGCTATATTACAAAACAGTGATCACCACACAGCATGGTACTGGCACAAAAACAGACATATAGACCGATGGAACAGAATAGAGAGCCCAGATATAGACCCTCAACCCTATGGTCAACTTATCTTCGACAAAGCAGGAAAAAATATGCAATGGAAAAAAGACAGTCTCTTCAATAAATGATGCTGGGAAAATTGGACATCTATATACAGAAAAATGAAACTCGACCATTCTCTAACACCACACACAAAGATAAACTCAAAATGAATGAAATCCTGAGACAGGAATCCATCAAAATCCAGAGGAGAACGTAGGCAGTAACCTCTTCGACATCAGCCACAGCAGCTTCTTTCTTTCAACATACATCTCCAAAGGTTAGTGAAACAAAAGCAAAAATGAACTTTTGGGACTTCATCAAGATAAAAAGCTTCTGCACAGCAAAGGAAACAGTCAACAAAACTAAGAGGCAAACCCACAGAATGGGAGAAGATATTTGCAAATGACACTACAGACAAAGGGCTGATATCCAAGATCTATAAAGAACTTCTCAAACTCAACACCCAAAAAACAAATAATCAAGTCAAAAAATGAATTGAAGACATGAACAGACACTTCTCCGAAGAATACATACAAATGGCTAACAGACACATGAAAAAATGTTCATCATCATTAGCCATCAGGGAATTTCAAATCAAAACCACACTGAGATACCACCTTACACCAGTTACAATGTTAAAAATTGACAAGGCAAGAAACAACAAATGTTGGAGAGGTTGTGAGAAAGGAGAACCCTCTTACACCTTTGGTGGGAATGCAAGTTGGTACAGCCACTTTGGAAAACAGTGTGAAGGTGCCTCAAAAAATTAAAAATAGAGCTACCCTATGACCCAGCAATTGCACTCCTGGGTATTTACCCCAAAGACACAGATGTAGTGGAAAGAAGGGCCATGTGTACCCCAATGTTGATAGCAACAATGTCTGCAATAGCCAAACTGTGGAAAGAGCTAAGATGCCCTTCAACAGATGAATGGATAAAGAAAATGTGGTCCATATATACAATGGAATATGACTCAGCCATCAGAAAGGATGAATACCCAAGTTTTACATCAACATGGATGGTTCTGGAGGAGATTATGTTAAGTGAAATAAGTCAAGCAGAAAAAGTCAATTATTATATGGTTTCACTTATTTGTGGAACATAAGGAATAGCATGGAGGACATTAGGAGAAGGAAGGGAAAAATGAAGGGGGGGAAATCAGAGGGAGAGATGAACCATGAGAGACTATGGACTCTGAGAAACAAACTGAGGGTTTTAGAGGAGAAAGGGTGGGGGGATGGGTTAGCCAGGTGATGGGTATTAAGGAGGGCATGTATTGCATGGAGCGCTGGGTGTTATAGGAAAACAGTGAATCGTGGATCACTACATCAAAAGCTAATGATGTATGGTGCCTAACATAACATAATAAAATAAAATAAAATTTTAAAAAAATTTAAAAGAAAAGCAACCTATTAAATGGGAGAATATATTTGCAAATGACATATCTGATAAAGGGTTAGTATCTAAAATATACAAAGAACTAATATTACTCAATATCCAAAAAATACCCAATTAATCTAATTTGAAAATGGGCAGAAGACATGAACAGAAATTTCTCCAAAGAAGACATATAAATGGCCAACAGACCCAGGAAAGATGCTCAACATCACTCATTGTCAGGGAAATGCAAATCAATACTACAATGAGATATCACTTCACACCTGTCAAAATGGGTAAAGTTAACAACAGAAGAAACAACAGGTGTTAGCGAGAATGTGGAGAAAAAAACCCTCTTGCACTTTTGGTGGAAATGCAAACTAGTGCAGCCACTGTGGAAACAGTACAGAGGTTCCTCAGAAACTGAGAAATGCAACTACCATATGATTCAGGAATTGAATTACTGGGTGTTTACCCAAATAAAGCAAAAACATTAAAGTGATTCATGTTCAAAGGGAATATTTACCTGATGTTTATGGGAGCATTATTTACAACAGTCAAATTATGGTAGCAGCCCAACTATCCATTGTTAGATAAATGGATAAAGAAGATGTGGTATATATAATGTAATATTATTCAGGCATAAAAATGAATGAAATCTTGCAATTTACAGTGACATAGATGGAGCTATGGTGTATAATGGTAAACAAAATAAGTCAGTCAGAGAAGGGCAAATACCATATGTTTTCACTCCTATGTGGAATTTAAGAAACAAAATTAATGAACAAAGGGGAAAAAAAGAGACACAAACCAAGAAACAGACTCAACTATAGAGAACAAAATGATGGTTACCAGAGAGGAAGTGGGTGGGGAGATGGGTGAAATAGGTGATGGGTATTAAGGAGGGCACTTGTCATGATGAGCATTGGGTTGTGTACGGAATTGTCAAATCACTATATTGTACACCTGAAACTAATATAATACTGTATGTTAACTATACTGGAATTGAAATAAAAAAATAATAAAAATATAAAATATCATAGGAGCAAAGGCACATGGGAGAGTTCAGTAAGACTGGAATATGTATGTGTGTGGATGGAATTTGTGTTAATGGAGAATGTGAGACAATTTGGTCTCAGGTTAACTACATAGGGAGCTAACAACAAAGGCATTCTAGAAAGTGTTTTAATTACTAGATTGCAATGGAATTTCAGACCACGGCATCATTATGATTTTATAGAAATTATGTAAAAATGTGCATGCTTAAGGCATAATTCCCTCAGCACCTTAAATGCTGCCCTAAAATGAGATAGCTTCCAATAAAATATATATTTGTAAAATCCTTTATTGTTTATGCCCAAGGCTAATAATTTTTAAAAAGTACTAATATCAGTGGTAACTTTAAGTTCATCCAAAATAATTGTTTTATTTAATCACAATATTTAAAATAAGAGCCAAGTATGTCTCCACAAATCTCTGTGCACAAAAAAGAGCAACTTGAAGATAAGGTATATATTTAAATATTAATTTCAATACAGCTTTTTTTCAGTATTCAAACTTATGTTTCAAACATACAATTCATATTTCTCACTCATCCATACATGAAAACAGAGTTGTGTAGAGCTTCCTGAGATAAACCATATGTTTCTCTTTATATTGGCCCATTTCAGATTCTATTCCTTGCTTTCAAAACTGTATATAGCTGTTCAGTTTCCTTCCTCCTTCATTGGAGCAATGAAATAACATTTTGTTTTGAACTCTGAGAATAGGTACTTACTTAAAACATATTGTTTAAAGCTTTCAGGATTGGGGGATGGGGAGAGCATTGGGAATACTAAAAGTTTTTGATCACCATAATTTTACATAGAAATCTGGGGGAAAAGTTTCCAATATCTTATCAATATATTGATAATATATTTCTCTCTTGGGGCGCCTGGGTGGCTCAGTCAGTTAAGCGTCTGCCTTCGGCTCAGGTCATGATCCCAGAGCCCCAGTGTGGGGCTCCCTGCTCAGCGGAGAGCCTGCTTCTCTTTCTCCCTCTGCCCCTCCCCCTGTTCATGCTCTCTCTTACTGCCTCTCTCTCTCACAAATAAATAAATAAATTCTTAAAAAATATAGATCTATTTCTCTCTCTTGGCATGAAGGGAGGTAACCAGATACATTAAATTGGGTATGATTCTCTACCATTTTATTGATTTGATTTTGTTGCAGTTGTCTGCCTTTGCATGATACTTGGAATTCTGTAGCCCACATCTGAATGAACTCTGTCAGGAGCTTGAGGACTTGATCTAAGAGAGAATATGGGATGAAGAGTCAGTTGGAACAGGAAGATGATTGATTGACTTACTGACTGAAAATATATATAGCTGACCATTGAAACATACTGGGGATTGGGATACAACTCCCCCACACAGCTAAAAATCTACGTATAACTTTTGACTCCCCCAAAATTTAACTGACTGGAAGCCTTACTAATACATAATCAATTAACACATATTTTGTATGTTATATATATTATTACTGTATTCTTACAATAAAGTAAGCTAGAGGAAAGAAATTGTTAAAATTATAAGGAAGAGAAAATAAATTTATAATACTGTATGCATATTTATTGAAAAAAATCCACATATAAGTGCACCATGCAATTCAAACTCATTATATATTTTTTAAATAAATATATATAAATATATATATTTTTGAATAATTTTGAATAAATCAAAAGTCAAGATGGAGACAAAATAAAGAATAGTAATTTGAAAATGATTTAAAGGTGGTATTTAGATTTAGGCTTTCTATGTCTAAATAATTTCTAGTCCCTTTTCCCTTTTGGTTCTCAGTTTTTTCATTTTTTTTATTATTATGTTCAATTAGCCAGCATACAGTACATCATTAGTTTTTGATGTAGTGTTCAATGACTTATTAGTTGTGTATAACACCCTGTGCTCATCACCACACATGCCCTCCTTAATATCCATCACCAGGTTACCCCATTCCCCATCCCCCCTCCCTTCTGTAACCCTCAGTTTGGTTCCCAGAATCCAGAGTCTCTCATGGTTTGTCTCCCTCTCTGATTTCTTCCCATTCTAAGGGTATTTCCAGTTATAAAAAACCTGATGATTCAGTTTTAGGTTTGGGCAAAAATACCTTAGGTTCAGAGTGCTGGTTCTAAAGCAGGGATTTGTATGGTTTCAGTTGTCACATTTAGGTCTTTAATCCATTTTGAATTTATTTTTGTGTATGGTATAAGGAAGGGTCCAGTTTCATTCTTTTGCATGTTGCTATAGTTTTCCCAACACCATTTGTTGAAGAGACTTTCTTCCATTGGATATTCTTTCTAGCTTTGTTGAAGATTAATTGACCATATGTGTTGTCGATTTACTTCTGGGCTTTCTATTCCATTCTACGGATCTATGTGTCTATTTTTGTGCCAGTGCCATGTTGTCTTGATCACTACAGCTTTGTAACAACATAATGTCCAGAATTGTGATGTCTCCACCTTCATTTTTCTTTTTCAAGGTTGCTTTGGCTATTTGGGGTCTTTTGTAGTTCCATACAAATTTTAGAATAGTTTCTTCTAACTGTGAAAAATGTTGTTGGTATTTTGACAGGGAATGCATTAAATGTGTAGATTGCTTTGAGCAGTATAGACATTTTAACTTCTAATCCATGAGCATGGAATGTCTTTCCATTTCTTTGTGTCATCTTCACTTTCTTTCATCAGTGTTTTATAGTTTTCAGGGTAGACATATTTTACCTTTTTGGTTAGGTTTATTCTGATGTATCTTATGGTTTTTAGAGAAATTGTAAATGGATTTGATTCCTTCATTTCTCCTTCTGCTGTTACATTATTGGTGTAGAGAAATGCAACAGATTTCTGTGCTTTGATTTTGTATCTGCAACTTGACTGAATTTGTGGAGCAGTTCCAGCAATTTTTTTGGTGGAGTCTTTCAGGTTTTCTATATAGAGTAACATGTCATCTGCAAATAGTGAAAGTTTTACTTTCTCCTTGCAGATTTGCATGACTTTTATTTCTTTTTGTTGTCTGATGCTATGGCTAGGAATTCCAATACTATGTTAAATAACAGTGGTAAGAGTGGACATCCTTGTCTTATTCCTGACCATACAGAAAAGACTCTCAGTGTTTCCCAATAGAGGATGAATTTACCTGTGAGTTTTTTGTATATTGCCTTTATTATGTTGAGGTATGTTCACTCCTTTTATGAGGTTTTATTTTAAGATTTTATTTATTTATTTGAGAGAGAGAGAGCACATGCACAAGCAGGGGGAGTGGCAGAGGGACAGAGAGAAGCAGGCTCCCCACTGAGCAGGGAGTCCGATGTGGGTCTCGATGCCAGGACCCTGGGATCATGACCTGAGCCGAAGGCAGACGTTTAACCAACTGAGCAACCCAAGCACCCCTTTTTTGAAGGTTTTATCATGAATGGATGTTGTACTCTGTCAAATGTTTTTTTCTGCATCTATTGAAAGGATTATATAGTTCTTATCCTTTCTTTTATTAATATGGTGTATTATGTAGATTGATTTGTGAATATTGAACCACTCTTATAGCCCACAAATAAATTCCAGCTGATTGTGGTGAATGATTCTTTTAATGTACTGTTGGATTCAATTCACTAGTATCTTGTTGAGAATTTTTGCATCCATGTTCATCAGGGATATTGGCCTATAATTCTTTTTAGTGGGGGTCTCTGTCTGGTTTTGGAATCAAGGTAATGCTGGCCTCATAGAATGAATTTGCAAGTTTTCCTTCCTTTTCTATTTTTTGGAATAGTTTGAGAAGAATTGGTATTAACTCTTCCTTAAATGTTTGGTAGAATTCACCTGTGAAGCCATCTGGACTTGGGCTTTTGTTGTTGGGAGTTTTTCAATTACTGGTTCAATTTTTTTACTTGTTATTGGTCTGTTCAAATTTTCTATTTCTTCCTTTGTCAGTTTTTGTAGCTCATATGTTTCTAGGAATTCATCCATTTCACCCAGGTTATCCAATTTGTTGGCATATACGTTTTCATAATGTTCTCCTATAATTGTATTTCTGTGGTGTTGGTTGTTATTTCTCCTCTTGCATTTGTGGTTTTATTTACATCCTTTGTCTTTTCATTTTGATAGGTTTGGTAAGGGTTTATCAATTTTATTAATTTTTTTCAGGAAACCAGCTCCTGATTTCAATGATCTCTTCTATTGTTATTTTTTGTTTGTTTATGTATCATTTCTGTTCTAATCTTTATCTCCTTCCTTCTCTCGGTTTTAGGTTTCATTTGTTGTTTTTATAGTTCCTTCATGTGTAAGGTTAGGTTGTTTGAGATTTTTCTTGCTTCTTGAGGTAAGCCTGTATTGCTATATACTTCCCTCTTAAGACAAGTTTTGCTGCATCCCAAAGATTCCAGGGCTGTTGTGTTTTCATTTTCATTTGTTTCAATGTATTTTTTTATTTCTTCCTTAATTTCCTGGTTGACCCACTTATTGTTTAGTAGCATGTTTATTTGGTTAGTAGTTCCATTTATTTGTGATCTTTCTAAATTTTTTCTTGTGGTTGACTTCACATTTCACAGTGTTGTTATCAGAAACACTGTATGGTATGATCTCAGTCTTTTTGCATTTGCTGAGGTCTGATTTGTAACTTAGTACATGATCTGTTCTGGAGAATGACTCATGTGCACTTGAGAAGAATGTGTATTCTTCTGTTTTAGGATGGAATGTTCTGAATATACCTTATAAGTCCATCTGGTCCAGTGTGTCATTCAAAGCCATTGCTTCCTTGTTGATTTTCTGTTTAGATGATCTGTCCATTGATGTAAGAGGACTGTTAAAGTCCCCTATTATTATTGTATTCTTATCAATGACTTCCTTTATGTTTGTCACTGTTTTATATATTTGGGTGGTCCATGTTGAGGACATTAATATTTACAATTGTTAGATCTTGTTGGATTGTCCCCTTTATTATGCTATAGTACCTTTCTTCATGTCTTGTGACTGTCTTTGGTTTAAAGTCTAATTTGTCTGATACATGTATTGTTACTCTGGCTTTCTTTTGATATCCATTTGCATGATAAATATTTCTCCATCCCCTCACTTTCATTCTACAGGAGTCTTTAGGTCTGAAATGAGTCTCTTATAGGCAGCATATTGATAGACCTTGTTTTCTGTTTTTGTTTTGTTTTGTTTTGTTTTCCTTTCTGACACCCTATGTCTTTTAATTGGAGCATTTAGAGCCCATTTACAGTAAGAGTAATTATTGATAGGTATGTATTTAGTGACATTTTATTATTTGTTTTGTCATTGTTTCTGGAGATTTTCTCTGTTCCTTTCTTGTCTTTGTCACTTTTGGTCTTTCCTTTCCACTCCAAGAGTTCCCTTTAATATTTCATACAGGATTGATAGAGTGGTCATTTTCTCCTTTAGTTTTTGTTTGTCTGGGAAACACTTTATCCCTCCTTCCATTCTGAATGATAGTTTTTTTTTTTAAGATTTTATTTATTTATTTGAGAGAGAGAGAGTGAGATAGAGAGAGCCCAAGAGGGGGTAGGGTCAGAGGGAGAAGCAGACACCCACTGAGCAGGGAGCCTGACGTGGGACTCGATCCCGGCACTCCGGGATCATGACCTGAGCCGGAGGCAGTTGCTTAACCAACTGAGCCACCCAGGCACCCCCTGAATGATAGCTTTGCTGGATAGAGTATTCTTGGCTGCAGATTTTTCACATTCAGCACTTTGAATATATCATGCCACTCCCTCTAGCTTGCCATGTTTCTGTTGAGAAATCTGCAGCTAGCCTTATGGGTCCTCCCTTGCAAGTTAAGGCCTTCTTCCATCTTGCTGCTTTTAAGATTTTTTTCTTCATCACTATGTTTTTGCAAATTTAATTACAATATGTCTTGGTGTTGGCTTGCTTTTGTTGTTTTTGTTGGGAGTTCTCTGTGGCTCCTGGATCTGGATGTCTCTTTCTTTTCCCAGATTAGGAAAGTTTTCAGCTGTTATTTCCTCAGATAATCTTTCTGCCCACTTTTCTCTCTCTTGTTCTTCTGGGACTCCTATAATATGAATGTTATTATGTTTGATGGAGTCACTGAGTTCCCTAAGTCTATGCTGCTGTTGCATAATTTTTCTGTTTTTCTTTTGTTCAGCTTAATTATTTTCCATTGTTTTTTGTTCTATATCACTTATTCACTGCTTTGTTCTTTCAGCCTTG
Source organism: Leptonychotes weddellii (assembly GCF_054177405.1). Lineage (NCBI taxonomy): Eukaryota > Metazoa > Chordata > Mammalia > Carnivora > Phocidae > Leptonychotes > Leptonychotes weddellii. The sequence goes on from NC_138385.1 coordinate 52,759,804, forward strand.
TGTTCATTGTAACAAGCCTTTTCCCAATCTCAGTTATTGTATTTTTCATTTCTGATGCATCTTTTTTTGGCTCTTTCAAATCTGCAGCATGGTTCTCCTTGAAGTCTTCCTTTCTTTTCTGAAGCCCAGGTAGTATCCTTATGAATGTTGCTTTAAATTCTCCATCAGAGATGTTACTTATATCTGTTTCACTTAGATCTTCTGGTATGACCTTATCTTGTTCTTTCATTTGGGATGTATTCCTCTGTCTTGGCATTTTTTATAAGTTTCTGCATCCTTTTCTGTGTTAAAAAATCCCATTATGTTTCCTGCTTCTGAGAATAATGGCTTTTATGAAGGAGAGGTTATATAGTGTCCAGGGCCTGGCACTTCAGGGAGTGTCTCTGCTATGTGTGTGTGTGCTCTGCTCTTGTGTTTTGGCTGCTCTGTCCTTCGGGTCAGCCATCTACAGAGGCTCTCCTTACCTGCATTGGGCAGTGTTTTGTCCTTGGCCAAAATGTGGCAAGGTTTACCTAGGTGTGTTCTGGTCTGCTTGTTACATAAAACCTGATAGTACTTCCACTAGAACTGAAACTTTGCCGAACTCTCTGATTGGGAAATGTGGTGTGGGTAGGCATTTCTGTTGGTCTTCTGGGAAAGGGGACCACTGTGCTGAGACTGAGGCAAGCTTGACCAAGAAAGGCATTCCTGCCAAAATGCAGGGGTGTAAGCAGGTTAGGCAGCTAGTGAGGGCACTGGGTTGATTTCAGCAGGTGTCTCCAGGTTTATCCTGGGGGATGAGGGAGGGAAATGGTGCTAGCCAGATCCTTTGTCCCCAGAGTAGTGGCTCCCTGAATCCTGCCTCTCAGGGAATCACTTGGAGGCAAGGGAATAATCTCCCCCATTTGTGTCCCAGATGTTTTTCAAATTGCTGTTTTCACATTGTCTGTCTCTGTATTGTTTGCCTGCTTTCTCTCCAGGAGCAGCACAGTGCTCTCTGGGCTCTATCCCAGCCAAGCTTGTGCCTTTAAACTCCAGGCTTCAGGTTTGTGGTGTGTACAGAAGCCTGCACTGGTCTCTGGGGGAGGGCTCTGCCTCACTGGGATTGAGGCAGGCTTGACCAAGAAGGGTAGTCCTGCCGGAGCACAGGGGTGTGGGACTTGGTGTAAGCAAGTCAGACAGCCAGTGTTGGGGCTGAGCTGCTTTCTGCAGGTGGCTCTGTGTTTTATGTTGAGGAACAAAGAAAGGAAATGGTACTTTCCATCTCATTTGCTGTGGAGAAGCATCTTCATGAAAGCTGCTTCTCAGGTATGTGCTTCAAAAATACTGAATAATCTCCCCACTGTTTGCCTCAGGTGCTCTTCAGAGAACCATTTCTAGGCCATCTGCCCCCATGTTTTTTGTCTGCCTTCTCTCCAGGAGTAAGGCAGTGCCCTCAGGGCTCTGACCCTGCCAAGCCCACTGACCTTTGAAACTCCAGTCTTTAAGCCTTGCTGGTTGAATGAACTCATGACCATCAGCCCCCTTTGTTTCAGCCAATGGCTTTTGGGGAACTGTTCTCCTAGTGTATTTTAATGTGTGCTCCTCTTTCCTGCACCTTTCTCTGCAACCACAGCTCCTTCCTGTCTGTGCACCCACAATCCATTTCTTCCCCAAACCACATCTTCACATTTCTTTCCTTCCTCAATGTGGCTTCTTCTCTCCCTTTAGTTGTGGAGTTTGTTCTGTCAGTCTTCAGGTTGATTTCTGGGGTATTTAGAATGATTTGATAGTTATCTAGTTGTGTTTGTGGGACAAGACAAGCCGAGGGTCCTCCTAATCTTCCACCATCTTCTGGGAATCAAGATATAAGTCCAGAAATCTTAGCTCTTTAAAATTTGGTTCCTAGTAAAGGGGATATGGTACTATTTGTTGAATGCCCCAAGTTAAAGTCTATGCAAATGAATATCTTAACTTTATAGAAATCCCTGAAGATCTTTAAGGCTTCACAGACTTGCCTTTATCTACTATAACACCCTCAGTAAACATGTACAAAGAGTGCCTGAGCCATTTTAGCAAATGTTTCACCAAACTAAGTAAAGAAGTCATTTTCCCTGTCATTCTTCATTATTCTCTTCTTCCTTGCTTGGACCTGTCCATTGTTCTTTTCCTGTTCTTTGTCTTTAAACATTGAATTTTGCTATCTTTTTCCCCCCCAATTCTTCTAGTAGGAGGCAGAACTTCCTGTCTGGCAACTGTGTTTTTTGTAAAGTACCCAGATCTGATCCAGAAAATAAGGACATGTAGGTGAAAAAAATCAGACTGTGTCAGACAATTTTGAATGTCATCTTATCTCATTACACTATGTCACTAATTTATTCTAATCTTTCTTTAATTTTACCTTTTTAGTCTAGAACAACAATTTCCCTAAACTTGGCTTAGAAACTAAGGTTTGCCTGTTCATTAGTTACATTCCTGGTTAATTAATAGTGATGAAAGAAAAGTTTATTGATGGACTCCTAATCATCTTTTTATCCCCTGCAGAATTTATTAAAATATTTTCCATGTAAAAGGGATAAAGATTTTCAATTAAAATGAACTTTTTTTGTTTGAGAAGCTTAGGACATAACATATCTTCAAAAAGCTCCCAATCTAGATGGGGACATGGCAGCAAAAGCAAATGTCAGGGTAACACACAACAGTAACAAGGCAAGTGATACAAACAATAAATGCCACGAAGATGCAGAGACAAAAGAGGGCAACTTCCTTTGAGAGGGGACAGATTAAGGAAGACTTCAAAGATAACGTCATCAAATAATCTTATCAACACTGATATTTGGCCAGTCCCTATTAGAAATTATGGAATATTAGGTCTGGGAGATACCTTAGTCTAACCTCTTCATTTGCATATTTGAAAGTTTAGGTCCAGTAGTGAAAATGATCAGGAAAAGAAGGCACCCAGAGACTCTTATTCTAAATGTAACATGACACAACATACTTCTCACCCTTAAGAAAAAAATGTATGCCATATAATCAATCAGAGCTGCTTGGGAAATACTGTCTCATAGAGGTTTCATGTTAAATCTTTGGTTCTCTCCTTATGAACTCAGCTCAAATGCTGAGTTAAAAAACAAGGACATGAGACTGTTTTTTTCTCTGTCCAAAAAATTGTGGGCTTGTCCAGTCAAACATGTAGTTGAAAAATAGTGAATCAATGGAATGTCTAAAAATTTATTTTAACAAATGGTGCATTCATTCATTGTCTGCTTCCATTCACAGATTGGTATTTATCCCCCAAATGCCAAGGAACAATATGTTTTAGAATCCTTAGAGTCTTTCACATTTCCAATCTCAAGTTAGAAACACTTTAAAGGTCATCAGGTTCATCCCCTGTTCCTGGCTCTCTCATCTGCCAAATGCAAGAATGTCCTCCACTTTCTTTGCCAGATGATAGTTCTAGGAGGATAGAATGACTGATGATTCTGGTACAGATCCATATTTTAAGTTATTCTTTCCCTCATTCATTTTGTCTCCAAAAGTGCTTCAGGAAACAGGGTACCTGAATATAAGACAGAAAAGTTCAGTCCACTGAGAATAGTCACATAAATTTGCTTCCAATTTCTCTATATATTTTGAAGAGTTTGCTCATCCTACATTTGTTAATGTCAAGCCCTCAGTTGAGTATATAACCTATACACCTATGAGAGTCTTGGCTGCTGAAAGTGCTTAGGTATTGGATATTCAGGAGTCATTCAAGGTCATCCGAATAGCATATATTTCTGTCATCCTTTTTTCCCCCTGTCATCCTTTACATACAGGTAATGATTACTGGTAACAAAATAATAGAACAGCAGCCGCAATTCATGGATAATTATCATTTTAGGAAGGGACAATGGGTCTTTGGGAATGATCCAGGGCTGAACACCACAAACTTCACTAAAGTACTTAAAGGCCATAATTATCTTTTCAATTATTAGATTATTTCAGAATCATCTACTGCTCCTGGATAAAACAGAAATGTGTTCAAATCATAACATGAAGGCTGATCTTATTCTACATAATAATATTAAACAAAATCTCCAAAGATATCAACAGTATTGTGGTTCTACTATAGAGACCTCCCTGAAAGTCCCCTTTGTTAAAATAAATTTTTAGATGAATTATAGCTTGTCAGTCATGAGAGATTATATTATATACATTTAAAAATGCATTCAAGATTGTGAGGGTGGTCTGGCTGCAACATCTGTCAACCCATTGATTGTCAGGGTTGATTCAGCAGAACAGGCTGGCTAGGTGGGTGTCCCTTTCCTCCCTCACTGCTCCATGTGCATCCCTCCCGAAGCAGCATGCTTGGTTGAAGAGAATGACCTTTCCCAACAGAGGAGGACCATCTTGTTGAAGAGGATGACCCTTCCCAATAGAGGAGGACCATTCATCATTCAAGGGTATATGAGTAGCTGTGCTCCCCTCCTAGCACTTCCAAACAAGCTCTCAAGTTCCATTTGTAAGAGAACGTAGGGTGCTCAAGCTTCCAAGATTCCAGACACATCCAAATTAAGTACTGCATGTGACAGTCTGCCTTTCTTAAATAAATAAATAAATAAATAAATAAATAAATAAATAAATAAATAAAATATTAGATCATGCATAGTCTTATTTTTCTGCATCAAAATTTACACTTTGAGCTCTTAGATTGAGTCATATTCCTTGGATTTCTCTTGAGAATAATCTGGTTTAGGGCTCTAATTATGTGGAATATGAGATTTTTGTACTGGAAGGAACCACAAGAAAATATCTCATCTGGCCTCCTGCATTCATGCAGGCAAGTTTGTTCAAAGAGGTCAGTTCTGATTTTTCTTGAGCATTTAACTCTAGATCACCAAGAATGATTAAATAAACTACCATTAGGTACATTAACTATATACTAAGGAGTTTTAGATGTATCTTGGTACTAGAGGTACCACTAGGTACTTAAGTTGCCTTATCTAACCCTTTCAATAGACTTATTATATAGATACAATTATTATTTTCATTTCAAATTTTAGTGCCCTTTGTTTCTCAAATATGAAATCTCTAGTTCAGGCAAACTAATGTATTCCCTGTCACCAAGTCATCATGTAAATACTTTTTTTCTTTCCTGATTTGTTCATACTCATTTGGCTAAATGAAATACTCAGTTCCTTCCTCTCTACTAATCCACATTATATGTTCTTTAATTTCTCCACTCCAACCCATATCTGAAATCTAATAGCATTTACTATCTATTTGGTATGTTCCATAATATGTCTTGTTTGTATTATGACTTAAACTTTTTTTGGCTCCATGATCGTTCTCCCCCAACTAGGCAAAGATTTCTCCCACACCAAGATTATGGCATATTTCTTTGTATTTATTTCCCAAAGCATAGTTCCCTTGCACATAGCAGACATTCTATAAATATGTGTTGAATAAATACACTTACGAACTCAATAAGATGGCATTTTAACATAGAAGACTTAATATTCCCAAAGTTGCTAACCTATAGGTGATAAGGAAATTGTCCGACACACTTAAAAAGAGCATAAAGAACATATAATGAACTTTATAAGCTAGAACTGATATTCTGGAAAATAATTCTTTGCTCTGGCTTCTAATACACAGTGCTTTGGGAATTCACTGTAAATAATGTAATGGTTCCAACTTTAAATTATAGAAATGACACAAGGAGAACATCACCATGTCAGTTCATAATTGCTTTAGCTTCCCATATTCTTCATGTGAATGTGGTATAGGTTTGGAATATTTGTTTGCTTGTCATATTCCCTGTATGGAATTCCAAAACTTTGGCTCCTTGTTCCCATAAACCTTACAAAAAGAACTGCTGCAGACTTCAATAGTGAACTGACTAAAATGTAGAATATATATCTACATTTGTTTCCAACTTTTACCTAAAGTTGAAAACCATTTGCCTGAATTTTGGTTTGTATAATATTTTAAATGGAATATATTTCACTTGGGAAATATCTGCTTTTAAAGTTGTTGAAACATTTTTCCATTTTGAAATTCTGTTTTGCATAGTTGTCACTTTTCCCTTTTCTAAATGACATTCTCTCTTTGAGAAATTGTGACCAATATTTAGAGAATTAAAGGTAATACCCCATGAATTTATGAAAATATAATTTGTTTATATCTGTTTTGCATAAAATTATATTTCTATTGAGACATGCAAGTTTGGGCTCATTCTGTGTGTGTGTATATGTGTGTGTGCATGTGTGTGATTTAAAGAATGATAATCAATGGAGTACAGATATTTATTATTAATGTAACAATTGTAGGTTAATTATTTTCAATAAAGACATTAAAAAGAAATTTAATATAGTAAAAACTGTACTGTATGAAATAGTAAAAAGGAAGAACATCTCCCAAATATTAACAGTTTCCTAAGACACCCAGTTTCACAAAAGGTGTTCCTGTCCACCATGAAATACCCGCCTGGTAAAGTGACAGCTTCAGGGGCATGTTCTTGTTAACTTTTTTCCTCATCCAACAAGTCAAGAGGGCTAAGTTGTTTCATAAAACAACGAAACCATTTTCTCAGTTCCAAATTCAGGAAAGAATATGGAATGACTTAATATTTAGCCAGTTCTAATGTTCAGTGAAACTGTTTTACAAAATAAACATACCCATGGTGAAATAAATCACCTTTTCAAAAAGTTTAAAAACAACTGTAATTTTTTTAATCAAAGACCTTTTATAAATGTATTCTTGTATTGATCTTCACATGCCCCCTTGTGGTAATCTATAGGAGAAACTCAGAAGGCTCTTAAAAACTGAAATGGTTTACTTTTTAGTACATTTAGGTTTAAGTTATTCTTTTAAAAATTTCCTCAGTTAGTTTTATAATTATATTACCATATCATAAAGGTTGATATCTTAAGAAATTCTGGGTTGTTCTTATGGAAGTAAACTCTTATGCTTTCTTACTATTTTAAAGAAAAAAATACATTTACAACAGTAGTAGAGTAATTGGATTTTGCACAACAAATTGTGGTATGCAAATCAAAAGAGATATTTAATAAGACACACTGATATTCTCCTTCTTGTGTCTTTCATAGTTTAAATGAAAATTGGAATAATTACAACATATATGATGAGCTCCCAATGTATTGTGTATAGTATGCCAGAGAAAATAGTTACATTTCCCAAAATTATATACCAACTCCAAGCTTGTTCTAAGGGCTACAGTGAAGGCTTATTAAGTGAAGCCTTTGTACAAATAGCAATAATGGAGCAGATTCTAAGACTGTGAAGAGAAGCTGAACATGTGGATTCACCAAAATATTAAGTACAAAGTGAGTAATGTAAAGTGCAAGCAACTATGTATCTGAAATAAATGTTCTTTAGACACCACCAGATGCACAGAGCTCTGTATTAAGTCATAGATGGAAATCAACAGAAATAGAGACCTGGTCCCTGCCAAATTTCAGGTTTTACAATAGCTTCAAGTGCACATAGTAGTATAAAATATATAGTATGGTGGCATATAAAGATCTGGGACTGCTCTGCCAAATGTTTCCTTAGTTAGACTTACCAGATTTAGCAAATAATAGAAGCCCAGTTAAATTTGAATTTCAGATAAACAATGAATGATCATTTAATAAACTATTTCTCATGAAGTGTTTGTTTCAAATACCAGTGTGTGATGAAACTTTCAACAATCTATTTTAAAAAAAGATAATTCTCTAAGTTGCATTTTTGGGTAATGTACTAAGTTTTTCTTTTTTTTTTTTTTAAGATTTTATTTATTTATTTGACAGAGACAGAGACAGCGAGAGCAGGAACACAAGCAGGGGGAGTGGGCAGGGAGAAGCAGGCTTCCCGCTGAGCCGGGAGCCCTACGTGGGGCTCGATTCCAGGACCCTGGGATCATGACCTGAGCCGAAGGCAGTCGCTTAACCAACTGAGCCACCCAGGCACCCCTGTACTAAGTTTTTCTTAAAACTAGCTTTATTCCGGGCGCCTGGGTGGCTCAGTTGGTTAAGCGACTGCCTTCGGCTCAGGTCATGATC
>NC_138385.1:52768309-52798268 GCF_054177405.1 Leptonychotes weddellii
GTCTTTGGGGCTTTTGTTCTCTGGCGCCTTTCCCTGGGGGCTTTCCATGTCTCTTCCACAAGTCAGAGCAGAAGAGACCATTTCCAACCCTCTGCCTCAGAGCAGAGAGACCTCAGTCTGTTCTTCAGTGAGCTCTCCAGGCCACACTGTCTCTGTTTTTGTCCATGCTGCTATAAACTGCAGCGTCTTGGGTTGTGCGCCCCTCCGCAGCGCTCCCAGTCCTGCCTCCAGGTCGGGGTACGTCTCTGCCCTTTGTGCTTCTAAAACCGGCAGCTGCTACCAGTTCGCACGCGTGCGCGCATGCGACTCCACCACTTGGGGTTCTATCCCGGGGACTGCAGTTTGCGTGTGCATGACTCCGCCACTCGGGGTTCCCACCCCGGGGGTTGCAGTTCACCAGCGGGACCCGGCGCACCGGGTTTCCATCTCGGAGACTTCAGTTTGCGTGCGCGCGACCGTTGCTCCGGGTTTCTGTCCGGGTGGCTGCCGTTCGCATGTGCGCGACCCCGCCACTCTGGTTTTCCACCCCGGGGGCTGCCCTAAAGTCCTTTCCCGATGCTACCGGTCTGCGAGTCTGTGCCCCGTCCGCAGTGCGCAAGGCTGTCACTCACCAGCGGTGTAGGATCCCCATGGCCAGGCACCCTCCGGCTGCCATTTATCCTCCGATATCTGCCTGAGGAATCAGGGCTCCCCACTTCATACCTCAAAACCAACCACCTGCGATATTCTGCTTGTAGAGATCCAGATCTTCTTACATCTCAGGCTGGTTTCATGGGTGCTCAGAGTGGTCTGGTAGATATCCAGCTCAATTCCGGGGACCAGTTGAAATAGGGTCCCCTACTCCTCTGCCATCTTTCCCCCGGTTCTGTCCTTATCTTTGAGAGAGTCAAGAGTAATGGTTATAAACACAGACTCTGGAATCTTTCCCAGAGTCTACTCAGCAGACTTCTGCTGATGTCTAATTGGCTAGGCTGTACCATATACTGGTTCTTAAATAAATTATTGGAAAGAAGAATGAAAAGAATACTTGTGATTGGCTTAGTCTATTCAAAATTCCCTTCAGTCTGAACAAAGACCAGGTTTTGTGGGGTAAATAAAATTGGGTGTCTTATAACTAGAAGAAAGAAGAGGATTCACTATAAGATAGGCAACCAATAGTACTCCTATACTTCTTTCCCAAAGGAAAAAAAATGTATAAACACTGTATTCAGTGAAATCCTATTAAGTTTTATTGGTAGATTACTGCGACTTTGAGACTCTTCAAAGCAGAGAAACTATTCAGAAATCCTTCTTTTAGACTTCAGCTTTAGATCTTTCTATTTTGTGTATATATAAACCACTAATTGTAATGAGGCTTATTTTAATGAACCTGAAATAGCCATCATTCTTCAATTCATTGAACATTAGTACTTCCTTGTTTACAAATACAGCTACAAGAAATACAGAGAACTGAGGGAATAGAGCTGTGTTTGGCTTCAGAAAAATTGTCCAAATAAGTTTTCAGACTCGAGTTTTCAATAATTTTAGCCATACAAAATATCTACATTAGGGGCGCCTAGGTGGCTCAGTCGTTAAGCATCTGCCTTCAGCTCAGGTCATGATCCCAGGGTCCTGGGATTGAGTCTCACATCAGGCTCCCTGCTCAGCGGGAAGCCTGCTTCTCCCTTTCCCACTCCCCCTGCTTGTGTTCCTGCTCTCACTATCTCTCTCTCTGTCAAATAAATAAATAAAATCTTTAAAAAATATATCTACACTGTGTTCTGTAGCAGTCCATTTTTACAACTGCTGTTTTCTTCAAGAAAGAGAAAATGAAGCAGAAAATATATTTGTGGAAATAATAGCTGAAAACTTCACTAGTCTGGGGAAGGAAACAGATTTCCAGACCCGCAAGGCTGAGAGAACTCCAAACGAAATCAACAAAAGCAGGCCAAAACCAAGACATATTGTAATTAAATTTGCAAAAACATAGTGATGAAGAAAAAAATCTTAAAAGCAGCAAGATGAAAGAAGGCCTTAACTTGCAAGGGAGGACCCATAAGGCTAGCTGCAGATTTCTCTACAGAAACATGGCAAGCTAGAGAGAGTGGCATGATATATTCAAAGTCCTGAATGTGAAAAAAATCTGCAGCCAAGAATACTCTATCCAGCAAAGCTATCATTCAGAATAGAAGGAGGGATAAAGCATTTTCCAGACAAACAAAAACTAAAGGAGAAAATGACCACTAAACCAGCCCTGTATGAAATATTAAAGGGATCTCTTGGAGTGGAAAGGAAAGACCAAAAATGACAAAGACAAGAAAGGAACAGAAAAAATCTCCAGAAACAATGACAAAACAAACAATAAAATGCCACTAAATACATATCTATCAATAATTACTCTGACTGTAAATGGGCTCTAAATGCTCCAATTGAAAGACATAGGGTGTCAGAAAGGAAAAAAACAAAACAAAAACAAAAACAAAAAACAAGGACCATCAACATGCTGCCTATAAGAGACTCATTTCAGACCTAAAGACTCCTGTAGAATGAAAGTGAGGGGATGGAGAAATATTTATCATGCAAATGGATATCAAAAGAAAGCCAGAGTAGCAATACATATATCAGACAAGTTAGACTTTAAACCAAAGACTGTCACAAGACATGAGGGAGGGCACTATATCATAATAAAGGGGACAATCCAACAAGATCTAACAATTGTAAATATTAATGTCCCCAACATGGACCACCCAGATATATAAAACAGTTAGTGACAACCATAAAGGAAGTCATTGATAAGAATACCTAATAATAGGGGACTTTAACAGCCCTCTTACATCAATGGACAGATCATCTAAACAGAAAATCAACAAGGAAGCAATGGCTTTGAATGACACACTGGACCAGATGGACTTATAAGGTATATTCAGAACATTCCATCCTAAAACAGAAGAACACACATTCTTCTCAAGTGCACATGAGACATTCTCCAAAATAGACCACATACTAGGTCACAAATCAGGCCTCAATAAGGACAGAAAGGTTGAGATTTTACCATACATTTCTTCAGACCACCACACTATGAAATGTGAAGTCAACCACAAGAAAATATTTGGAAAGACCACAAATACATAGAGGCTAAACAACATGCTACTAAACAATGAATGGCTCACCCAGGAAATCAAACAGGAAATTTAAAAATACATGGAAACAAATAAAAATGAAAACATGATATCCAAAACTTTTAGATGCAGCAAAAGTGGTCACGAGAGGGAAGTATATAGCAATACAGACCTCCCTGAACATGTAAGAAAAATCTTAAATAAACAACCTAACCTTATACCTAAAGGAGCTAGAAAAATAGCAGCAAAGCTAAAAGCCAGCAAAAGGAAAGAAATAATAAGGGTTAGCACAGAAATAAATGATATACAAACTATAAAAAAATTAGAACAGATCAATTAAACCAGGAGCTCATTACTTGAACAATTAATAAAATTGATAAACCCCTAGCCTGACTTAGCAAAAAGAAAAGAGAAAGGACCCAAATAAATAAAATCACAAATGAAAGAGGAGAAATAAAAACCAACACAACAGAAATACAAACAATTATGAGAATATTGTGAAAAACTATATGCCAACAAATTGGACAACTTAGAAAAAATGGATAAATTCCTAGAAACATATAAACTACCAAACTGAAACAGGAAGAAATAAAAAACTTGAATAGGCCAATAATCAGCAAAAAATGAAATCAGTAATTAAAAAACTCCAAATAGACAAAATTCCAGGTCCAGATGGCTTCACAGGTGAATTCTATCAAAAATTTAAAGAAGAGTTAATACCTATTCTTCTCCAACTATTCCAAAAAAAAAAAAAATAGAAAACTCCAAATGCATTCTATAAGGCCAGCATTACCCTGATACCAAAACCAGAAAAAAAAATTCCACTAAAAAAGAAAACTACAGACCAACATCCCTGATGAACATGGATACAAAAATTCATTTGGATGCAAATCGTATCCCAAAAGAATCATTCACTACAACGAAGTGAGATTTATTCCTGGGTTGCAAGTGTGGTTCAGTATTTGCAAATCAATCGATGCGATACACCATATAAATAAATTTTAAAAAAGGGTAAGAACCATATTGATTCTTTCAATAGATGCAGGAAAAGCATTTGACAAAGTACAACATCCATTCATGATAAAGACCCTTAGCAAAGTAGGTATAGATGGAAGATACCTCAACATAATAAAGGTCATATATGAAAAAGCCAGAGCTATTACCATCCTCAACGGGGAAAAACTGAGAGCTTTTCCTCTATGGTCAGGAGCAAAACAGAGATGTCCACTCTCACCACTGTTATTTAACATAGTAGTAGAAAACCTAGCCTCAGCAATCAGATAACAAAAAGAAATAAAAGTCATCCAAATTGGTAAGGAAAAAGTGAAACTTTCACTATTTGCAATGATAACATACTACATATACAAAACCCAAAAGACTCCACCAAAAATTGCTAGAACTGATACACAAACTCAGTAAAGTGCAGGATTGAAAATCAACATACAGAAATCTGTTGCATTTCTCTACACCAATAATGAAGCACCAGAAAGAGAAATCAAGGAATCAATCCCATTTACACTTGCACTAAAAACCATAAGGTAGCTAGGAATAAACCTAACCAAAGAGGTAAAAGACTTGTACTATAAAAACTATAAACTACAGATGAAAGAAATTGAAGGTGACACAAAGAAATGTAAAAACATCCCATGTTCATGGATTGTAAGAACAAATATCATTCAAATGTCTTTACTACCCAAAGCAGTCTACACATTTAAAGCAATCCATATCAAAATACCACCTGTATATTTCACAGAGCTAGAACAAATAAATCTAAAATCTGTATGGAACCACAAAAGTCCCCAAATAGCGTTTCTTGAAAAAGAAAAGCAAAGCTGGAGGCATCACAATTCTGGACTTTAAGTTATAGTACAAAGCGGTAGTGATCAAGACATTATGGTACTGACACAGAAATAGACACGTAGATCAGTACAGTGGAATAGAAAACCCATAAATGAACCCATAACTATATGGTCAATTAATCTTCAACAAAGCAGGAAAAATTATCCAATGGGAAAAGTCTCTTCAACAAATGGTGTTGGTAAAACTGGAGAGCAACATGCAAAACAATGAAATTGGACCACTTCCTTATACCATACGCAAAAATTAATTCAAATGGATGAAAGACCACAAAGTGAAACGGGAAACCATTAAAATCCTAGAGAAGGGCACCTGGGTGGCTCAGATGGTTAAGCGTCTGCCTTCGGCTCAGGTCATGATCCCAGGGTCCTGGGATCAAGTCCCACATCGGGCTCCCTGCTCCTTGGGAACCTGCTTCTCCCTCTGCCTCTCTCTCTCTGTCTCTCATGAATAAATAAATAAAATCTTTAAAAAAAAAATCCTAGAGAAGAACAGAGGCAGTAACCTCTTTGACATCGGCCATAGTACCTTCTTAATAGATATGACTACTGAGGCAAGGGAAACAAAGGTAAATATAAAGTATTGGGACTTCATAAAAATAAAAAGCTCATCACAGTGAAGGAAACTATCAAAAAAAAAAACTAAAATAAAATGAAATGGGAGAAGACATCTGTAAATGACATATCTGATAAAAGGTTAGGATACAAAAACTGTAAAGAACTTATAAAACTCAATACCCAAAAATGAATAATCCAATTACAAATTTTAAAATCCAATTAAAAATTGGGAAGAAGACATGAATAGATATTTTTCTAAAGAAGACATACATGGGACGCCTGGGTGTCTCAGTTGGTTAAGCATCTACCGTCAGCTCAGGTCATGATCCCAGTGTCCTGGGATAGAGCCCACATCGCGCTCCCTGCTGAGCAGGGAGTCTGCTTCTCCCTCTGCCTGCCGTTCCTGCCGCTTGTGCTCTCTCTCTCCTCCTCTCTCTCTGACAAATAAATAAAAATCTTTTAAAAATTAAAAAAAAACAAAGAAGACATACAGATGGCCAACAGACACATGAAAAGATGCTCAAAATCACTCCTCATCATGGAAATGCAAATCAGAACTACCACAAAATATCACTTCACACCAGTCAGAATGGCTAAATTTAACAACAAAAGAAACAACAGGTGTCAGGGAGGATTTGGAGAAAGGGGAACCCTCTTGTACTGTTGGTTGAATTGCAAACTGATGTAGCCACTGTGGAAAACACTATGGGGTGGTTCCTCAAAAAGTTAAAAATAGAACTACCCTATGATTTAGCAATTGCACTACTAGGTATTTACCCAAAGAATACAAAAATACTAATTCAAAGTGATACATGCACCCTGATGTTTATAGCAGCATTACCTACAATAGCCAAATTATGGAAAGAGTGCAAATGTCCATCGACTGATGAATGGATAAAGAAGTATTATATATATAAAAGGGAATATTACTCAGCCATAAAAAGAATAATTCTTTCCATTTTCAATGATGTGGATGGAGCTAGAGAGTATTATGTTAAGCAAAATCAGTCAGAGAAAGACATATACCATATTATTTCACTCATATGTGGAATTTAAGAAATAGAACAAATGATCATGAGGGGGAAAGAGAGAGGCAAACCGAGAAACAAACTGTTAACTATAGGGAATAAACTGATGGATACCAGAGGGGAGGTGTGTGGGGAGATGGGTTAAATAGGTGATAGGGATTAAGGAGTACACTTGTTGTGGTGAGCACCAGGTGTTGTATGTAAGTGATGAGTCACTAAATTGTACACCTGAAGCTAATATTACATTGTGCGTTAACTAGAATTTAAATAAAAACTCAAAAAAATTTTTAAAAAGTGCTGTCTTCATAAATTATTTTATAAAAGCTTTTAACCGTGTGAAATTTTGATCAGGTTTTTCTTTGTTTTCTTTTGTCTTTTCCTTGAAAGAAGAACTAGTGCTTTACTAATAGCAACTAAAATTAAAACAACAAAATACTCCATTTGGCTTCAAATAAAAAAAAAAACATTAAATTTGTTTTTAAAAGTGGCAACATACGGGACACTTGGGTGGCTCAGTAGGTTAAGTATCTGCCTTCAGCTCAGGTCATGATCCCAGGAGAGTTAAGCACTGGGCTCCTTGCTCAGCAGGGAGCCTGCTTCTCCCTCTGCCCGCAGCTCCCCTTGCTTGTGCACTCTCTCTGACAAATATATAAATAAAATCTTTTTTTTAAAAAAGTGGCAACATTTCAACTATCTACAGATACTGTTGGTAACAGCTTCTGATTTATTTAATTTTGTAACCCAGAAAAAAATTATTTTTTCTCTTACTAGTGGCTCAAATAAATTAGCCTAATCTGGACTTTCCTTCCTTGACCCTAGGAGAAGTATAGTGGGAAAACAAGGAATACATTGAGGACCAAAGCACCTAAGGAGTCAGATTGTTTTGTCTAAGACAGATCATTTAGTTTGGTATAAGAACATTTCTACCCAAATTGGTTTTGTCGTCAAGGCTGAGAAAGTCTTTTTGAGTAGAGATTCAATTACATTAATATTAAAATAAAATCTTTGTACAAGTTGGAAGCTTTAATTTGGAATCAAATGGCTGAGGCCTGCTAGCAACAGCCCAGATGCTACAGAGAGCCCAGATTTAAGGGTTTCCTCTGTAAGCAGATATTATCATTATAGTATGAATTCTGTGACTTTGCACAGGCTAATATTCAGCTGGTAATAAGATTATGGGATGTGATATATTACTCTTATGATATCTTACCTATTAATTGGATAAAAAGCATCTTGTGGTATTTTCAGAATCTTCTCTTAGATGGACAAACTTTCTGAAGCAGGACAGTAGATTTAGGAAGATTCTGTACCTCTGAAACAAATAATACATTATACGTTAAAAAAAAAAAAGAAGAAGAAGAAGATAGCAGGAAGGGAAAAATGAAGAGGGGGAAATCAGAGGGGGAGACGAACCATGAGAGACTATGGAGTCTGAGAAACAAACTGAGGGTTCTAGAGGGGAGGGGGGTGGGGTGATGGGTTAGCCCGGTGATGGGTATTAAAGAGGGCATGTACTGCATGGAGCACTGGGTGTTACATGCAAACAATGAATCATGGAACATTACATCAAAAACTAATGATGTAATGTATGG
This sequence comes from Leptonychotes weddellii, assembly GCF_054177405.1. Classification (NCBI taxonomy): domain Eukaryota; kingdom Metazoa; phylum Chordata; class Mammalia; order Carnivora; family Phocidae; genus Leptonychotes; species Leptonychotes weddellii. Next base: position 52,776,442 of record NC_138385.1, read on the forward strand.
TAATAAACATAACATAATAAAATAAAATAAAGGAAGATTCTAAAGTAGACAGTGGAGGTCAGAACATGTAAATATAATGTCAGAGAACTAAAGCAGTAGAAATTAGAGGTCACCATCAGAGAGGGCTGGGAGCAGTTCACGAGGACAGGGTGCTTGTGTAACTTATGTTTGTTCAATCTGTACATCAACTGGGATATTAAATAGCAGATCTTGGCCTCAGTCTTTATAAGCTGCACTTTCCATTATGTCACAATACCCCAAAATATGAAGAACTATAGTATTGACAGGGATAGGGAAATAAGAGAGGTGCCCGATTCTGGGATGTAAGCGATATAAGAACTGACGACCAAGATCAGTTCAGGAATAACAACCAGCCTGCCTTGATGCTATTTGACTCGATTCCAGCTACTAAATGATACTAAAACAAACAAACAAACAAACAAAACCAAAACAAACCTCAAATAATTGACTGGAACCTCCTGGTAGACTATTGTTTAATAGAAAGAGGAGCTAAGGAATTTTTCACTTCCTTAAGTTTTGTCCTCTTAAACTATAACACCCTTATTTTCCTTTTGACCTTGAAGCCTCTAAGCCAAATGCACAAATAAATGTAACTTCTTTGATCTGTGACTCATTTAGGAAATAATACCTTAACCAGAAACTTAGTGTCTTTTTTCTTTATATATATTTACCATTAGACAGACCCTCCCACCCTTCCCCTACACCCAACCTAGCAAATCTTGATTATTCACTGACATTCATTAGAAAATTAGAGTCATGTCTTTGGGGGGAAAAGTTGGCATCAAGGCATAATGAAATCCCAGTTTCCCCCTTTTCCTCCTCTTTCCAGGTATATCGTAAGAAAGAACCATCGTGTGCCCCCCCTTTTCTTTCCAGGCTTGCTTCTACTTGGCTTTTTTCCCCCTCCACACACTGCCTGCCTGGGAAGTGCATAGAGTAGGCTTTCTTTATTGTATACACAAGCCCTATTTAAATCACTGAGGGCCCTAACAAGACTCCAGGACTCATTCCCAGTTCCAGTTTGCATTTTAAGCATCTTTGGCAGTTGTGATGAGGAGCTCTCCACCAGAACTATAGGCCTCTGTATTTGCTTGTGTGACTTATGTTTGATGTTTGTTCTCTCTGAACATAGACTGAAATGTTGAATGACAGGCCTAGGCCCTCTAGCCTTTATATTCCAGTCTCCCCATATGGCAAGAGTCAGCAGAACTAAACCTGCTCACAGTTTTATGACCTTAAACCTGTAAAGAATGTGTTTGCTTAGTAATGAGTTTTCAGTTTTCCAGTATGTAATTTCTTTTAGAAAATCAGGGAGCAGATACTTCTGCTTCTTTACCATATTCCTGCTCCTTGCTGGCTGCCTGATACTCATCAGCATAATCTTTTAAGAGGTGTGTTTGGGGGATAGAAGAAAGAGATTTGGATTGAAAATCTAAATCAGGAGTTCTGTAGACTCCCAATTGCACAAAAGAAGAACCCAAACCCCAAATTGAGGGTCATGACATAACTAACGTCTACATAAAGACAAGATTGTTATAAATATATTTGTGCCATATCATTGGGTCCCTCAGAAAGGGATCTACCAAAATAGCTATGTTCAAAGGATTTGTTCTTTCAAAAACAGAAAAAAGAATGAGACCTCATAGAATCATAAAATGTCAGATTTGGATGGGACCTTAAAAGTTTGGTTCAACTTCCTCTGTAGCTGCCTAGTGAACAGTGTTTTGCCCAAAGTTCACAGTCAGGAGGAAAGGGAGTTTGGAAGCCTATGTTTCCTCATTTATTTCTACTATAGTCTGCCACCTCTTGGGTTTAGTGTCTTTTCTGACCCAGCTGTTATTGATAATTAATATCCCTCTTCCATAAAAACACTTTTCACAGAAAATCAAACAAAAATAACTTTAAAAAAAGCCTTTGCCAATGCTAAATTATTTCCTCTTTTCATATTCAGTTTTTTTCTTCAGGAACTTTCTCTTGGTGTAGACTTTTTTGTTGTTGATGTTTTTTGTTTTTGTTTATTCCATTGGAATTTGGGAAGTCTATCATCTGTATGAAAGGGGTTTTTTTGTTTTATTTTTAATAACATTTGGTTCAACATGATTGATATTCATAGCTTGGCAAACACAGACACACGCACATAGGTTGGCTAATGACAAGAAATGAACAGGTGTGAAGGACAGTCATTAGAATCTGCAGTCTGGTCTTCAGGTGGATCCAGGAACATATTGTGATAATTTACTTTGGGTCACAGTGAGCACAGGTGCTGCAATTGTCATCTAGTGCCTATTTAATATTAATCTGTCTGTAGTGCTCACCTAGAAAACATCTGGGATTTTCCCCCTCACTCTCCGTTCACCCTTTCACATTCTTTTGCTCCTCTTACCCCCACAGAGCCTGCTGCTTCCCTTTCTAGGTTAGAACATTCTGACTGCATAAGTGACTACATGGAGGCAGCCCTGATCATGTTAGCCTTGGCCTGAGGGTGTGTTCCAAAGCTTCATTACTGTGACATTAGTTGATTGATCTCATAAATTCAGCATATTAATTCAAAGCTGTTCTTGGAATCTTCACTCATTGATTGTGCACCTATTTATTACTGAGTTGTAACAGCAATTTTCACAGAAGAAAATGCTTTTGGTTTATGTGGTTTTGATTTTTCATGCCTGATCTTTGAAGGAGATTTTATAAATCATAATATCACCCCTTTACATGCCCTGTGGTTGTATTTTAAAAAGGCCCTGTGACAAGGGTCTTTTTTGAATGGAAAGACTATAAAACTTAGAACACTTGACATAAAACTGATGTATTATGTGATAATGTTTCTAGTAGAAACCAGGACCTCATTCATCATAAAAGACAGTCCCTAAGTTCCATGCTGTATGTTAAGGAAACCATCACCCTCTAGTCACACTGCAGATTGTCACTCCTAATCAGAGGAGGGCAACCTAGAAATTTTAGAAGAAAATACTGCTGTGAAAAAATAAGTTTTGCCAAACAAGGAATATTGGGGACAAACTCAGAAAGCAAGCCCTCTAGACAGTACCCCTCTTGGGGCCGCAGTTTTATCCTTTGAGGAAGTGGGCCTATAAATCTATACTTTGGTATCATTCACTTTTTTTCTCAATGCAAAAGTCTCTGTAGCTTCTCTATTTGCTGGACTTCAGCTTAAAGTTGGTAAATATTAACTAGGGAGCTACAAGCAATAATCTTCTGATTAGAATGGTGACTGGTTTTGCCTAGTAGGTCTCTGATTATCTCAGAAGGGAGTGTGAAATGTTTAGGAGGAAAAGAAAAGTACAAAATTAATTCAAAATTATTTAAACCGTAAGTAGGAACCAACCGCATTGAGCCTTTTTGTAGGGTTGTGAGAAGGAGTGTTAGGAAATTAGACAACATTTTCCCTCTTCCTCACCTCCATATCCAATCATCCACCATATTCTGCCAAGTCCTCTCAAAGAGTATCTCTCACATCTGTTCCTTTATATTTACAGCACCGCCATCCTCACAGCAGCCTCTTACTAGTTCACTCTTACTTTACTTTGAAAGCCTCTTGAGTATTCTCTCTGCTTGTTCCTGTCCATCTTTGGCTCTGCCATAATATCAATCTTTCAAAAATGCAGCTTATTTAAAAGAAAAAGTGAAAACATAAAAACATCTTCAGTGGTCCTCCCTTGTTTCCAGGAAAAAAGGCAAAAACCCTTTGTATTAAAGTTAAAAATCACCTCACACTTTGGCCCCAACTTCCTTCAGTAGCTTTAGCTCCCTCACACATATCCTTCCCCCCGAACAGCTTTATTGACTATTCCCCAAACACAGCTTGATCTACACTGCTACCACGAAGTTTTTTCAGTCTTTTTATCACCTTGGGAATATTCAACTTTATTCCCTTCACCTCAGCAACTTCTAGCCATGCCTCCAATTCCCAGTGGAATCTCATCTTTTTCTTAAGCCTTTCCAAGCCACCAAGCCTAAAGTTGTCTGTCTCTGAATTTCTTTAGTAATTATTCACTTGGTCTTGAATCTTCAACTGCCTTATTTCTTATTAAATTATTTACTTGAAATTTTTTCATTATAGAAACGTACAACATGAAAGAAATACTTGAGAAATGAGTAGAGAGATAGGGTGGAGAAACTGACCCAGAATCCTAGGTCCCTAAATGGAAAACTTACTGCTTTTGAGAATGTCGGTTTTCTGCCCCTTGTATCATCATTTATGAGTTTTGTGACCTTGAACATTTCAGTCGTGTTGTATGTATATTTTCATAAGTATTTTTTTCCATTTTGGTGCCATCTTTAGACAGATTATTTTAATCTGTCTGGAATTGGGAAATGAGGAATCCTTGACTATGACTTCTCTTAGTTTTAATAGTCTTATAACAATCTGTAATATGCATACATCATATTTTATTCATGATTTCCCTTATTGTTGGGTACTTGAGTTGCCTCCCCTATTCTTTTGTTATTATAAACAATGTTTTGATTAATATTTTTAGGCATAAAAAATCCCTCCATTTGGGTGATTTCCTTAGAATAAATTTCTAGAAATGAGGTTTTTGAGGAAAAGAGTATGCACATTGTTGCGGCTCTTATGTCACCAGCAATTTAAGATAGCTCTAGTCTCATGCACACATCAATTTTGTGTATTATCCCCTAATTTTAAAGTTATGTAATATTCAAAATAATATCTGTGTTTTTTTCTATTTCTCTAAACACTGTCATAACAAGGTTGAACATTTTTCACATGTAGATTTGCTACTATATCCTCTCTTACAAATTGTCTGCTCATATTCTTTGTCCAGTTATCTATTTGGACTTTAATGTCTTTGTTTTAATTTCTACAGGTTACTTATATAGACTATAAAGAGTAGATTTTTGTATGTTATATTTGCTGCATATTTTCTTGGTCCATTATTTACTTTTTAAGTTATTTTTTAATGTATAGAAATTTCACATTTGTGTGTTCAGTATGTCAGTATGTCAGCCTTTATTCATTCTCAGTCTTCAAAGTTATTCTCCAATCTACTTCTTTTGACAGCTCTTACATTGCTATGTTATAATACTGTTTTAGTCTATTGTTGTTTGACTATTCTCAATCTAGATTATAAACTCTCTAAATTCAAGGATTCTATTTTATGCTATAGGCAGAGTGGAAAGAGGACTGACTTATGAGTTCAAAAACCTGTACTTGAATCCACATAATTGTTATGTAACTTTAAATATATTGTTATATTTCTTTTGGCTTCTGCAAAACTGACTTCCCTTCTGCTTTTTTTCACAAGTTATTAGGAGTGGCAAATGTAGTTAAATACATATGAAAGTTTTATTAATGGCAATGCATCATTAAAAGAATCAGTTGTAAAAAAATAAAAGAATCAGTTGTAATTATTTGTGTGACCAACAGTGCCTAGCACATTGCTGCCTTGATAAAATATCCTTAGTAAAACTGTTTAATTAAGATTTTATGGGGAAAGCATATTAAGAAAAAAAAAGAGGAAAGAAGTCACTGTACTAGATGCTCACATTAGCCAGGATTATTGTCTATTCACTCTAAATTTTCTGGTATAAAATGAATTGCAAACATTCTATTTTATTGTAAGATGTGTCTTTGATTTGGGAAATGAGGTATCCTTGACTATGACTTCTCATTAATAGATTTTGGCTAGAATTAAAAAAAAATAAAATAAGCTGTTGTTTAATCTTTAGCCATGAAACAAGTGCAGAAATTCACTTTAATGAACTTTTGAAAACTATCTCCGCTGCAAAGTGAAGATTACCTAAGCTTAAGAACATGTGACCTTCTAAATGAAAATTAAACTGGAAAATCAAGGTTTGCTACAGTATTTAAGAACCCAAGAGGCCATCTTAGTTCCTTTGCTTTATTTTTTTCTTTTTTTTAATTATGTTATGTTAATCCCCATACATTACATCATTAGTTTTTGATGTAGTGGTCCATGATTCATTGTTTGTGTATAACACCCAGTGCTAGTTCCTTTGCTTTAAACCTACCCTGTGGAACATAGAAATACTACTGCAATGAACTGGCAGTGGCAACACATTGAAAATGCTTTCAGTTATGTGAGATTTGTGGCAACAAATGAAGAAACACAAAAACTGTGCACTGATATGCATCTCTTAGAGGTGGAGAATGCATAACCTCAGATAAGGTGCCTACCTCCGTGTATTAAGAAACTCAGTGTCATAAAGTATGAAGCTATAACAGACATAACTTATTCACAAATCAAGATGAAAGTATATCAGCTCTTTATGACGTTCTGGAAGAAAAAAGAGCACACATACACACACCCAATAATTCATGTTACTTTTTTTTTTAATTTGACAAAGTACATATGTATTACATGTCCAAACTTAAAGGTGGGGGGTGCAAAATAAATACGCTTATATTTCTAATGTGCATGAAGTTCTGACACAAGTCTTTTATAATCTTTTTAATGTATTCAATTTTAGATCCTGTGGTGAGATTGGGAAAAGAATTATTAAAATAAAATGCAATACTTATAAAGATAAATTCTTCTTACAGAAACTGCCTTTCCTCATCATGTCTATAAATGAGAAATTAAATGGAAAAAAAAGCCCAACCCAATATATACCAGACACTATGTTAGACAAAGTTAAGTTAAACTTTTGAAATTAGGGGGACTTGTAAAGGGAGTTAAAAGGGGGGAGATAATGGTAAAATGTTATTTGATTAGCAAAGCCTTGCATTGGCCTCAAGAGGATGGTGAGGATGGAAGGGAGGAAATGAGTAGAAGTAGTAATAGAAATGTGAAGAACTCTAAGGATTATGTATAGATGAGTGAGTGGAGTTTCTGCAAAGAAAACATAAAAGAAGAGGAAAGGAAAGAAAGTGAAAGAAAGAAGAGAAGAAAAAGAGGAAAGGATGAAAGAGGGAAAGGAGGGAGGGAGGAAGGAAAGAAATAAGAAAAAGAAAATGAAAGAGAAAAAAAAGCCTAAGCACCAAAACCCTAAAGAAATGACTTTTTATTCTGTAAAATGGCCAAACTTTGTGGCACTTGTTCCACTAATAGGCTGTGATAATCATAACAGGTTTTAATTTTTAAGTTGTGAGATCTCACAGAAATTTGTTTTCTGCATCCTTTTATAGTTCTTTTCGATATTCCACTGCACATTGTCTTGCCATAAGTTTATTTGTGCTTTTGGATCTTAGCTCCTTTACTGGACTCTAAAACCAGAGTCCTCCTTTTCAGGGCCCTAGTACAAGAACGTGTACATGTAGAATAGTCACTCAGAGTTACAGGATATAAGGCTATCAATCAGATTGAATTCTCAATGTTTTTCAAATACTAAAATACTCTTTTAGTGCCTCTACATCTCCAAGATGTATTTTTTTACATGCTTTAGAATTTTCATATTCTTTGTTCAATTGGCAGAGTCATTTAAATAATACATTTTTAATTCAACATTTGGACTTAAGATTATGTGGGTAACATGGAATGCAAATAGAGTAAAATATGTTAATATACCAAGTGCGAAACAGTGTTGTGGAAAAAATAAACAGAATGAGAATATTAAAAATAAAATAAAAACAGCAGAATTGAGAAGATGGAAATTCATTTCAGTACATCTAAAGAGTACTGTCTGTTAAACCAAAGTAAAATGCATCTTAAACCTCAGATTTTATTATTAATTTGTGACTAATGATTTTGTTTTGTTTTGTTTTTTCCCAAAGAAAGTGAAATACTTTCCTGCCTCAAAGCGTTTGCTTGTACTGTTTTTTACCCAGGAAAGGCCCTCTTCTAGATTCTCTCCATAGCAAATACTTATTTCTGAAAGTCTAGATCAAATGGCACCTTGCTATGAGATCACCAAATCTTTCTTATCATGATTAATATTGCCCTCTGCCTTCATAACATGCTGTTCTCCTCTTTTAATATTTAAAATCATAAAGCCAGAACTTTAGAGTTATAAAGGAACTTAGATATCATATGAATCCGATGTAGCCCCCAGATAGTTCTTTATCACTACCCTTTGTTGTTCTAGCTAATTTTGAACACATCCACTGTCTCCATTAAATTTATAGTCCTTGACTATAAGACCTGTGATTTGTATTTTCTCATACCTTTCTCATTTACCTGCAAACAGGGAGTCCTCAAGAAATACTCAGTTTGTTTCCGGGAGTCAAGGGTCTCATATGTTTTGTCTCCCTCTCTGATTTTTCCCATTCAGTTTCCCCCCACCGCCTCTATTGCCCTCTGCATTATTCCTTATGTTCCACATATGAGTGAAACCATATGATAATTGTGTTTCTCTGATTGACTTATTTCACTTAGCATATATCCTCCAGTTCCATCCATGTCTACGTAAATGGTAGATATTCATTCTTTCTGATGGCTGAGTAATATTCCATTGTATATATGAACCACATCTTTATCTATTCATCTGTTGAAGGGCATCTTGGCTCCCTCCACAGTTTGGCTATTGTGGACATTGCTGCTATGAACATTGGGGTGCATGTGCTCCTTCTTTTCACTACATCTGTATCTTTGGGGTAAATACATAGTAGTGCAATTGCTGGGTCGTAGGGTAGCTCTATTTTAAATGTCCTGAGGAACTTCCACACTGTTTTCCAGAGTGACTGTACCTGCTTGCATTCCCACCAGCAGTGTAGGAGGGTTCCCCTTTCTCTACCTCCTCGCCAACATTTGTTGTTCCCTGTCTTGTTCATTTTAGCCATTCTGACTGGTGTAAGGTGATAGCTCATTGTAGTTTTGAAGGTTGCAGAAAGGGAGGGGGTGGGGGAATGGGGTAACTGGGTGATGGGCATTAAGGAGGGCACGTGTTGTGATGAGCACTGGGTGTTATACTGAACTGATTAATCACTGAACATTATATCAAAAACCAGTGATGTACTATACCTTGGCTAATTGAATATAAATAAATAAATAAATAAATAAGAAAATAAAAAACAAAATTGCATTTCAGAAACAGCCAAGGTGAATCATGTGTGGTAAAACAACTTGGGATTTTGTTTTCTTTAAGATCAAACTAGGAACAGAATATGTTGAGACACCAACAAAATAAACATGAAGGTAAAAAGAATATTTGGTTAGCACTCATTAATGAGAACACAAATGCTTATGCTTTCATTGAATAAGAACATAACTTTAAAGTCACAAAGTCATCTTAGTATCACTCAGTAATATATTATAGAGCAATTGAACCAACTAGATGTTCTCAAAGCATTCCTAGGGAAAGATTTGTGAGTTTCTTTCTTGTATTACTCAAGATTGAAACTTCCAGTGAAGTTTGATCAGATAAGATGATCAGATATTGATTCATGACTCTATTTTTAAAATTGCCCAAAGAGTCTGCAACAAGATAAGGATCTTTACACAATTTAGAGAAGATGCAATAAAAGTGTGAATATTTTCACAGATTTTTCAGTTGTGCCAAATGACAAAAAAAAAAAGTGATTTTTTTATAAATTAGAGTGAGGCACAACTTAATCTTAAACTTGAAGATATGACCACATTGTTGTGAAGAGATGATGAAAACTACTCTTATATTTAAGAAAGAATCTTGCATCCTCCTATTGTCATAGCTTACTAGCCTACAAAGGAAACCTTAAATAGTGTTGAGAAATGAGAATCTATCACTTTCAAGAATCAGAAAGCGAGTGTTTTCTATTACTTTGTGTGAGAAGCCCTAGCTATGCTCCCAGGACTTAGCCATGTATGTAGAGAAGTCATGGACCTATAAAATGGCCTGCTCTTTAAAGAATTAAGCCAAATTCCTAGAATTATACCCAAAAGCAGATGGCTGGCCAGCTCTCCTAGTACCACTTCTCTGTAGACAAAAGCAACTGTGCAACTCAAGAGAAATATGCTTCAGGATGTGTAGCCTATAGCCATGTATTCGCATATGACCAGCAAAATTTTAAAAGGATTTCAAGTGCTTTTAGTCCTGAACAAAATCCTAGGCAGGAATCTCTGTTTGCAATATGGGCAGAGGATTCATTCTTCATTTCCCTAGAGAATATGCTGGTTATTCTCCCTGCTTTCAAGCCAGCTCCTTCTTGATTTTCTGATTTATTTTAGTAACAGTGAGACACCATAGTGATTAAGAGTATAAACACTGGGGGGCGCCTGGTGGCTCAGTAGTTAAGCATCTGCCTTCGGCTCAGGTCATGTTCCCAGGGTCCTGGGGGGCTTCCTGCTCAGCGGGAAGCCTGTTTCTCCCTCTTCCACTCCTCCTGCTTGTGTTCCCTCTCTCACTGTGTCTCTCTCTGTCAAATAAATAAAATCTTAAAATAAAAAAATAGTATAAACACTGGAATCAGACCACTTGAGTTAGCATTTGACCTTGGGCAAGTCACTTAACCTCTTGGAAATTCGGTGTCTTCATCAATAAAATGAGGAATAGAATAATACTTCACAGGGTTGTGGTAAAGATTACATGACAATGAATTTAATGGGCTTAGCATAGAAATCCAGTATCTGATGTGTTCAACAAATGTTAGTATTGCTATCAAGGGTGCCACCATTTTCCCAATCCTGGATTCCCAGTCATTTAAAATAGAATTAGTTTTTCTAATTTATCTCTTATGATTTAATCCTGCACTGGACTCTTGTAAATTATGGTTTCTAAACATCTTTGGAAGTAATCCCTTTATTTTTAATGTTGCAATCATAATGTATTCCACCATCTCTCACCTGGAATATAGAAGTGCTTCCTAACTGGTTTCCCAATACAACTTGCTGTCAGATTAATCTTCCTAAATAGAATGCTGGGTGTGAAGCCATTGCAGGTGAGATAGGAATTTAAACATTCCTAGTAGCACTGGCTGTGGGTAGAACTACTCTGCTGGTTTGTAGAATTGCTATATTATACTCCACAGCACAGAACCAGTGTCCCCACTATAAAAACTATAGAACTTAAGACAAATATGTCATTGCTGTGGTTTCAGTGTGGTATATTTTATAAGGACAAAGTTGTGTCTGTTGTACTCACCACCATTCCCATGGCCAATCACAGAACAAGGCGGTAAACCCTCAGTAAATATTTGGTGAACAAATAAATGAATTAATGAATGAAATTGTACTACAGAAGCCACTAGTAGTCTTATTTTCATGCGATCAAGTTTTTGGTAATTTCAGACCATTCAAAGAGAGTTGGCATCCAATTGTACATCGTCTTCCATTCAGCTCAAATTGTGATAATTTAGTCATCATCTGGCATCATCTGAGAACAGGGAAGTCATTTATAAACTTGAATGGTGTGCATTCAGGCATGATTAACAATAGGAGCTGGAACTGGCATGGCAGCCAGATCCCCAGTTTTCCAAGATAAGAAAGTGAAAGAAATTGATTCTAAGAAACAAGAAGTTGTTGCTGGGAAGCAGAGAGTACAACAAAGAGCTTAACCAATAAGAACTATTTTTTTTAAGATTTTATTTATTTATTTATTTGAGAGAGAGAGAACACAAGCAGGGTAGGGGCAGAGAGAGAGAGAGACTCCCCACTGAGCACCCTTCCTGAAATAGACACTAACAATGGGTGTTGTTGTTATTCGATTCTAACACAAGTATTATTTATATTAAAGGGTAGCAGTAAGTATCTGCTAATGTGAGTCCATGCCTGCACCATATATGTTCAGCAGCAGCAAAGGCCCTTAGAGAGGTATGAGGGATATCTCTAAAAGAGAGCATGGCATTAACAAACAGAAGATAGCCAAAATTTTCAAAATCCAACAGAAAACTTAGATGGCAATTTATGTGACTATTTTCTGAAGTTTAACCTTTTCCAAAATGACTTATATTAAGATACAGTGCGGTCTTAAGCAGCTCTAAAGGCTAAGCAATAGCTGAAATATAATATATATATAAATATATTTATATAAATATATATAAATCATCCTATAACCTTGAAACACAGGTATGTTACAGACTAAAATAAGAATCCTAGTGTAACCAACCATTTTACTCTCCTATCCTTTTCATAATTTAAAAGATGTTTCCTCCTGTATTATCCTAAATGATCCTCACAGCAACAGGATGGAAATATCGCACCATTCTGCTGAGGAGGAAAATGAGGCACAAGGAGATGAGGAAGCTTGCTCAATGTGACATAACCAATAATCAATCACATATCCCTTGGTTGTTACCAAAGTTTGGGTCTAATCATCTGAAAAATAGAAATAATCCCTGTCCCTTCTGCCTGATTATATTTCAGGGAAGATGCACTAAGATAATATAATACATTACTACCTTATCCAGCACCTTACACTTGATAGGTAAATGTGTAGGAGCAACCATTTGTTCAGCCACCTATGTGACGGGGACAGACTAGCACAGAACTTAGGTTGAATTGTCATAAAGGTGATAGCAAACAGAAGGTAACTGTAAAAAGAAACATCCTGGGAAGTTGAGATTTCCTCAGCCTACACTAAAGGTTGCCTGATAAATGTTAAATTATAATGGCCAGACCTGAAAAAAGAATTAAAAAATAACAGCAACAAAACAAAAATAAAAACAAAAAATGCATAAGGTACCAATATTTCTAAGTAAACGTGAACATCTGGCCCTGTGTAAGGCAAGGATCCCCACTATTCTCCATCTACCTTCTCATCTGCGGCCTATCAGAGAAAATTAAGGGTGTCTTCACAGAGCTCCCATAATAGAGACAGGCAACAGGCTTCAGAGTCAGGGAAACCTCAGTGGGGAAAACTCCAACCTGAAATTTCTTAGACCGAGGGATGATGACATATCCAAGTCTCTTTCATTTAATAAGTATGAGTAAATGGGGGATTCTCTAGTACAAGCCTGATTCTTTTGTTTTGTGGGGTTTTTTTTGTTTGTTTGTTTGTTTTTTGTTTTGGTGTTATTGCCTTTACACAACAGACCCCTTTACTCTCTTTGGCAGCGGGACTAATTATAAACTCTTTACCACTACCACCTGTAGTCAGCAACCTCCACAGCATGAATTTCACACAGTGAAGTTGTCTATCAGTGTCACCAATCAGGCAGAACTGATTGTGAAAGAATAGCATGATTACACTAGCTGCACATATAAATGTTTCAATAATGATATCTAACTCAACCCTCTTTGGTATTATTGGTTTTTATCCCCATTAGAGCTGGGTTAGCATATGGTTAAACTTTGTATTCTTCACTCACACTTTCACCTTCTTAAATGCATAGGTATACACACACCCTTGTTTTTCTCCCTGCAGATTTCAGAATTGGTGGTTGAAGAGAAACAAGGTCTGGACTGAGACCTTATTCTTGTTTCCCTGACCTGAGAGAGTGAAAGGATCTGGATTATTTCAGAAATTCACTATGAGCTTTCTACCTTCCTCTGTGTCTCATCCTGTCCTACCTGCAAAGTGCGGAGTTGAAGAGACAGGAGTGCTATATTTCTGATTTAGTATTGCTCTAGGTTGGGAAATTGAAATTACAAAACAAACGCCAAGAAAGAAAACAAGATGTTGAGAGAATGAACCAAGTAACTATAAACAGAATTCTGAGTGTTCTTTAAAGGGAAGGTATTATTATAAAGGTACAGAACAGTCATGAACTGTGCTTTTGGGACCTGGGTGAGTGCAGAGCTGAGGAAGCTTGAGTCGGTGCCAAGTTACAGTTCCTGGCCCCTGGTGGGGGGCGGGGGGCAGGCCCAGGTTTGGGAAAACAGAATCAGGGTCAGGGGCTATTGTGGCCTAGACGGAGGCAGAAAGATACAATACAGCAGACTTCCTTCCTGTCCTGTTCTTATCTGACGGTGCAGAGGGTGGGTGGGAGCACGCCTGGAGTGCAGGTGAGGCACTTCAAGCCCCCGCTGCCCCAGGGCTCCACCTCCCCTTCTCTTTCCTCACTGACAACCCCCACCCCCATCCCAGCATTTGGACCCCCTCCCGCTCCTCCCTTGGCCCCTCCCTGAGCCCTCCCACGGTCTCCCACCCGGCATGGGACTGCGTCATAAGTATCCCCAGACCTGGGCTTGCAGCTGCCTAAGACAGACGAGGGAGAAAGTAGGTCCTGCTAGGGTTAGCGCGATCTCTTTACAACCTGTAGCCCGGGACGCTGATTTGAGCCACGCCTTACCACCAAGCCCAAAGATTCACTATGGTGAAAATTGCCTTCAATACACCTACGGCGGTGCAAAAAGAGGAGGCGCGGCAAGACGTGGAGGCCCTTGTAAACCGCACGGTCCGAGCTCAAATCTTGACCGGCAAGGTAGCAGTACTCATTCCACCCCAGACTGCCTGCTAGGGTCGGTAAGGTGGGCGGGGGGGGGGGGGGAAGTTTGGGGGAAAAGAAGGGGCAAGTGACAGAGGGGAAAATGAAAGCTGCCCCTTCTGCGCTATTGAACTGGTTTACCGGTCGCCCCAGTTGCATTTAGTAGCGCCACCTCCTGCTTGCAGTGCCTCACACTCCCAGTGAGTTGCACTGCTTTCCGTGGGGTTCCAGCTCTTGTGGTACATTTCCAAGGGATGTTAGAGGGAGTTCGAGGAGAACCCTTGGGACCCGATGTCACCTTCTCCTGGGGAACATGTGAGGGGCTGGGTTCAATGAGAGGCACGTTGTTCAGTCTCCAGCTCCAGGGGTGCACATAGCATACACAGGGAAGGAGCAGACACTCAAGGAGAACCGGGGCAAGAGATTTAACTCTTCTTTCTTTCCTTTTGATGTGGATAAAGTTCTATGAATCTAATTCTTTCTAGGAGCACTGAATGTTTGTGGGGGTGGGGTAGGGGGCCAAGGACAGCTTTGACTCAAATCGGTATGGGTTGGTGTTAGTATGTGTCTGTGTTCGCCCGTGTATATTTTCCATTTCTCTCCAGTTATAGGCGGTTTTAAGCAGTCAGTAAAGGAGCTGTCAAAATTGAGGTTGGTCTTAATTAGAATTTGGGATGGTAACTGTTGCCCTCTTACTGCAAGATCCTTGCGTGTTTTCACAGCGGCATTTCCTAAAGACAACATTCTTCATCTGTAAAAAGAAATGTTGAAGTTTATTTTCTTCTTCTTTTAGTACTTCCTTTTTGTGATATCCTTCTACCTGCCTCCCCCATGGAGAGATCTGAAGCAGGTCTGACCTTGTAATTTAAACTTCTAGCATTGCCAGAAACTGAGGTAGTTCCCTGCCCCCCAAAATGTTAGCCATTGTTTATTTAGTCCGTTTTCTTTTAAACAACTAACATGTTTTCAGTGTTTGTAAACTACTCATTTTCCTCAGTAAAATGTCAATGTTAAAAGGGACAATTGTATTTTCTTCTACAAAATCTGTACAGTGTCAGAGTTTCCAGATCTGTCTTGTCTTGTTCTGTCTTTAAAGTTTTTAACTTTTGTGTTCAGGCTGGAGATTTGAAAAGTACTTTGAGTGAAATGAGAACCCATGTAGTAAAACTTATTATGCACCAATTTGAAATGCTTATATGCTTATACAGAGTTTTTGTCACAGAAATTTTTAATAGTTAACCCAGCAAAAAAACTAGCTTTTGGGTATTATACATTTCAGAAGCCAAAAGTCACACCCCCTTGCATTGTTGAGGTTTTTATTAAATGACAGAAGATCAAATATGTAACTGTCCTACTCACTTTGTAAGTGAAACACGGCCAGATTTTTTGGGAGGTCTAATTAGATGCCAGTAGTTAAATATAGCCACACAGTAATCCCTTTATTTTTCTCTCACCACCAAAAACTTCATGACTTGTAGTTGGATACAGTTAATATGTAAGCAGTACTTCTGCCAGGCCTGTGGTGTGATGAAGAATAAATAAAAATGAGCATTTGCACCACGATTATATTTCTTTGTTAGATGTTGGAGAAACTTCCACAGTATCCTGATCTGGCCACTACAAGGCAATGATTTAATAATACTTGACACAGTATACTGTGATGTATTAATCTGCTCATCAGAAGCCTAGCACAACAGAATAGTATGTCAGAGGTTGTGTACAATGACTTTAAAGTACAGTTTAGAGAGAAACTATCTATGGTAAGTGAAAGTCCATACCACTCTGAATTCTAGCAAATGTAGATAAAAAAAAATCCTTATTCCTAATATGGTGGGGAATTTTATTAAATTGAAACTCTAATACTTAGACTTTGCCTAACAATAAATGAAATTGCAGTGTAAATTGCTCTTCTCATATCTCAGTGACAAGAAAAAAAGAAATCCATCGTTTTGAGTATTTAAAATTAAGTCATTGTGTGACTTACAGGCAATTAACATCATCTCTATGGACCTCCGTTTAATCATCTAAAATATAATTTCAAAGCCTCTAGCTCTGGATTACAGTGATTCACAATCATGATTTATAGTTCTGTCTTTGTAATGTTAATTTTATGTTAGTTTTTTTATAAAAATAATTTATAATTTCTTAAAACTATTGGGACAAGGAAAAGCCTTCCAGGTTTATACAGTATTAATGGAGGGTTTGAATTTAAATACATTTAGCTAAGAAAATGTGCATACCAAATTTCTTTGAATTTTAATTAAGATTTTGTTTTGAAAAACCATTTGTGAAATAATCGTCTCTCCTTAGAATCCATGCATTTGTTTTCACCAAATTAATTGAAGTTTAATTAGGTGCCATAAGCATTAAAGCAGTTGTCATGGAAAAGAGCTAATGGCCTTAAATACTAAAACAATTCTATTTTCATACTAGTCTGAATGATTTACCCACTGATTACAAGAAACTACATTTGTTGACTTTGTTTGTTCTACCCTTGAGTAATAATACTACTTAAAACATATCGTGACATACAAGAATGGGATTGGAGGGTCCCTTGGACCATTGCCTTGGGAAGAATACAGAGTTAATCACTCGTTTGCTTTGGATCTTTCTTGTTCCAATTCCTGAACAAATTATGCATTTAACAGAATTTTTACAGTAACTGTTACACACACAGCTTTTGTGCCCAGCTATCACAAAGGCTGTACTATAGTCTAGTGTTTTACCAGAACTTGGAAAACATTATTTCATTCATGCAGCACACTACTACAGAACAGTGGGTGATATTAGAAAAGCTAAATTCTCACTAAAATTAGGAACATTATGAAATATATCTCACCTTCAATATTTTAATTTCTAAAATAGGGGGAAATGACATATACCTGCCTTACAGAATTTTTAAAAATAAAACAATAAAAACCAGCTTTTGAAAATCATTTAATAAGTCAAAGGACACTAATTCACCTTTAAGTTGGCAAAAAAATTGATTTACAAAAAATAGTAAAGCAACATAATTATAGTCTAGAAAGTTAGTGATTATATCACTGTACAAGTCCAAAAATCAACAACTTACATTTATTTAAAGAGTATAATTTATTGCATAAGTGAACAGTGATTTTCAGCTGATTCTAGAAATGTGTATTTTGAAAAAACTTCACACTGCAACTGGGTTTGTAAATACCAGAAGGAAAGTTAATATAATTGGAGATTTTAGCATCTATTAAATATCAGAAATTGTCTTGAAATGGTTTTAAGCTAGGATGACTTAATAACATCTTTTAAAAATGTCTTATGTTTCAAGAAAGTAAATTGTACACAAAGCAGCTATGTGTCTAAAAGTGCAATCTGGTTTTTGTCTTTGGTTTTGCTTTTTAATAAACAGGAGCTACAAGTTGCCACCCAGGAAAAAGAGGGCTCCTCTGGGAGATGCATGCTTACTCTCTTAGGCCTTTCATTCATCTTGGCAGGACTTATTGTTGGTGGAGCCTGCATTTACAAGTACTTCATGCCCAAGGTAATAATAATTACAATTCTTGTAATTTGGATTACTAATTGCTATATACTTAGTAGTAACTTAAGGAAATCTGTGGTGGTCACCAGAGAAATGAAGATTTAGGACAAGTTTTCAAATTACCATTCAGTTTATAAAATTGACTTGTCTTCGTGGTGATAACTGTAATCAGAAATCCTAAGCTTGACAAACAGTACAATGAATTGATGTGAGTGTGAGTGTGAGAAATGATTCAAATGTCACCGTAGTAAGTATTAAAAGGTTTTAATTCTCCCTTTTTGTCTTTTAGAGTACCATCTACCGTGGAGAGATGTGCTTCTTTGATTCTGAGGACCCTGCAAATTCCCTTCGAGGAGCAGAGCCCTACTTCTTGCCTGTGACTGAGGAGGCTGACATTCGAGAGGAAGACAATGTTGCAATCATTGATGTGCCTGTCCCCAGTTTCTCTGATAGTGATCCTGCAGCAATTATTCATGACTTTGAAAAAGTGAGTTTCTCATTTTTATAGGTTTTCCTGATTTTTTTCTTAGTACATTAGTATTAAATCTGTTCATAAATGTACATCTTTTTGCAGCAAAGCCTTTTTCACTTTTGCTATTGAAAATACCTTAACGTGGAACATAAGGACTAGCACGGATGACATTAGGGGAAGGAAGGGAAAACTGAAGAGGGGGAATCAGAGGGGAGATGAACCATGAGAGACTAAGGACTCCGGGAACAATCTGAGGGTTTCAGAGGGGAGGGGGTTGGGGGGATGGGGTAGCCCAGTGATGGGTAGTAAGGAGGGCACGTGTTATAATGAGCACTGGTTGTTATAGGCAAATAATGAATCATGGAACACTATATCAAAGACTAATGATGTACTGTATGGTGACTAACATAATAAAAAGAAAATAAATAAATAAACAAACAAACAAACCTTAAAAAAAATGCAGGGATACCTGGGTGGCTCAGTCAGTTAGGCATCTGCCTTTGGCTCAGGTCATGATCCCAGGGTCCTGGGATTGAGCTCCATGCCGGGCTCCCTGCTCATCAGGGAGTCAGAAAGTCTGCTTCTGCCCCTCCCCCCACTCGTACATGCTCTCGCTCTCTCAAATAAATAAATAAAATCTTTAAAAACATGCAAAAAAAAAGAAAATAACTTAACACATACTAAAAGGATATAGCTGCTTGTTTTAATGGTAGTTAGAATCAGTAGAATTGATATTCTTTACACCATAGTTAACTTTTCCCCCTCCCCAATAGGGCATGACTGCTTACTTGGACTTGCTGCTGGGGAACTGCTATCTGATGCCCCTCAATACCTCTGTTGTTCTGCCTCCAAAGAATTTAATGGAGTTCTTCGGCAAACTGGCTGTATGTATTTTGGATGTCAAATTTTTATTTAAGCATTTGTTTCCTCATTTAAAAAAAATAATGATTTGAGCCAAAACATTCCATTTTATTGACATAAAATTATGCTGTAACCTAAAACTGCTCTAAAAAAAGAGTCTATTTAAAAAAAAAAACCTTTATCTGCTATAGGTAAGGATATAAATGGTGTTTTTAAGAACTTATTTTAATCTTTTTAAAAAAATTTTAGAGTGGCAAATACTTGCCTCACACTTATGTTGTTCATGAAGACCTGGTTGCTGTGGAAGAGATTCGTGATGTTAGTAACCTTGGCATCTTTATTTACCAACTTTGCAACAATCGCAAGTCCTTCCGCCTTCGTAGAAGAGACCTCTTGCTGGGTAGGCGATAGTCTTTCCTTCAACCTGTGTTATTGGGAAAGTGAAGGAGAGTGCAGGTGGAGTACAGGGGGAAAGTAGAGAACAAATCTAGGTATGTTTTCATTTACATAAAAAGTTAAAAAGTCAATTCTTTGTGCATTTTTTCACAGGTTTCAACAAACGTGCCATTGATAAGTGTTGGAAGATTAGACACTTCCCCAATGAATTTATTGTTGAGACCAAGATCTGTCAAGAGTGAGAGGCAACAGAAAAAGAGTATCCTCCTAATAAGAAGTTAGAGATTTACAATATGACTTCAACATTAAAGGTGTAGGATACTCATATTTACTCATGCATATACTCTATTGCTTATGCCAAAAAAAGAAGGAAATAAAAACTACTAACCACTGCAAGTTCTTGTCAATTTTTAGTTTAATTGACATTGCTTGTTGTTTGAAATTGAAATTAAATGATTCTGTGTTTTTCTTTTTAATTTATAGGGTTTAGGCTTCTGAAAGTAGCATGAATATGTCATCTAACATCCTGACAATAAATTCCATCCTTTGTGTATGTGTTTTTAAGTAAGCTCTTCACTCAATCATATGGTAAACCATGTTTTAAATTTAAAATATTTAAAATTATTTCTGAATGTTTTGTGTAA
Organism: Leptonychotes weddellii; assembly: GCF_054177405.1. Classification (NCBI taxonomy): domain Eukaryota; kingdom Metazoa; phylum Chordata; class Mammalia; order Carnivora; family Phocidae; genus Leptonychotes; species Leptonychotes weddellii. Next base: position 52,796,559 of record NC_138385.1, read on the forward strand.
AACATGTCAAATCTCTTAACATTGTTTTGTTTTATTTTTCATTTTATACAACTTTCCTGAATTTAGAAATTATCTTTGCATTTCTGTTAGGTGCTCTGTAATAGATCTGATTTACATGTAAAAAATTTTCATGAAGAAGTCATTTTCACAAATGCAGTGATTCTATCTCACTAATATCCATATTGTGAAATCCATAAAACTGTACAAGTGTTGAGGAATTTAGGTTGTATTAATTCTACAACCCTATAATAAATTTTACCCTAGTCAACCATTGTTTCTCACTTAATGCAAACAATTAACATTACTTATTTAGCTTTGGTGTACCTGAAATAGATCTAAAATTATGAACTTAGCTCTGCACTTACTCCTACCTCCACACATTTCTATTTTGTAATCTCATATTTTATTCCTCTTTTGATATTATATCAATTACTTTTATAAATTCCTCATAACTGACATACACATAAATTCAACTATTTGTTAAAAGCTTTCAGGCTCATAGCAATTTCAAACTTTTTAATGTATTTTCTTTTTCATAAAAAAATATGCAACCATATACAGTTATAAAAGGTCACTAAGAACTAACCTTGGATAATATGTTGATGACTTTTGATAACATCATGTGCTATAATCTGTACTCACTTGTCTAAGAGTATAAAGTCCATACATAGGGGGCCAAAATTTTACACACTTTCTCTTGTATTAGGTTAAAACTTGTTCCTGATATTATTGATCACATGCTGGTAGTGATAATTCGTTTTGGTAGCTAAAACTGTACCCAGTCCAATCTATTACCCTAAATACTCTTTTTTTAGAGAGGGAGGGGGGCAAAGAGGGAGAGGGGAGAGGGAGAGAGAGAGAGAGAATCTTAAGCAGACTCCACACCCAACCGTGGAGCCTGACACAGGGCTCAGTCTTACAACCCTGAGATCATAACCTGAGCTGAAATCAAGAGTTGGACACTTAACCAATTGAGCCACCCAGGTGCCCTAAATACTCTTTAAAAACCCATAAATATTTAACTTCAAGAATTTAGAATAAAATAACACAAACATTTAAAAATGGAAAAAAGATGAAAAATTAGAAAATAATAACTAGCCGAAAAATTCAAGAACTGGTCCTTTAAAAAGGTTGAGCATATTTAGAAGGAACTTGATAGAACTAGACACCCATTTCCTGTTTTACAAATAAATAAGAATTAGGAAAAAGGAGGTACATTTTTTAAGTTTATCTCACAAAATCAGCATCATGACTAATGTTGAAACACAAGAAAGGATGTTGACTTTTACAGCTATTCAGTGTTGTTTAAGACTATCTGGCCAATTCAATAATATGTGAAAAATATAACAAGTATCACTTTTTAAGGGGACATGAAATTACATTTATTACCATGTGATTTTTTTTATATAAAACATTAGTGGATTAATTAAAAACTTTAAAAATCAATATTAAGACTTGGTTTAATGTAAATAAAAGCTGATGGCTTTTCCACTCTGGACAACAGTATGGAGGTTCCTCAAAAAGTTGAAAATAGAGCTACCCTACAACCCAGCAATTGCACTACTGGGTATTTACCCCAAATATACAAATGTAGTGATCCGAAGGGGTACATGCACCCCAGTGTTTATAGCAGCAATGTCCATAATAGCCAAACTATGGAAAGAGCCAAGATGTCCATCAATAGATGAATGGATAAAGAAGAAGTGGTAT
>NC_138385.1:52798368-52820534 GCF_054177405.1 Leptonychotes weddellii
TTATGCAGCCATTAAAAAAAAAAGCACAAACAAAATCTTGCCATTTGCAATGACTTGGATGGAACTAGAGGGTATTATGCTAAGTGAAATAAGCCAATCAGAGAAAGACAATATCATATGATCTCACTGATATGAGGAATTCTTAACCTCAGGAAACAAACTGAGGGTTTCTGGAGTGGTGGGGGGTGGGAGGGATGGGGTGGCTGGGTGATAGACATTGGGAAGGGTATGTGCTATGGTGAGCGCTGTGAATTGTGTAAGACTGATGAGTCACAGACTTGTACCTCTGAAACAAATAATATGGTTAAAAAAAAAAGATAGTAGGAAGGGAAAAATGAAGGGGGGGATATCTGAAGGGGAGATGAACCATGAGAGACTATGGACTCTGAGAAACAAACTGAGGGTTCTAGAGGGCAGGGGGGTGGGGGGATGGGTTAGCCTGGTGATGGGTATTAAAGACGACATGAATTGAATGGAGCACTGGGGGTTACATGCAAACAATGGATCATGGAACACATCAAAAACTAATGATGTAATGTGACTAACATAACATAATAAAATAAAATTTAAAAAATAAAGTCAAAAAAATATTTTTCTTCTTAATAAATCATTAGTCTTAGAAAAAAAAAAAAAGGCTGATGGCTTTTCTTTATATCACCAACAGCAAACTAAATAGGTAATACAAGTAGGTAAAACTATTCTATTTATAATAGCAACAGGGACATAACACTGAACAAGCAGTTTATGGAGTTATAGTGAATAAAGCCACAAAACTTAAGATATACAAAAGAGCTGAGTAAATGGAGAAGGAAGAAAGAACCTTAATTGCTTACCAATTAAATGTATTGGTTTAACCCCATCCTAATCAGACTCTAAAAAAAACTATTTTTGAAACTTGACAAAATTGAAGGTCTATCTGGAAGCATAAATAGGTGAGAAAAGAAAAAAAATGGAAAAAGAAATTGGAGGCAAGGATTTCATACATGAACAGTTATTAAACCACAGACAAGTTTATAAACATTTTGAAAGGGACATTCACACAAGATAGAGAATGATTCCAAAAAAGAGATCTTAGTATGTAAATGAACAAGATCCTGAAGTTCCATGCAGTAAATTGATTTTTTAATCAAATAGTGATGGTAAAAGTGGCTGAAAAAAAATAAGTCTTAGTTGCCAAAGTATGAAATAACATGAGGCTAACAACCACCCCAACCAAGTGTGAACTTTCCTAAATTATCACTACCAATAAGTATTTTTAAAAATAGCCTTTAAAAACACTAAGCATGTAAGTTAAAACCCTGATGCTATGATCTGTGAAGAATTGATGTCTTACAGTAATAACTCTCCTATTATTTGTTCACTCATGCAGAAGCCCGGAACTCTCTCAATCAGAAAAGTGGGCAGTTATCTAAAATGTTCTGTGAAACATAGTTTTATGTTCATATGTTCTCCTATTTATCCCTTCACCAAACTTCACATGATTATTGATTTAATTAATTCATTTATTCATTAATTGATTCACTCATTTTCCAGGTATTGTTCTAGGCATTGGGAAAGTGTACAGTTCTAACCAAAACAGACAATGACAACAACTCTATTGAGATCTTGTCTACTGGAAGAGAAAAAAAAAAAACTTTTTTTTTCAAATAATTGCACTATTTTATTATAAAGAAAAATATATAGAATGCTTATGAGAGTTTATAAAGGGGAAGGAAGGGGCCCCTGGGTGGCCCAGTCATTAAGCATCCACCTTTGGTTCAGGTCATGATCCCAGGGTCCTGGGACTGAGACCCGCATCAGGAGCCCTGCTCAGCGGGAGGCCTGCTTCTCCTCTCCCTCTCTCCCTCCTTGTGTTCCCTCCCTCGCTGTCTCTCTCTCTCTGTCAAATAAATAAAAATCTTTATAAAGAAAAATAAAGAGGAAGGAACCTGGACTATTAGCAAAAGTTTAACGAGAATGTAAAATTTGAGCTAAGACTGAAAAATAAGTGCTATACATGAAGTAAATGAAAAGAGAACATTTCATTTAGAAGAAAGTGGTGGCTCATTCCCTGAGGAAGGAAAGAGTATGGTTATTAGAGAAAGTAAAAAGAAAAATAAGCTGAAACACGCTGAGTAAAAAAAAAAAAAAAGTTATATGTGCCCACCACACCAACAGTTGAACCCTATACCTGGCAGCATAGAGAAAGTGCCCTGCTAGTCAGTAACAAGACAGCCCAAGTAGACAGATTGGGTCCAGGCATCTGTTCTGACTGCCAGCCCCACCCAACAACAAAAGTCTCTCTCTCAGGAGACTAAGGCAGGGAGAGCACACTGCAGGCCAACAAGACTGCAGCCCTGGCAGATGGGCTAAGAACAGGCATCTGGTCTAACTGCTGACACTGCCCGAAGACAAGGCCATGATGGTCCCCATACTGGCCTCTTTACAACACAGGGACAAAACCCTGCCTGGTACACCCACCACAAGGAAAGTGGACCAGTGCAGTCAGCTAGAATGAATTGAAACACAGCCCAGCTACAACAGTAGGGTGCACACAACCCACATAGAAGACACGCCTGAAGCACCTGGTTCTGGTGAATAGGGGGCATTGCACTACAGAGGACCACAAGATCTCTACTTCATAAAACCACTACTTTCAAGATCAGAAGAGGTAGCTGATTTCCTAAAACATAGAAACAATCACAGAGAGTTAGATAAAATGAGGAGACAGAGAAATAAGTCCCAAATGAAAGAACAGGACAAAACCATAACAAAAGAGAGAAGTAAAATGGGAAGAAACAATATGCCTGATAAAGACTTCAAAGTAATGGTCATAAAGATACTCACTGGACTTGAGAAAAGAGTGGAGGATCTCAATGAGACCTTCCACAAAGTGATAGAAAATAAAGTCAGAGATGAACTCAATAACAGAAACAAATAAACAAAAACAAACAAACAAAAAAACAAAAACAACAGGGGAAATCAATAGCAGTTTATAGAAGGCAGAAGAATGGATCAGTGACCTGGAAGACAAGGTAACAGAAAACACCCAAGCTGAACTGTAATGATAACAATAATAATGACAAAAATTTTTAAAGAATACTAAAAAATGAGAATGGGCTAAGGGAACTCAGTGAGACCATTGAGCACAACAATATTGGCATATTGGGATCCCAGAAAGAGAAGAGAGAGAGAAAGGGGCATAAAATTTATTTGAAGAAATAACGGCTGAAAACTTCCCGAATATGTTCGGAAGGAAACATATGTCCAGATCCAGGAGGCACAAAGAGAGCCACCAATAAGATTAACCTAAGAAAGTCCACACGAAGATGTATAATAATTAAAATGTCAAAAAATAGCAATAGAAAGAGAATTTTAAAATCAGCAAGAGAAAAGAAAGCCGTTCCATACAAGGGAAACCCCATAAGTCTATCAGCTGATTTTTCAGCAGAAACTTTGCAGGTGAGGAAAGTAGTATGATAAACTCAAAGTGCTGAAAGGAGAGAAAAATAACCCGCAACCCCAAGAATGCTGTGCCCAGCAGGACTATTATTAAGAATAGAAGAGAGGGGCACCTGGGTAGCTCAGTCACTTAAGCATCTGACTCTTGATTTTGGTACAGGTCATGATCTCAGGGTTGTGAGATTGAGCCCTACATCAGGCTCTGCCCTCAGCAGGGAGTCTGCTTGAGATTCTCTCTCTCCCTCCCCCTCTCCTCCTCTCTCTCTCTCTCAAATAAATAAATGTCTTTAAAAAAACATTTATGTAAATTCAATTAGCCAACCTATAGTACATCATTAGCTTCAGATGTAGTGTTCAGTAATTTATCAGTTGTGTATAACACCCAGTGCTCATCACATCACGTGCCCTCCTTAATGCCCATCACCTAATTACCCCATATCCCCATCTACCTCCCCTCCAGCAACCCTCAGTTTGTTTCCTATAGTGAAGAGTCTCTCATGGTTTTTCTCTCTCTCTGATGACTTCCCCTTCAGTTTTCCCTCCCTTACTCTATGATCCCCTGCACTGTTTCTTATATTCCACATATGAGTGAAACCAGATGATAATTGTCATTCTATGTTTGACTTATTTCGCTCAGCATAATACCTCCAGTTCCAACCACGCCAATGTAAATGGAAGAGTCATTCTTTTTTTGATGGTTGAGCAATATTCCATTATATATGTATTATTGTGTAGTATACATATTATATATGTATTATTATGTATATACCCATTATATATGTATATTATAATATATGTATGTATACATCTTGGCTCCTTCTACACGTTGGCAATTGTGGACATTGCTGCTATGAACACTGGGGTGCAGGTGACCCGTTGGATCACTACATTTGTATCTTTGGGGTAAATACCCAGTAGTGCAATCGCTGGGTCAGAGGGTAGCTCTATTTTTAACTTCTTGAGGAGCCTCCATACTGTTTTCCAGACTGGCTCTTTCAGCTTGCATTTCCTCCAACAGTGTAAGAGTGTTCCGATTTCTCCACATCCATGCCAACATTTGTTGTTTCCTGTCTTGTTAATTGTAGCCATTCTGACTGGTGTAAGGTGGTAGCTCATTGTGGTTTTGATTTGTATATCCCTGATGCTAAGTGATATGGAGCACTTTTTCATGTGTCTGTTGGCCATCTGGATGTTTTCTTTGGAGATATATCTATTTATGTCTTCTGCCCAATTCTTGCCTGGATTCTTTGTTTTCTGGGTGTTGAGTTTGATAAGTTCTTTGTAGATTTTGGATACTAGCCCTTTATCTGATATGTCATTTGCAAATATATTCTCCCATTCTGTAGGTCGCCTTTTAGTTTTGTTGACTGTTTGCTGTGCAGAAGCTTTTTATCTTGATGAAGTCCCAACGGTTCATTTTTGCTTTTGTTTCCCTTGTCTTTGGAGACATGTGTATCAAGAAGTTGCTGCAGCTGAGGTCAAAGAAGTTGTTGCCTGTGTTCTCCTCTAGGACTTTGATGGATTCATGTCTCACATTTAGGTCTTTCAACCATTTTGAGTAAATGTGAGAGAGGAATCCATCAAAATCCTAGAGGAGAACTTAGGCAGTACCCCTTTTGACATTGACCACAGTGATTTCTTTTGAGACATGTCTCTAAAGGAAAGGGAAACAAAAGCAAAAATGAACTTTTTGGACTTCATCAAGATAAAAAGTTTTTACACAGCAAAGAAAACAGTCAACAAAACTAAGAGGCAACCCACGGAATGTGAGAAGATATTTGCAAATGACATTATGGAAAAATGGCTTGTATCAAAGATCTATAAAGAACTTCTCAAACTCAACACCCAAAAAAAAACAAATAATCTAGTCAAGAAATGGGCAGAACACTTGAACAGACACTTCTGCAAAGAAGACATACAAATGGCTAACAAACACATGAAAAAATGTTCAACATCACTAGCCATCAGGGAAATACAAATCAAAACCACAATGAAATACAACCTTACATCAGTCAGAATGGCAAAAATTAATAAGACAGGAAACCAGTGTTGGCAAGGATGTGGAGAAGGGGGAACCCTCTTACACTGTTGGTGGGAATGCAAGCTGGTACAGCCACTCTGGAAAACAGTATGGAGGTTCCTCAAGGTGTTAAAAATACAGCTATCCTATGACTCAGCAATTGCACTACTAGGTATTTACCCAAAGATATAGACATAATGAAAAGAAGGGGTACGTACATCCTGATGTTCATAGCTGGAACAAACAATTCTAAAATTTGCAATGAACCAGAAATGACCAGGAATAGCCAAAGTACTGGTGAAAAAGAAAACCAAAATGGGAGGCATCACAATTATGGACTTCAAGCTGTATTACAAAGCTGTAATCACCAGGACAGTATGGTACTGGCACAAAAACAGACACACAGATCAATGGAACAGAATAGAGAGCCTAGAAATGGACCCTCAACCCTATGGGCAACTAATCGTCAACAAAGTAGGAAAGAATATGTAATGGAAAAAGACAGTCAACTTCTGAATTTTTTTATCTTAAAAATCATAGGTTTAAAAAATTTTTCCTATGGTAATAATATGACATGTTCTTTTCGACTTTATTTTTGTTTTTAATTTTATATTATATTTTGTATTTTCTGTTGTATTATCTATTGTATTACAGAACCTTTCTATAGTCTTTGTATGTTCATCTTTTTATGTGTAGGAATCACTCAAAAACATTGAAAAAGTGTGGATACAAGATTATGCATAAAATAGTAGAAACTAATCTTACTGAGATTTTTCTGTGTGTGCTCATACAATTTAAGCAATGTTTAAACATTACTTCATGTAATTTTTATTAATTGGTTAGATAATTTTTATTATCTCAGTTTTGCAGATGAAGTTAAGTAATGCTGTGCCTTCCAAAAACTTGCATTCTTTTTTTTGTGTTATGTTAATCACCATATATTACATCATTAGTTTTTGATGTAGTGTTCCATGATTCATTATTTGCATATAACACCCAGTGCTACATTCAGTACATGGCCTCCTTAATACCCATCACCATGCTAACCCATCCCCCCACCCCTCTCCCCTCTAGAACCCTCAGTTTGTTTCTCAGAGTCCCTAGTCTCTCATGGTTCATCTCTCCCTCCAATTCCCCCCCTTCATTTTTCCCTTCCTGCTATCTTCTTTTTTTTTTTAACATATAATGTATTATTTGTTTCAGAGGTACAAGTCTGTGATTCAACAGTCTTACATCTTCTTAACCACAATTCTACACTGTCTGCTCAATTTCAAAATATTTAGTAAAAAAAAAAAAAAATTGTCACTCATATAAAGTATCCAAACAATAAAACTAGGAAATCTTTCTAAGCCACACACAGAGCTATAAAAAACAAAATCTGAAAACTTCAGGCAAATTAGATTATGAGCTTTGTGAAACTGCAAACTTAAAATCTGAAGCAATAATTTCAACACTATTTGGGTGAACAGTGGATTCAGGAGGAATCTACTCATCCTCATTTATGAATAAATATCAGAACTTGATATACCTCTCTACATTAAAAGACATTGTTTCTGTCTGTTTTTCTTTCCTTTTTTTTTTTTTTACAAAAAATGAGGCGTGTATCAGTCTGCTGTCTGCCTGTTTCTTGTTCCCCCAAATTGTCTGTTTGTTACAGTCCCTTTGGACCCACGGCAAGCCCCACTGGTCAACATAGCCAAGCATTCATTATATACCTCCAGCCACCAAAACCAGGGCTCCAGATGTAAAAAAAAAAAAATCATGGTTCCAAATGTATTTGCAAGCTTCCCTGGTGTTCTGGACAATGGCAGATGGAGAGTGTGAAGATAGAACCCACGCTTGGTGGTCTCTGGAGAATATTATAGTCAGCCTTTGTATGTTTGTTGAGCTTAGGCTGCAGGCATCTTTCCAGAAAGACTGAATGACTTACTCTGTGGCCTCTCTACTGTGCCTTTGGAGTGGAAGCTTTAAGAAGTCTTTCTCCATTTGTTATAGTCTGGTTGGACCTGCTAGCAGAAACCCCACTGGCCACCAGAGCCAGGCAATCTAGCAATGTCACCTGGGAAGCACTCACAAAAATTGGGGTACCAGATGAGGATATAAGCTCCTTTCTGAAAGATACCAGTGTGCTAGAGAGAGACATGAGGAGATCACTAAGATGGTGCTTGCCAGTCTCCATCGTGGGAGACTATTTCAATAGGCTCCTAAATACATCTTCAATAGATGGCTGATCCTCAGTCCAATGCTTTAATATAAGCAAATAAGCCTCTTTTGCAGAAAGTCTGGATGCTTTTCAGTCAGCTGCTTTTGTGCTGGGCTCTGAGGTTAGTGAGTCTGTTGATGCAAGCACTTTAAGTACTGTTTCATAGTTCCCTATAACCTTGTGGATCTCATGGATGCAAGCTCCACTGTCTTTCAAAGTTGGATGTTTTGGGGATTCCTCTCAGGTGAGGGACTGAAAAGCTGAGGTGCCAGATGCAGGATTCAAACCTGTTTCTCCTTGAGTAGAAGCTCAAGTTTGTGAGTTCCTTCCTGACAGTGGGTGGTTGTGCCACTGGTGGGGCTTATGGTGAGATTGTGTCTCAGCTTCTCCTATTAGCTTTATTGTGAATTTTTTTTCCTCATTTGCCCAGTATGCAGGAGTTGCTCAGTTAGTACGTGGGTATTTTTCAGAGGAAATAATTCCATAAGTGGATGTAGATTTGGCATGTCCATGGGAAGAGGTATGTTCAAGATCTTCCTATGTCGCAATCTTGAACCGGAAATATGAAAACTATTTTAACAATAATAATTATAAACACAAGTCATGGATTATCATAGGGGGCCAAATAACCCGAAGAATTACCAGGGAGATATGCAGAGAAAAAGTAAAAGTGAAGTTAATTGTACACATGACACTAACATAACGCTGTGTGTCAACTATACTTTAGCAAAAAGTATAATAAATAACAAGTGAAATAATGATCTTATTTAACCTTGAGACTACTCAGTAGACAGTGTATCTTTTGTGTTATTGCTAAATAGGAAAATACAAGTTTGCATATTTTCCATGTATTTGCAGGTATCATTTATTATTTTTTCTTTTTTTTTGAGGTATAATTAATATACAGTGTTATATTAGCTCAATACAATATACAGTGTACAATATAATGATTCAGCAATTCTATAATTACTCAGTGCTCATCAAGGCAAGTGTACTCTTGATCCCTTTTTATTTATTTCACCCCTCCCCCCACCCACCTCCTTTCTGGTAACCACCAGTTTATTCTCTGTATTTGAGTCTGTTTTCTTCTTGGTTTTGTTGTTTTTCTCTCCCTCTTCTGTACTGTTTCTTAAATTTTACATATAAAGAAAATCATATAGTATTTGTCTTCTCTGATTGACTTATTTCACTTAGCATTCCACCCTCTGGATCCATCCATGTTGTTGCAAATGGGAAGATCTCATTCTTTTTATGGCTATGTAATATCCCATTGTATATGCATACTACTACTTCTTTATCCATTCACCTGTGGATGTACAATTGGGTGGCCTCCATACCTTGGCTATGGTAAATGATGTTACAATAAACATAGAGATGCATATATCTTTTTGATTTAGTGTTTTTATTTTCTTTGTGGATATACTGGACCATCTAGTGATTCTATTTTTAATTTTTTTGAGGAACTTCCATACTGTTTCCACAGTGGCTGCATTCCCACCAACAGTGCATGTGAGTTCCCTTTCCTCTACATTCTTGCCAAAACTTGTTATTTCTTGCATTTTTTATTTTAGCCATTCTGACAAGTATGAGGTGATATCTCATTGTGGTTTTGATTTGCATTTCCCTGATGATTAGTAATGTTAAGCATCTTTTCATGTGTTTGTTGCCCATCTGTATGCCTTCTTTGGAAAAATGTATACTCAGGTCTATGCCCATTTTTAAGATTATGTATTTTCTTAGTGTTGAGTTGTATAAGTTTTTACAGATCTTGAATATTAACTCTTTATCAGATACATCATTTGCAGATACCTTCTACCATTTAGTAGGTTGCTTTCTGTTTTGTTGATGCTTTCCTTCAGTGTGTGAAAGCTTTTTATTTTGGCAAAGTCCCAAAAGTTCAACTCTGCTTTTGTTTCCCTTGCCAGAAGAGACATATCTAGAAAAAATGTTTCTATGGCTGATATCAAATAAATTACTACATATGTTTTCCTCTAGGATTTTAATGGTTTTGAGTCTCACATTTAGATCTTTAATCCATTTTGAGTTTATTTTTGTGTAGGTGTAAAAAAAATGGACCAGCTTCATTGTTTTGCACTTGTTTGTCCAGTTTTCCCAGCACCATTTGTTTAAGATGCTGTATTTTCCCCATTGTACATTTTTGCTTCCTTTTGTCATAGATTAGTTAACCATATATGCGTGGGTTTATTTCTGGGCTCTCTATTTTGTTCTATTGATCTATGTGTCTATTTTTGTGCCAGTACCATACTGTTTTGATTACTACAGTTTTGTAGTATATTTAGAAATCTGGGATTGTGATGTTTCCATCTTTTCTTCCTCTTGCTTAAGATTTCTTTGGCTATTCAGGGGCTTCTGTGGTTCCATATAAATTTTAAGATTATTTGCTCTAGTTCTGTGAAAAATGTTCTTGGTGTTTTGATAAGGATTAGAATAAATCTGTAGATCATGTTGGGTAGTATGGACATTTTAACAGTATTGGTTCTTCCAATCCATGAGCGTGGACTATCTTTCCACGTGTTCATATTGTCTTCAAATTCTTTCATCAATGTTTTTTTAGTTTTTGGAATAGAGGTCATTCACCTCATTGGTTAAGTTTATTCCTAGGTATGGGTTAAGTTTAATCTTAGGTTTATTCTTTTTGGTGCAATTATAAATGAGATAGTTTTCTTAATTTCTTTCTGCTACTTCATTATTCATTTATAGAAATGCAACAAATTGGTGTACACTAATTTTGTATCTTGTGACTTTATTGAATTCATTTAGCAGTTCTAGAATTTCTTTGGTGGGATCCTTAGGGTTTTGCATATATAGTATCATGTCATCTGCACATCATGACAGTTTTACTTCTTCCTTGCCAATTTGGATACCATTTTTTTTTCTTTTTAATATCTGAGTGCTATGGCTAGGACTTCCAGAGAGTACTATGTTGAATAAAACTGGTGAGAGTGGACCTCCTTGTCCTGTTCCTGATCTCAGAAGAAAAACTCTCAGTTTTTAACCATTCAGTATGATGCTTGCTGTGGGTTTTTCATATATGGCTTTTACTATGTTGAAATGTTTCCTCTTAATCTACTTTGTTGCGAGTTTTTACCATGAATAAATATTGTACTGTGTCAAATGCTTTTTCTGAGTCTGTTGAGATGATCACGTGGTTTTTATCTTTTCTCTTGTTAATGTGATGTATCACATTGATTGAGTTGAAAATACTGAACCACCCTTGCAATGCTGGAATAAATCCCACTTAGTTGTGGTGGATAATTTTTAAAATGTATTATTGGATTTGGTTTACTAATAGTTTGTTTATTTTTCACATTTACATTCATCAGAGATTTTGGCCTGTAGGTTTTTTTGTTTTTGTTTTGTATTGTCTTTATCTTGTGTTGGTATCACTGTAATGTAAGCCCTGTGGAATGAATTTGGGAACATTCTTTCCTCTCCTATTTTTTGAGGTAGTTTGGAAGAATAGTTATTAAATCATCTGCAAATGTTTGGTAGAATTTACCTGTGAAGCCATCTGGTCCTTTAGTTAGTAGTTTTTGATTACTGATTCAACACTATTGCTAGTAACACAGTCTGTTCAAATTGTCTACTTCTTCCTGATTCAGTTTTGGATGGTTGTAAGTTTTTCTAGGAATGTGCCCATTTCTTCTACTTTGTCCAATTTGTTGGAATATAATGTTTCATAGTATTCTCTCATAATCCTTTGTATTTTAGGGTGTCAGTTGTTATTTCTCCCCTTTTAATTCTGCTTTTATTTATTTTAGTCCTCTCTCTCTTTTTCTTGATGAGTCTGGCTAAACACTTATCCATTTTGCTGATCTTTTCAAGGAACAATTTCTTGGTTACATTAATCTGTTCTGTGGGATTTTTTTAGTCTCTACTTCATTTATATCTGGTCTAATCTTATCATTTCTTTTCTTCTACTGGCTTTGGGATTTGTTTTGTTCTTTTTTCTAGCTCCTTTAGGTGTAAAGTTAGATTATTTATTTCTGAATTTTTCTAGTTTCTTGAGGTAAGTCTGTATTGCTATAATCTTCTGTTTCAGAACAGCTTTTGCTGTATCCCAAAGATTCTGGACCATAGCATTTTCATTTTCATGTGTTTCCATGCATTTTGGATTTTATCTTTGATTTCTTGGTTGACCCATTCATTGTTTAATAATGTGTTATTTAGCCTCCATGTATTTTTGTTCTTTCTAGATTTTTTCTTCTGATTGATTTCTAGTTCATATCTTTGTGGTCAGAAAAGATGCATGACATGATTTCAAATTTTTTGAATTGATTGAGACTTATTTTGTGGCCTACCATGTGATCTGTTCTGGAGAATGTCCCATGTGCATTTGAAAAGAATGTGTATCCTGCCGTTTAGAAATAGAATGTTCTGAATATATTTATTAGGTCCATCTAGTTCAATGTGCCATTCAAATCTACTGTTTCCATATTGATTTCTATCTGGATGATATATCCATTGATATAAGTGAGGTGTTAAAATCTCCTACTATTATTGTATTACTGTTAATTTCTCCTTTTATATCTGTAAATATTTCTTTATGTATTTTGGTGCTTCCATGTTGGTTGCATCAATATTTACAAATGTTACATTCTCTTGTTAGATTGATCTCATTATCATTATATAGTGCTTTTTTCTGTCTTTTCTTAGTGTTTGTTGTTACCATCTATATGTTTCTAAGTACTATTATCACAGATATTTTTTTCTTCATTTTCATGGTGTGTGTTTTTTCATACCTTCACTTTTAGTCTGTACATGTCTAGGTCAGAAGTGAGTCTCTTGAAGGTCTTATATAGATGTGTTTTCTTTCTTTTATATTCTTTCTTTTTTTCTTCCTTCCTTCCTTAATTACCAGGGTAGAATTTAGTGATTCATCAGTTGCATGTAACACCCAGTGCTCATTACATCAAATGTCTTTCTTAATGTGCATCACCCAATTGCCCCTTCCCCTCACCCACTTTCCTTCCAGCAACCCTCAGTTTGTTTCCTAGAATTCAGTGTCTCTTATGGTTTGCCTCCCTTTCTGGGTTTATCTTATTTTATTTTTCCTTCCTTTCCCCTATGTTCATCAGTTTTGTTTCTTAGATTCCACATATGAGTGAAATAATATGGTATTTGTCTTTCTCTGACTGACTTATTTCGTTAGCATAATACAATCTAGTTCCATCCACATCATTGCAAATGGCAAGGTTTCATTCTTTTTGGTGGCTGAGTAATATTCCATTGTGTGTGGTTGTGTGTGTGTGTGTGTGTGTGTGTGCATATCTATCCATTCATCTGTCGATGGACATCCGGGTTCTTTCCATATTTTAGCTATTGTGGACATTGCTGCTATAAACTTTGGGGCAAATGTGCCCCTTTGAATCACTATGTTTGTATCCCTTGGATAAATCCCTAGTAGTACAATTGCTGAGTCATAGGGTAGCCCTATTTCTAACTTTTTGATGAACCTCCATACTGTTTTCCAGAGTGGCTTCAGCAGTTTGCATTCCTACCAAGAGTGTAAGAGGGTCCCCTTTTTCCGCATCCTTACCAACATCTGTTGTTTCCTGAGTTTTTAATTTTAACCATTCTGAATGGTGTGAGGTGTTATCTCATTGTGGTTTTGATTTGGATTTACCTGATACTGAATGATGTTGAGCATTTTTTCATATGTCTATTGGCCATTTGTATGTCTTCTTTGGAGAAATGTCTTTTCATGTATTCTGCCCATTTCTTGACTGGAATTTTTGCTTTTGGGGTATTGATTTTGATAAGTTCTTTATAGATTTTGGATACTAGCCCATTATCTGATAAGACATTTGCAAATATCTTCTCCCATTCCATAGGTTGCCTTTTAGTTCTGTTGACTGTTTCCTTTGCCGTGTAAAAGCTTTTTATCTTGATGAAGTTCCAAGAGTTCATTTTTGCTTCTGTTTCTCTTGCCTTCACCAAGATACTAGTGAATAGGATCCAGTGGTACATTAAAAGGATTATTCACCATGACCAAGTGGGATTCATTCCTGGGCCGCAAGGGTGGTTCAACATCCACATATCAATCAATGTGTTACACCACGTTAATAAAAGAAAGGACAAGAACCAAAAACATGATCCTCTCAATAGATGCAGAAAAAGCATTTGACAAAATACATCATCCCTTCCTGATAAAAACTCTCTGCTATGTAGGGATAGAGGGAACATAACTCAATATCATAAAACCCATATATGAAAAACCCACAGCAAATATCATTTTCAGTAGGGAAAAATTTGAGACCAGAATCTATCAGAATCCTAGAGGAGAACACAGACAGTAAACTCTTTGACCTCGGCCACAGCAACTTCTTGCTAGATGGGTTTTCTTTTTATTTTTAACCATTCCATTACCCAATGTCTTTTGGATGAAGCATTTAGTCCATTTACATTTAAAGTAATTATTAATACACATGTACTCATTGCCATTGGTTTATTGTTTTATGGTTGTTTTCATAGTTCTATGTTCCTTTCTTCTCTTGCTGTCTTCCTTTGTGGTTTTTTGGCTTTCTTTAGTGTTATACTTGTATCCCTTTCTGTTTATTTTGCGTTTGTGTGTATGTATTAAAAGTTTTTGATTTTTGTTTACTGTTAGGTTCATATATAACATATGCATAGCAGTCTATATTAAGTTGGTTGCTTATCTTTGAACACATTCTAAAAGCAGTAAATTTTCACTCCTACTTACATGTTTTATATAAATGATGTCATATCTTACATTTCTTTATTTTGCATATCCCTTGACTAATTTTTGTAGATACAAATGATTTTACTACTTTTGTGTTTTAACCTCTGTGGTGGCTTTAAAAATGATTAGTATACTACCTTGACTATATGTTTACTTTTACTTGTGAATTTTTTTCCTTTCATTATTTTCTTATGTCCAGCTATGACCCTTTCTTTCCACTCAAAGAATTCCTTTCATCATTTCATGTAAGGCTGGTTTAGTGGTGATGAACTCTTTTAACTTTTGGTTTGATGGGAAACTCTCTTCTTCCATTCTTTTTTTTTTTAAGATTTATTTATTTATTTGAGGAGGGGAGGAGCTGAGATGGCAGCAGAGTAAGACCTTGTTTCATCTGCTCCCTTCAATTTAGCTAGATAACTATCAAATCATTTTGAACACCCATAAATTCAACCTGAGATGTAAGAAAAGAATATCTGGAACTCTACAAGCAGAAAAGTGACCGTTTTTTTTTTTTTTCAAAGTAGGACTTGTGCAGAAGTGATTCTGAGGGGATATATTGGAAAATAAACAGTGGAGGGAGGGATTCTCAGTAAGTCAGCTACTGGAAAATGATATGGCCACGAAGGGCAAAATTGGAACCCTTAGGAATCAGCTCCAGTGAGAGACTTCCCTGCTTAAAAAGTGCTTAGATGGTGAAACAAGGCAGAATTCTAGGTGGGACAGTGTGGTCTCAGGATCCCCAGAGTCACAGAAAGAACAGGGGGCCTGAGCCAGTAGAGTTCCCAAACATTGGATCAGGGAAACTGGTTATGGTCAGCAAGCCTGAGAGGGGGTTCTCAGCTTGGTTCACCATAAACCATGAGCTATAGCCCTGTGGGGTAATGGCTGTCTTTGTGGGGACCCTGCAAAGGACAGGAACATGGGGACCCTCCACCTTCCCCTGGGAAAGGCAGAGTGGGTGAGCACACAACCAGGGGACAGCTTGCAGTGCCAGAGCCCTGCAAAAGACAGGAAATCTGTTGAGGTTAATATAGAGCATGAAATCAGGCATAATACCTGGCTTGCTAAAATTTAACATGGAGGCTGCTGGGGGCGATGGAAGGTTTCAGAGAAGGGTGTAGGCCTTTGGAATGCTGGAGCCCACAGGACCACTCTGCCATTGGAATGTCACAAGGAGTTACCTTCCCCAGAGCTCTCTTAGCCCAAACAGCCACGCTGTGATCTAAGAGATGGTACGAATTGTCCCTTAGGCTATGTTTAGCAGAATACACAGATTAGCATATCTTATTTTACCTGTAAATCCTCTCAGTTTCAGTAAGACCCCTTGTCACACATCACGTGTTTGAGAAACAGTGATAAAGATATCCTGAAGGACCAATAAAAGTGGGAACAAAGAAGAGCGAAGGGTCTTTGTCTCTGAGCATTGACCCCCTTGCCTTCTCCTCTCTTTCACAGCAAAGTTTCGAGTAATCTTTCACCTGTCGGTACAGGGATTGCTGGCCATTCCCAGCAGAAATCAATGACCTTTCTCCTTCCCCTGGGAGGGGTGGAGCAGGTGTGCACATGATTGGGTGACCACTCTCCATACCAGGGTCCTACAAAGTGCAGAAGTGTGGGACTCTCCACCTTCTCCCAGGAGGATCAATGTGGACACACACTGCAGGAGTCTGCAGAGTTTGGCATACAGATAAGTGAAGACTCTTTATCCTTGAGGGTTTACTGAAGAGAGGGGACCACGATCTTTCAGCTCTGGGGCTGGAGATCAGAGAAGGGTCATTTTTATTTTAATCCTCTAAAGAGGCACAGAAAGCCTTCAGGGAACAAAAGCCACACAGAGCAACCAAAACCAGGTTACACTGAGCCCCACCCCCTGGCAAGGGGTGGTACAACTCCACCCAGGCAAAGACACCTGAGAATGAACACAACAGACCCCTCCCCCAGATGACCAACTGGAAAAACAGGTGAACAGCAAGTTTACGGACCACACAGGACTGTATAACTTCAGCCTGCGGGAAAATAATATATAGAATTTGAGGTTTTTTTCTCATGATTTATTTATCTTTCAGTTTAAAATGTTCCTTTTTTTTCCCTTTTCAACTAGTTTCTTATTTTATCAACTCTTAGTTCTTAAGTCTTTTTTAACTTTCATTTTTTACATTTTATACATATATTCTTCATTTTTGTTTTTCACTCTTTTCAATTTTATCATATATATATATATATATATATATATATAATGTTTTGCTTTCTTCATAATTTTAGGATTTAGTGTCTTCTAACACACAGACCAAAATACAGTCAAGACCAAGTGGATCACCCTATTTTATCCGCCCTGTGAGATTATATACTCTCTTCCACCCCTCCTGCTTTTTTTTTTCTTTCCCTTTATCTTTTTCTTTTCTGATGTCTGAATTCTTCAGATTTGTCTAATGTGTATTTCACTTGGGTCTTGGTTCATATTTTTGATAGTTCTCACTCGTGCATCCATTCTTCTCCAGGAAAAATGACTAGAAGATGGAATTCACAACAAAAGAAAGAACCAGAGGTAATATTCTCTGCCACAGGTCTAATCAATATGGATATAAATAAAATGTCAGAGACAGAATTCAGGATAATAATGATAAAGTCACTAGTTGGGCTTGAAAAAAGCATAAAAGACAGAGAATCTCTTAGTGCAGAAATGATCTAATCAGGCAGAAATTAAAAATGTTCTAACTAAGATGCAGTCTAAATTGGATGCTCTAACAGCTAGGGTAAATGAGGCAGAAGAAAGAGTAAGTGACATAGAAGACAAGCTGATAAAAAGGAAGGAAGCTGCGGAAAAGAGAGAAAAACAAATAATGGACCATGAGGGGAGGCTTCAAGAAATCAGCAATGCCATAAAATGAAACAAAATCAGAATAATTGGAGTGCCTGATGGGGAAGAAAGAGAGAGAGCCAGAAGGTATGTTTGAGCAAATCATACCTGAGAACTTCCCTACTCTGGGAAAGGAAGCAGGCATTCATATCCAAGAGGTATAGGGGACCCTTCTCAAAATAAATAAAAATAGATCAACACCCTGACATATAATACTGAAGCTTGCAAATTTTAGAGAAAAAGAGAAAATCCTGAAAGCAGCTCCAGACAAGAGGTCCCTAACCTACAGGGGTAGGAACATGAGACTGGCATCAGAGATATCCAGAGTCCTGGCAGGCCAGAAAGGGCTGGCATGCTGTATTCAGGGAACTAAATGAGAAGAATATGCAGCCAAGAATACATTATCCAGCAAGGCTGTCACTCAGAATGAAAGGAGAGATAAAGAGCTTCCAGAACAGACAGAAACTGAAAGGATATGTGATCACCAAGCCAGACCTGCAAGAAATATTTAGGGACATCCTGTAAGCAAAGACAGAGCCCAAGAATCACATAGACCAGAAAGAAATGGAGACAATCTACAGAAACAGGGATATTACAGGCAATAAAATGACATGAAATTCATATCTTTCAATAGTTACTCTGAATGAAAATGGGCTACATGCTCCAATCAAAAGACACAGGGTATCAGATTGGATAAAAAAGCAAGACCCATCCATATGCTGTCTACAGGAGACTCATTTTAGATCTAAAGACACCTTCAGACTGAAAGTGAGGGGGTGGAAGACAATTTACCATGCTAATGGACCTCAAAAGAAAGGTGGGGTAGCAATCCTCATATCAGATAAATTAAATTTTAAACCAAAGACTGTCATAAGAGATTAAGAGTTACTCTATATCATACTTAAAGGGTCTATCCAACAATAAGATCTAACAATTATAAATATTTATGCCCCCAACATGGGAACAGCCAATTGTATATACCAATTAATAACCAAAGTAAAGAAACATATTGATAATAATACAATAATGGTAGGGGACTTCAACACCCCACTCACAGCAATGGACGAGGGCTTTGAATGACACACTGGACCAGACTGACATCACAGATATATACAGAACATTCCATCCTAAAGCAACAGAATACTCATATTTCTTGAGTGTACATGGAACTGTCTCCAGAGTAGATTATATACTCGGTCACATATGAGGTCTGAACCAACACCAAAATATTGAGATTATTCCCTGCACATTTTCAGACCACAATGCTTGAAAACTTGAACTCAATCACAAGAGGAAATTTGGAAGGAACTCAAACACTTGGAGGTTAAAGAGCATCCTGCTAAAGAATGAATGGGTCAACTAGGAAATTAAATAAGAATTTGAAAAATTCATGGAAACTATTGAGAATGAAAACATAACTGTTCAAAACCTTTGGGATACAGCAAAGGTGGTCCTAAAAAGAAAGTACATTGCAATACAAGCCTCTCTCAAAAAATTTTAAAAATCTCAAATATACAAAATAACCTTACACCTAAAAGACCTGGAGAAAGAACAGCAAATAGATTTTAAGCCAAGCAGGAGAAGAGAAATAATAATGATTAGAGCAGAAATCAATGAAATAGAAACCAGAACAGTAGAACAGATCAACAAAACTAGTAGCTAGTTCTAAGAAAGAATTAATAAGATGGATAAACCTCTGGACAGACTTATCCAGAAGAAAAGAGAAAGGACCCAAATTGATAAAATCATAAATGAAAGGGGAGAGATCACATCACCAAGGAAATACAGAGAATTTTAAGAACATATTATAAGAAACTATATGCCAACAAATTAGGCAATCTGGAAGAAATAGATACATTCCTGGAAACTTACAAACTACCAAAACTGAAACAGGAAGAATTAGAAAATTTGAAGAGACCCATAACCAGGAAGGAAATTGAAGCAGTATTCAAAAATCTCCCCCCTCCAAAAAAAGTCCCGAGCCTGATAGCTTCCCAGGCAAATTCTACCAAACATTTAAAGAAATAATACCTGCTCTACTGAAGCTGTTTCAAAAAATAGGAATGAAAGGAAAACTTCCAAACCCATTCTATGAGGCCAGCATTACCTCAATCCCAAAACCAGGCAAGACCCCATCAAAAAAGAGAATTACAGAACTATATCCCTGATGAACATGGGTATCAAAATACCAAGATACTAGCCAATAGGATCCAACAGTATATTAAAGGGATTATTCACCACAACTAATTGGGATTTATTCCTGGGCTGCAAAGATGTTTCAACATTTGCAAATCAAACAATGTGATAGATCCCATTAATAAAAGAAAAGACAAGACCCATATGATCCTCTCAATTGATGCAGAAAAAGCATTTGACAAAATACAGCATCCTTTCCTGATTAAAACTCTCCACAGTGTAAGGACAGAAGAGAGGAAACACACCTCAATATTATAAAAACCTTCCATGAAAAGTCTACAGTGAATATCATTCTCAATGAGGGAAAAACTGAGAGCTTTTCCCCTAAGGTCAAGAACATGATGGGAATGCCCACTCTCACCACTCTTGTTCAACATAGTACTAAAATTCCTAGCCTCAGCAATCAGACAAGAAGAAATAGAAGGGATTCAAATTGGCAAAGAAAAAGTCAAACCCTCACTCTTCACAGATGACATGATACTTTATGTGGAAAACTCAAAAGACTCCCCCCCCCAAAATTGCTAGAACTCAAACAGCAATTCAGCAATGTGGCAGGATATAAAATCAATGTACAGAAATCAGTTGCATTTCTATACACTAACAATATGATTGAAGAAAGAGAAATTAAGGAATCAATCCCATTTACAGTTGCATCAAAATCCATATGGTACCTAGCAATAAACCTAACCAAGGGGGTAAAGGATCTGTACTCTAAAAACTACAGAACACTAACAAAATTGAGGAAGACACAAAGAGATGGAAAAACATTCCATGCTCATGGATTGAAAGAATAAACATTGTGGAAATGTCTATGCTACCCAGAGAAAACTACACATTCAATGTAACCCCAATCAAATTACCATCAACATTTTTCACAGAACCGGAACAAAGAATCCTAAAATTTGCATGGAACCAGAAAAGACCCTGAATTGCCAGGGGAATGTTGAGAAAGAAAACCAAAGCTGGGGGGATCACAATGCTTGACTTCAAGCTATATTACAAAGCTGTACTCATCAAGACAGCATGGTACTGGCACAGAAACAACACATGGATCAATGGAACAGAATAGAGAGCCCAGAAATGGACGCTCAACTCTATGGTCAAGTAATCTTTGACAAAGCAGGAAAGACTATTCAAAGGAAAAAAGAGTCTATTCAATAATTGGTGCTGGAAATATTGGACAGCCACATGCATATGAATGAAACTGGACCATTTTCTTATACCATACACAAAGATAAACTCAAAATGGATGAAAGATCTAAAAGTGAGACAGCAACCCATCAAATCCTAGAGGAGAACACAAACAGCAACCTCTTTGACCTTGGCTACAGCAACCTCTTGCAAGACACGTCACTTAAGGCAAGGGAAACAAAGGCAAAAAATGAACTATTGGGCCTTCATGAAGATAAAAATTCTGCACAGTAAAGGAAACAGTCAACTAAAAGGCAACCTAGGGAATGGGAGAAGATACTTGCAAATGACATATCTAATAAAGGGTTAGTATCCAAAATCTATAAAGAACTTATAAAACTCAACACCCAAAAAAATAAATAATCCAATTAAAAAGGAGGCAGAAGACATGAATGAGACATTTTTCCAAAGAAGACATATAGATGGCTAACAGACACACAAAAAGAGGTTCCACATCACTGATCATCAGGGAAATACAAAGCAAAACCACAATGAGATATCACCTCACACCTGTCAGAATGGCTAAAATTAACAACACAGTAAACAACAGATGTTGGTGAGGATGCAAAGAAAGGGGAACCTTGTTACATTGTGGGAATACAAACTGGTGCAGCCAATCTGGAAAACAGCTGGATTTTCCTCAAAAGTGAAAAAATAGAACTATCCTATGATCCCACAATTGCACTACTAGGTATTTACACAAAAGATACAAACATAGTGATTCGAAGGGATACATGCACCCAGATGTTTATAGAGGCATTATCAACAATAGTCAAATTATGGAAAGAGCCCAAATGTCTATTGACTGATGAATGGATAAAGAAGTTGTAGTATATATATATACAATGGAAAGTTATTCAGCTATCAAAAAGAATGAAATCTTGCCATTTGCAACTACATGGATGGAGCTAGAGAGTACAGTGGTAAGCGAAATTAGTCAGAGAAAGACAAATACCACATAATTTCACTCATATGTGGAATTTAAGAAACAAAACAAATGAACATAGGGAGAAAAAAGAGAGAGGCAAATGGTAAAACAGTCTCTTAACTATAGGGAACAAACTGAGGGTTGCTGGAGGGGAGGTGGGGGGATGGGTTAAATGGGTGATGAGAGTTAAGAAGGGCACTTATTGTGATAAGCACTGGGTGTTGTATGTAAATGAAGAATCACTAAATTCTGTACCTGAAACTAATATTACACTGTTTGTTAAGTAACAGGAATTTAAATAAAAAGTTGAAGATACAAAAAAAATTTTATTCACAATATTAATAAAGTTAAAAAAATAGATCTCTCCATAGGGATTTATCAACTTGCATGTCTTTTTTTATTAGTATATGCTAATTATAGAGGCGTTGTTATTTTTTTCTTGTGTAAATTATCCAAGAATCTCATTAAGTTAAAATTTACTGAGTGCTTATTGTATGCTATGTGGATAGGGTTATAAAATTAAATCAAACATGATTAGTGATCACTAGGAGTTCATAATTTTCTTGTTTAAATGAGATATTATGTAAAATTATATTCTTTTTTTTT
>NC_138385.1:52821034-52843439 GCF_054177405.1 Leptonychotes weddellii
TGGTTGTGATCTCTCCTCTTTCATTCATGATTTTGTTGATTTGGGTCATTTCTCTTCTCTTTTTGATAAGTCTGGCCAGGGGTTTATCGATCTTGTTAATTCTTTCAAAGAACCAGCTCCTAGTTTCGTTGATCTGTTCTACTGTTCTTTTAGTTTCTATTTCATTGATTTCTGCTCTGATCTTTATTATTTCTCTTCTGTAAAATTATATTCTTAAAAAATAAAAAATATATTCTTGAGAGTAAAATGTGTTTAACTATGAGTTTTGTGTATTATTATCAAACCAACTATACATCACCATTTTATACCATTATGTTGTTCAGTCTAATGTGTCTAATAGTGCCAGCCTCTTCATAGTTATAAAATACAGTATGTCATTCTTCATTTATTAAATTACTGAAAAACTAGGAGAAAACTATATGGTAAAAATGCACAACATCTCTTATTTAAGTGTTTCTCTATGTAATTTGCTTCACTGAAAGAAATATTTAAGAGCAACAGTTTAATAACCTGACCAACATGAGTTCAGTTGTTGAACTTCCTGCCACAAAATCTCTCCTTGTTCAAAATATTGCTATATATGTGGTTCAGTTTCCCTATTAAGTTTGAGGAAGGAACAAAAGGACATACAAATTCCAGGTAAATCAAAGCATTAAATGTTTAAATGTGAAACTCTTGTGTAGTAAAAGAAATAATAGATTGATATTTGCCTGACCTTGGCATTGAGAAGTATTTGATAGCATAAAAGCACTGAGCAAGGGAGGGAGGCAGGTCCTAACATAAAGCTAAAAATCGGTCGGTTTGATATCTTTTTTTAAAATTACCATCTGTCGGTGCAACCATTGTGGAAAACAGTATGGAGGTTCCTTAAAAAGTTAAAAATAGAATTACCCTATGATCCAGTAATCACACTACTGGATATTTAGAAAAATACAAAACACACATTTAAAGGGATATATGCACCCTGATGTTTATAGCAGCGTTATCTACAATAGCCAAATTGTGGAAGCAGCCCAGGTGTCATCAATAAATGTATGGATAAAGAAGATGTGTACACACACACACAGAGAGGAATATTATTCAGCCATAAAAAATGAAATCTTGTCATTTGCAACAACATGGATGGAGCTATAATGCTAATAAAGTGAAATAAGTCAGAGAAAGACAAATACCATATGATCTCACTCATATGTTAAATTTAAGAAACAAAACAAATGAGCAAAGGAAAAATAGAGAGAGACAGAGGCAAACCAAGAAACAGACTCTTAATTATAGAGAACAAACTGATGGTTACCAGAGGGGAGGTGGTTGGTAAGATGGGTTAAATAGATGATGGGGATTAAAGAGTACACTTACCATGATGAGCACTGAGTAATGTATGGAATTCTTGAATCACTATATTGTACACCTGAAACTAACATAATACTGTATGCTAACTATACTGGAATTAAAACAAAAAACAATAAAAAAAAAAGAAGGGGCAGCTGGGTGGCTCAATCAGTTAAGCATCTGTCTTTGGCTTAGGTCATGATCTCGGTCCAGGGATCCAGCCCTGCATTGGGCTCCCTGCTCAGCAGGAAGTCTGCTTTTACCTCTGACCCTCCCCCATCTTGTGCTCTCCCTCACTCTCTCTCTCAATAAATAAATAAAATCTTTTAAAAAAAGAATAAAATTACATATGTCAAAATACAGTATAAAAAAATGAAAACAATCTGCTGGTGAATTATGTGCAATATATTCTACACACAAATGGTTAGGTAATTAGCTCTTTCAAATGCTTATGAAAAAAGTCATATGAAGGACAACACTGGAGGCAGATTTACATCTAGAAAACTATTGCAATTATTCAGGTGAGAAATGGTAAGTTCCTGAACCAAGACATTAGCATTAGAAATAGAAAGTCAGCAGGAGTTGGCATTTGATTGAGGTGCAGAAGGGGAAGGAGAGATGAAAGTATAGGTAGTCATTATTTACCTTTAAACCCACCACAATCTTTAGGGTCAGTATATGTTTCCAAATGGACTATCAGTGTCCTTTAAAATAGAGTATGCAATAACTTAAACAGAGAGAATTCTGTGAAGTACATCTATATCACTGTTGAACAATGGTTAACTTCTTCACAAGTGCCTTCTGTACTATGCAAATCCAACTAGTTTAGGACTTCCTAGTCAGCCCTAATGGCTTTCCCATTAGCTCTATGTCTAGTTTTTTAGATTTTTTGTTTTGTTTTGTCTTGTTTGTTTTTTTCTGCACTGTTTGGCATCAGGGCAATTCATACTCTTTGCATGTCCACCCATTATTATCCTGTCTTCCACTGCTCTGCAAATTTGGAAACCAGAAAGGGTTTTCCCCAGCACAGATGATATTTTATGTTCTATTCAATTCTCTGTCCCCCCATCACACAGTGTTAATGAATTCTGCGTGCACATATGATCCTCTCGCCACTCTTTATTATATTGGCTGTGATCTCATAAAGATTTTTGTCCATTTAATCAAACCTGTTTTCATCAATGGATATCACATTTTTTGTACTGAAGTAGGGTTAGATTTACACATGACTTATCATGATTTAATTTCCATTAAGTCTGGTAGTTGCTATTTGGATTGTTAACATTAACTGAGTCAGTATCTTTACTGATTTGGAAATATATTAATAAGTTGCTGAGTGGGGAAACAAGATTATAAAATTATGAAGTATATGATCTAATTTCTGTTTTACATATGCAATTATTCACAAAGTCTATACAATAAAATAGCCAAATAGTAAAGGTAGTTTTTTCCTGTAGAAGGTATTATGGATAATTTTTATTTTCTTATCTTTTATTTTTGCCTATCTACATTATCTAATTTTATACCAAAAATCAGGTAATATTTGTGTAAAAATAAAATTTAAAGTATCAAATTAAAATAATAAACTCAAAATAGAAATAAAAATAAAAATATTGTAGTAAAAATAAAAATAACATGTAATTCTTTAGAAAGCTAAGTTTGCTAACATGGGAAAAGACTGATCTTATTATATATTTTTCTAATCACTTCTCTCAATCCTCCTTACTGACAAATAGTTCTAGAGAACCCACTGAAAATCTCAACTTATCTAGACCCTACGTATTTACAAGTTGCTTAAAAGTAGTAATTTTATTTTTCCTTTTGATGTATTCTTATTTTTTTTTTAATTTTATTTATTTGAGAGAGAGCACAAGGAGGGGGAGGTGCAGAAGGAGAGGGAGAAGCAGACTGCCCACTGAGCAGGGAGCCAGATGCGGGCTTGATCCAAGAAGCTGGATCCCAGGACCCTGGATCAGGACCTGAGCTGAAGGCAGATGCTTAAAGGACTGAGCTATCCAGGCATCCCCTCCTCTTGATGTATTCTAAATGTGTGGCTGTGTGTACTCTGTGCGCGTGTGTTTTAACAGTACCAACATATAAACACATTTGCAGTTATTCTTTATACAGTGCATGGTTTCCTCCCTCCCCTTCTTCTCAGGTGTCCCACAACACATTTGAAATTTACAAATGTGACATTGAATAAAAATGTCTGAGTAGTTCTGGAATGTCAAATGTGTTTTATCAACATGTCCATAGATATTGGACTGGTTCAAATGTTTACTGAAACCAATATTTATTGAGCATACGTCTGTATTTTTTACTTCTAGATCTCTTACATAATCATAAAAAAATGAAATCAGTGTGACTTGACTATAATTTGTTAAGTCTTTGAATGAATATCTGTTGCCTTTTAATTACCTAATGACTTTCCAAGGAATGAACTGAAGCTAATAAACTTGTCATTTCCAAGACCTTACTTTTTCTGGTGGGTTTTTATTTAGTTTTCATCTGAAAATACGTATTTTACTCTTTCCTAGTTTTGGGATTCATCACCCACACTCCTTTGTCATTTAAAGATGAATTTTTGATTAGTTGTAATTGGGAAAAAGTGAATGCTTTGAAAATAGTAATTCTGAGATAATTAAAAAATACATCAAATAATTTATTGAAATTCTTAAAAGTAAAAAAAAAATGTTAAATATGAAATGCACATTAGGCTGTGTCCATGGAACAAAAAAGCATCTTGATAGAAAACAAACATTTTTATTTTTGCTTAGATGATATATCATTTATATGTTTTGCTTAGATAATATCTGGATGTTTGGAAATATTTTTTTTAATTTTTTGGCTTATTTTTTATTCATGAATTGAAACTTTAATGTCATGTGGACAGCTATGTTTTATTTCTTCTCCTTGCTTGCCATCAGCTAAAAGTGAATTATATTGAATACTGACCAATAATTAGCAGAAGGATAATTAACATATATAGGCCCAAATAATTCCCAGGTAGTTTCCTTAATTCCAAGTGTCAAAGATTGTTTGTGTTTAATAATGAACGTAGCATGACCAAATGGTTTATAGGTGTTAATCTATTAAACATATTAAATATCCCCTAGGCTTTTTTATGTCTAAGGAAGTGTCACCCCCACCAATTAGTAAGTTGATACTTTAGTTTTTTTGGGTTTTTTTTTGCTTTTTTTTTTTTTTAGTTTGTTGCACTCTTTACCAGTCCTTTTTTTTTTTTTTTTTCTGTTACACCTGAGATACCCCGGAAAAGAAGGTAGAGGAAGAGCTGTGAGTGAGACTTGAGCACTGAACTTTGTAAAAACCATTTGCCTGAAGTAATGAAGAGAGGTGCTAAAGAGAAAATAAAGGAAGTGATGCAGATCGTCTAAGAAAAAGAAACAGGGCACCAACACAGATGAGTAGAAGGCAAGATTTCTCAAAAAGCATGTCACAGAGCAAGAAGGAGGTAAGTGCAAGGAACTGAGGCAGTTCTGTCTCAGTGGTAGACTAAATAAAAGAACCATTCAAGGAAGGGCAAAGGTTACTTTCAAAATAGATCCCCCAAGCATCATGCTGTAACATATAGATGCCAAATATACAAACTTCTGTTATAGGCATCAGTGATCAATTCAAAATAGAGTTTGCTCATATTTATCCCTTCTCAAATGGCAAAATATTTCATCTGCTGTCGTAGTCTCTAATTTGCATAGAAGTGCAGTGTCTCTGAACACTTCTTGTACAATTTTTAACAGCAAGGGGAAAAATCATGGCCAGAATACCAAAGGTAAATTTGCCACAAATACTGCAGATGCATATCTAAGGACTTAATCAGTTTCACCCTGCATTAGATATCACTATAAATTAATATTTTAGCATTTTTTTAAATTTTCTGCTTTGCACTTTCTATTTGAAGCTATCCTGCCAATCCCAGTTAATCTCGCCAAACAAATTGGTGAAAGATTCTGTTGGCTTTAGTGCAAAATCAACCAGGAGGTGGCTCTTTCTGCAAATACAAACAGCTTTCAAGAAATGAAACACTCTTCTTCTATAGAGATTTTAATGCTTGCTTTTATGGAGAGTTTCAATATAAAGCAAACATGTAGCCTAAAGTAATGGTTGTTTTATTGTGAATTTTAAAACCAGCCAGTAAAAGACTGCTGGGACATGTAAATGGTACTCATTTAATATAGATGGTCAGGAAACTAGTTACTTTGACTAGTTGAGTGAGTTCTGTTTAACTCATAAATTTCAGTTCCTAATCGGATCTAGATTTTATCACTAGAAGACCCAACAGCAAGAGAACTTGGGACTTTCAGGATAATACTAGATAAGCCCAGTCCTGCAAGGAACTTTCTAACAGGTTAGTATGCTTCTGTATTTCTAAAGTTTAAATTACAAATTGGAGGACAAATTAGAATTCAAGCATGCTAACAATCAGAGAACAGAGAATATAAAGTGACTATTATAATGAAATATTTTAATTTTTGTCAGACAATAGTTTGTGGAATCAGTCTCATATTATAGTATAATGGAGTTCTTAATAATAGATTCTAGATATAGGAATTGAGAGGAGAAAAAGGGTCATGTGAAGTAGCACATTCAAGAAAGATTTCCTTGAGCAGATAAGATTTATGATGGACTTAAAAATAATGGGGATGACAGTTGCTTGGATGAATTCCGAAGATAAAGAAGGATATTTTGTTAGAAAGCCTCCTTGAGCAACAGGTGTGAGGGATAGGGGAGGAAACTAACATGAGTAGAAAGTAAAGCAGAGTAAGATAAAACCTTACAAGTTTTGAAAGAGAACATCTATCTCTGAATAGAGAAACAGAGAGTGATTTTAAAGTGCAGAGTGTAAGTTGTACAGAGCAACCCATCTTCCTTCTCTGCTTTAAGGCACATAGTTAATGGCATGAAGTTTGAATTTTAACACAAAATAATTATTTTTTGTAACTAATTCAGATGTTTTAGCAGAATAGTCTCATTTCTTCTTTTCATAAAATTTTCTTATATAGGCTTGTTGTTTGAGTGGTACTTCTATCACATTTCAAATTTCAGGTGTTGCTTTTTCTCCTCTAGAATAATTCTCAAATTTCAAAATAGAAACCTATAAGAATATATAAAGTAGTCAACACTGAGCTATAGCTAGATTTCTTTCATGGGACCTATGTCTTTCATCAGTTCTGTGTGATTTTTTGCATGATATTTCAAGACTAAAATGTAACAGATGAGGTAAGGAGAAAGCCTAAAGACCAAGGGCCATTTAGAAAAAAAGCTATGACTTACTATGTTGGGTGAGATGTCAGAAGAGGGCACCACAGGCTTTAGGAGCACTTCTGTCAATCTACTGCTAGCTCTTTAAGAAGAAGGTAGTTAGAATGATGAAACCATGTTATTATTGTTTTCAAATAATTATAGGGTTTTTGTGTAGGCAGTTACAGGAAATGTTTCCTCAGAAGATAGAAATAATTATACTTGAAACTTATTTCACTAATTTTTAAGTGTCTACCTCAAATTCAAATTCTCCATGCCTACCTCCTAGAGGAATAATAAAACACAGGTTTCCAAACTTAATCATTTTTGCCATTTATTTCCAGAATCTTAGAGATTAATAAGGTCTTAGAGATTATATCTAACTCTCTTATTTGACAGAAAGAGAAGCTGAGATACTAAAGGAGTCACACAATTGGATGTTGACAGAGTTGGAATGAGATTTCAGGATTCTCAGTTTTCTGTGGGGCTCTCTCTAATATAGCAAGCTAGCAAGTCCACTAAAAAAGTTATGTGTATAGTAGTAATGTAAAAACAAATTATCCTCATTGGTTACAGATGCTTACTAAAACATTGAAAGATAAAATGACATTATATCTGGGAATTGCTTTAAAATTCTTTAGTAAAAATTGTGAGGGAAGGCAGATAAGTGCAACAAGATTGGCAACATATTCTTAATTATTAAAGTTGGGTTATGGGCACATTAGGATTCATCATGCCATTCTATTTTTGTTTTAATATGTCTATAATAAATATTTTTAAAAGTAATGCATTGGGGAAAGTCTATGTAACATAAATTATGTATAATCTATAGATTTTAATAATCCATTATAATAACCATGGTCAAAAATTTCTTATAAAACATGCTCTCATACCAACAAAAGTTTTATAAATAGGTGCTTGCTAAAGAGTGTGCCTGTTTATAATACTGTACACTACCATGTGCTAAAATGGGGGACTTTGCTTTTAAGAGAAATATAATTTAGATTGCAAATGTGGAGACTAGGGGTGCCTGGGTGGCTCAGTCAGTTAAGTGGCTGCCTTCGGCTCAGGTCATGGTCCCAGGGTCCTGGGACTGAGCCCAGTATCAGCTCCCTGCTCAGTGGAGAGCCTGCTTCTCCCTCTCCCTCTGCCTGCCGCTCTACCTACTTGTGCTCTCTATCTCCCTGTCAAATAAATAAAAATCTTTAAAATATTAAAAAAGCAAATGTGGAGACTATAACTTTATTATTTGCCCCATATTACATCTGTTGGGTCCTTTAATTTTATCCAACAAAACCAACAAATTTGTGGTAAGGTGTGTATATTCGTGCGTATGTGAAGAGGGGAGCAGGATACTTCTCAATACAATATGATTCAGCAACAATTGATTTCAATGAATATTTCCAGAACAATTTGCTATTGTACATTAAAACTTTAATTTTCAAGGA
Source organism: Leptonychotes weddellii (assembly GCF_054177405.1). Lineage (NCBI taxonomy): Eukaryota > Metazoa > Chordata > Mammalia > Carnivora > Phocidae > Leptonychotes > Leptonychotes weddellii. The sequence goes on from NC_138385.1 coordinate 52,829,071, forward strand.
AAACAAACCAATTAAAAAAGCAATTCCTCTGCCATCACCCACCCAATACATAGCTACACAGACATAGAATGCTGATGGATCATCAGCAGGGGAGCATCAGTGAAATAGATCAAAGGGAAAGAAGCTGAAACTCTGGCTACATATAAATATTTTGGATTTTTCTGAAAGAGAAAAACACCTTTTAAACATCTGCAAACAGGGACCATATGTGCCTTCTGGTTGCATAGCATATATGAGAACTAAGAGCTTATGTAGCAAAAAAACTAACTTATTATATAGAAGCCCCTCCAAAAAACATAAATAAATAAACTATAAATAAACAAAACCCCTTAGATATTTAGTAAATTAAATAAATAGCTAGCAAAAAAAACATTAAAGGCTGAAATTTAATGGTAGAAGGGGATCATACTGTCCAAATCATTTTTGAAACAATTTTTCTGTGATTCTTCCACTCCAGAACATAATTGGATAGGAGAGTGACCAAGAATGACTTCCACTTCATAAAATGTAATGTACTTCTCTATGAAGGAAAATAGGTAATTTGGTCTAAATCTACTAATGATCAGACACACCCCCACTATTTTTTTCTCCAAAGGGAGATGGGTTTATGTTACTTTGCCCTGATTTTTTTTCAGCTTTCATATTTTGTAAATTTTATTTGTGTTTCTTGGACATATGGGACAATTTGCCAAGAAAGACACTAGCTCAGTAGTATACTAAACACTTGCAAACAATAGTTCTTCCTATAAAGGTTTGCTCTCTGTCTCTGAAGGAAGTTTCTGGGCAAATGATTGACATTTTGAAAACATTTTAAGAAAAAAGTGCAGGTATGGGGAAGTAAAGGTCATGAAGTGCAGGGGGCTTTAGAAAACCTAGCTTGTGCAGGCAGTGTAAACACACTGAAAAGTACCAAGATAAATGAAACCAGGTGCATGAAAGAGAGACAGATGTGAAATCTGAGTTAGAGTCAAATTACCCACTTAGCCTGGTTTAGATTCATGTTGGTATGATGGAGTAGGGCCAAAATATGAAGTCTTGGCTGGGCTAAAGCTAAATGAGTTTGATGTACTTAGGAATTGAGTTTTATTTTGAATAAAAATTCACCTTAACTTCTAAAATGGAACACTAGAATTTTAGTTTTATTTATTTTATTTTTTTTTTAAAGATTTTATTATTTGACAGAGAGAGACACACAGAGAGAGGGAACACAAGCAGGGGGAGTGGGAGAGGGAGAAGCAGGCCTCCCGCAGAGCAGGGAGCCCGATGCGGGGCTCGATCCCAGGACCCTGGGATCATGACCTGAGCTGAAGGCAGACGCTTAACGACTGAGCCACCCAGGCGCCCCTAGAATTTTAGTTTTAAAAGAGAAGATATTCAGTCAAAAAATATCCTGTACTTGTAAGAGCAGAAGTGTTCTAAAGCAAGGGTGGGAATGGGAAGTGAGAGAATGAGGAAAGCTGAAGTCCAAACAGAAGACATTATTTAAAAATAAGATCATACTGGAAGTCAGGACACCTGGATTCTAGCTGCAGTTCTTTTAATTTAATTTAATTTTATTTTATTATGTTATGTCCCCAAACAATACACCATTAATTTTTGATGTAGTGATCCATGATTCATTGTTTTCGTATAACACCCAGTGCTCCATGCAGTACGTTCCCTCTTTACTACCCATCACCGGGCTAACACATCCCCCCACCCACCTCCCTTCTAAAACCCTCAGTTTGTTTCTCGGAGTCCATAGTCTCTCATGGTTTGTCTCCCCATCTGATTCCTCCCCCTTCATTTTTCCCTTCCTTCTCCTAATCTTCTCCATGCTATTTCTTATGTTCCACAAATAAGTGAAACCATATGATAATTGACCATCTCTGCTTGACTTATTTCACTTAACATAGTCTCCTCCAGTCCCATCTATGTTGATGTAAAAGTTCGGTATTCATCCTTTCTGATAGCTGAGTAGTATTCCATTGTATATATGGACCACATCTTTATCCGTCTGTCTGCTGAAGGGCATCTCGGCTCTTTCCACAGTTTGGCTATTGTGGACATTCTGCTATGAACATTGGGGTGCATATGGCCCTTCTTTTCACTACATCTGTGTCTTTGGGGTAAATACCCAGGAGTGCAATTGCTGGGTCATAGGGTAGCTCTACTTTTAGTTTTTTGAGGCACCTCCACACTGTTTTCCAAAGTGGCTGTACCAACTTGGCTCTCCTTTCTCCACAACCTCTCCAACATTTGTTGTTTCTTGCCTTGTCAATTTTTGCCATTCTAACTGGTGTAAAGTGGTATCTCAATGTGGTTTTGATTTGAAATTCCCTGATGGCTAATGATGATGAACATTTTTTCATGTGTCTGTTAGCCATTTGTATGTCTTCTTCAGAGAAGTGTCTGTTCATCTCTTCTGCCCACTTTTTTTTTGACTTGTTTTTTGGGTGTTGAGTTTGAGAAGTTCTTTATAGATCTTGGATACCAGCCCTTCATCTGTAGTGTCATTTGCAAATATCTTCTCCCATTCTGTGGGTTGCCTCTTTGTTTTGTTGACTGTTTCCTTTGCTGTGCAGAAGCTTTTTATCTTGATGAAGTCCCAAAAGTTCATTTTTGCTTTTGTTTCACTGGCCTTTGGAGATATATCTGCAAGGAAGTTGCTGTGGCCGATGTCAAAGAGGTTACTGCCTATGTTTTTCTCTAGGATTTTGATGGATTCCTGTCTCACTTTGAGGTCTTTCATCCATTTTGAGTTTATCTTTGTGTATGGTGTTAGAGAATGGTCGAGTTTCATTCTTCTATATATAGCTGTCCGATGTTCCCAGCACCATTTATTGAAGAGACTGTCTTTTTTCCATTGCATATTTTTTCCTGCTTTGTCAAAGGTTATTTGACCATAGAGTTGAGGGTTCATATCTGGGCTCTTTATTCTGTTCCATTGGTCTATATGTCTGTTTCTGTGCCAGTACCATGCTGTCTTGGTGATCACTGCAGTTCTGATGTTAACTGGCTATGTTACCTTTAGGGAAGTCCTAGCCCTCTTTGGGCTTTGTTTCCTCATCCAATTATTTGAGATGGTTATACTGAGTAGTCTTCCAGGCCTTTTATAATTCTGCATTTCTAGTTAAAGTCATTTGGAATCATTTACTGCAAATTTGCTAGATTTTGACTGATGTTCATTTATAGCTAATAGCTAATAAAGCTAATTAAGATAATAAATTAATATTGATTTTAGTTGGGGAATTTTGCTACCATTCTAATCATGTTGATGCTAAATATTTGGGTTTGAAACATGCTGAGCACCAATCTTTACTGCTTATGTCTGGAGATAAAAAATGGAGAAAAGTAGAGAGAATTGGGCTATTTCCTAAACCCAGGAAAACACACCCTGGAAGTGGCTGATTTGGCGAAATTTTTGACGGTATTTTCTTTTTACATTTATACTCCAAACTCCTCTCCAGTCACTACGATTTATAGTTAAACCTGGTGTTCCTGTCCTAGTTGGCTGCTTTGCTGTCTCTTTTCATGGGCCCCCAAGATTTATGTAGTTGTTAAGAGATGTGATCATTGTCTAACTTTCCCTTCTGTTTGTAGAGATTGAGGCTTTGCACATATGAATCCATCTGTATCAAGATTTTTTTTCCTGGTCCAAATCTGATGATGTCCTTTTCCAAATTTCACTTTCTTTCTTTAACTCTTTGACTGTTACATTAGCTACCTCTTATAATTGTGGCTGTAGGTCTAAATATGCCAGTAAATTTAGGAAGGAAAATTTAAGTGACAACCTATTAAGCCTCAAGTAATAGCTCTTCTTTCAAAGGGTCACTTAATGTGGGACTTGTCTCCATGGAGTGTACAAAAAAGAAATGACCTTTCTAAGATAGTGAAATATTTCTGTCCTAGGTCAGTTTCATTTTTGCCATGGCCTTGCTGTGTGATCTCAGACAGGAGTCAGTCTTTCAGGATAAGAGAAGTTCTTTTGTAACATACTCTGTGGATACAAAGCAGATGTAGAACTGCATCCATTTGCCACAAGTGGCATACAAAATAATTTTGGGAGGGATGCTTAGGTGGCTCAATTGGTTAAGCATCTGCCTTTGGCTCAGGTCATGATCTCAGAGTCCTGGGATCAAGCCCCACGTCGGGCTCCCTGCTTGGAAGGGAGCCTGCTTCTCCCTCTCCTCTCTGTTTGTGCTCACTCTCGCTATCTCTGTCTCTCTCTCAAATAAATAAATAAAACCTTTAAAAAATAATTTGGGGAAATTTATAATTTTTATTTTAATAACTAATGAATAAATTATTATTTATAATAGAATTATTTTTTGCAATTATCATCCTTTTATGTCAGATGTAACTTGCCTCCCAAACATATAGTAATAAAATATTTCCTTTTAAAGAAAGTTAAAATAACATTAAATAAAATTAAATTTAAATAAAGAAAGAAATGCTTCCTATTATGCATATTAACTGGTGATAAGCAGGTATGGAAAAATCATGAAGAATGTACAAGAATGATTGAAATTTATGAAACACAGTACCAGGCAACCTCAAGGTTGCTGTCAGCCCTTAGATTCAGTAATTTCATCAATGGTCACTAAAAGGAGAATTATGAAATTATTTTCTCTCCACCTTCTTTTTTTTTTTTTGAAGATTTTATTTATTTATTTGAGAGAGAGAGAATGAGAGAGAGAGAACACCTGAGAGGGAATTGGGTCAGAGGACGAAGCAGACTCCCTGCCGAGCAGGAAGCCCAATGCGGGACTCGATCCAGGGACCCCAGGATCATGACCTGAGCCAAAGGCAGTCGCTTAACCAACTGAGCCACCCAGGCACCCGTTCTCTCCACCTTCTTATTCTCCCTCCACTCAGTGCCATGTTTAGTACTGTCTGTGGAGTGTTCATTTATTCCAAAAGTATCAGCACTGCCTAGGTCATATCTTCAGTAAGAGCAATTCACCCACTAGATGAAAGGCTGTCTTACCACAAGTTGACATTGCTCTTCTTGGAAATTACTATAACAATTCTATAAACAGATATCCTTTTTCAAAAGGTGTCAGAAGGGTGAGAGAGCTAAACCATGAATTCTCATTTAACCATAAATGTTCATGAAAAATGTCATGGTCATAATAAGCTTCATATAATCGTTTAGACTTTTGGGCTGCATGGCTGTTTCACAAGTTAAGGTATAGGTTCTCTACTATTGTGGGGCATGTGTTTCATGAATGGCACGGTGCTATTTGAACATTTGCAACTCAGAATAAAACCAAAAGAACAAGCTAAATTCCCAAACAAAAGATCTGTTATGGTCACTGTGAGAAAGCAATTTCAAATGACCTTCAGAGAAAGCACCATGCCAGGATTAGGGGTGTGTGTGTGTGTGTGTGTGTGTGTGTATACACTTTGGGGTTTATTCAAGCTCAGCTACCTTTTGCTTCATTAGGGGGAATGGAACCCTCTAACACTTTGCCCAGGAAGCTGTGATTTTTGACCCATATCAACATTTATTAAGGTTTGTGTTTTTGCTAGTTCTTTGGACACTAGAGATTAATGAAGTTATCTTTTATGTGAATAGCACCTATATTTCCATTAACATCTTAAGTCTCAGACAACCTAGGAAAGTAAGCAGAGCAGACATTGCTGTCTGCACTTTAGAAGAAAGAAAACTGAAAACTAGCTGGAGAGGCATATCTGATCCACATTGTATATTAATGGCAGAGTAGACAGCATAAATAGAGAACCAAGGCATTTTGGCCTCTTAGGAAATTCTAGGTCCTGTCTAGACCAGATTGTCACTGGAAGTAGCAGTGGTAAAGGGTTCTAGATAAAGAGGAAAAGGTAGAGGTGAATGTACTAAGCCCTTCCTTCAATGTTCAGATATCTTTTGAAAGGCATGCACAGTCCCATACTTCCAAGCTATCCTGAGAGTTGAGCATCCCTGGAAGAAGCTGTTCAGCTGCCCTGGTATAAACTGGTAAAAGGAAGCCATCTGAGGTCTATTTATATAAACACAACCTTTGAGCTATCTAGTCTGAGAATACAACTGAATAAATCATTACACAGTTTTTTTGTTTTTTTTTTTTGCCTTCAGGTGAGTAAACCTTTTCACTTTCAAATAACATTTAATGTGGCAATAAATTACCTTTAAACATTCATAAGGGCAACAGAGCTAAGAATAGTATATTTGTAGCTATATTTCTGTCTTTGATTAAGACAGATTTCATACTAGTAAGAACCAAAGGGGAGCAATTGTAATTTCCTTAATTTCTCTTTCTTCTGTCTCATTGTTAGTGTATAGAAATGCAACTGATTTCTGTGCATTGATTTTATATCCTTCCACATTGCTGAATTCCTGTATGAGTTCTAGGGGTGGACTCTTTTAGGTTTTCCATATAAAGTATCATGTCATCTGTGAAGAGTGGGAGTTTAACTTCTTTTTTGCTAATTTGAATGCCTTTTATTTCTTTTGTTGTCTGATTGCTAAGGCTAGGACTTCTAGTACTATGTTGAACATCACTTGGCATCATGAAAATACAAATCAAAACCACAATGAGATACCACCTCACACCAGTCAGAGTGGCTAAAATTAACAAGTCAGGAAAAACAAATGTTGGCAAGGATGTGGAGAGAGGGGAACCCTCTTACACTGTTGGTGGGAATGCAAGCTGGTACAGCCACTCTGGAAAACAGTATGGAGGTTCCTCAAGAAGTTAAAAGTAGAGTTACCCTACAACCCAGCAATTGCACTACTAGGTATTTACCCCAAAGATACAAATGTAGTGATCTGAAGGGTCACCTGCATATATGTATATATATATGGAATATTACTCAACCATCAAAATCAAAAAGGATGGAATCTTACCATTTACATTGACGTGGATGGAACTGGAGGGTATTATGCTGAACAAAATAAGTTAAACAGAGAAAGACAATTATCATATGATTTCACTTATCTGTGGAATATAAGGAATAGCGCAGAGGATCATAGGGGAAGGGAGGGAAAACTGAATGGGAAGAAATTAGAGAGGGAGACAAACCATGAAAGACTCTTAACTATAGGAAACAAACAGGGTTGCTAGAGAGAAGGTGGGTGGGGGGATGGGGTAATTGGATGATGGGCATTGAGGGCACGTGATGCGATGAGCTTTGGGTGTTATATGCAACTGATGAATTACTAAACTTTACATCTGAAACTAATGATGTACTATTATTGGCTAACTGAATTTAAATTTAAAAAAATGAAAGGGGAGAGAAAACAAGGCCATAAATAGAGATTTAGGAATCATCAGTATAGAGGTAGTAATCAAAATCATAAAAGTAGGTGTGTTTGCCCAGTGTGAGTGGGCAGCACTAGAAGAGCAATAGTCCTTGGATGTAACCTGGGAAAGGACAATATTTAAGGGCTGGACAGGGGAGAGTTGTACCAAAAGGTAACAGACATAGAAATAGAAAGAAAATCAGGATAGCTATTGGATTAAGAAAATTTAAGGGAACAAATTTTCAAAAGTGGTGGTGAACAGTGTCAAACATTTTAAAAAGGCCAAAGGCAATGAAATGAGGACTTGAGAAAATACCACTTCATGTATTTATTGGGAAGTCACTAGTAACTTTTAATGGAATATTTTTATTAGAAGATGAGATTACCAGGTTTTAAGAGATATTGGAAAATAAAGATATGGATGCAGTGGGTAAAAGTCATTTGTAGTAAAAACTTGGGGGTGAAAGATGGTAAAAACAGAATGGTAACTTTGATGAAAAAGAATTATGCTATGTTTAATGATACATAAAAACTTCTTATCTTAAAAATCAGAACAGAATGGTAGGTGAGGCAATGGGGTTAATGTAGCTTATATCTGTCTATCTTTAAGTTATAAACAAAAACACCTATGTGGTTTTTGCATTTGGTTTTAACATAGCAGAAAAGAAAAATGAGCTCATTGTTACTTCAGTGTGTCATTGCACTATGTATGCCAGTATTTGTCTCCTCATTTTCCACTGAGATTAAGTAGTGCTACCCAAACTGTTCCCTGACTCTGGGAAAAGTATTTTCATAGTTCTGATGGTACCATTTTTTTTTTAACCTAGTGGATGTTTTAGTTATTTCTGTCACCTTTTAAAGAACTTCTATTAACCTCTATTTACAAGTTTCAGTGAAAACAGGTGGCCCAGGGAAAGAAATAGATAAGTGCTGATGTGACTAATGAATAGTCCAGGGACACAAATAGTCATTTCCAAAAGGTCCACAATATTTTAAATTTCTTTATAAATCAATGATTTTGAAAGTATACACATATATATAGTATATGCCTTTTATTTATTTTTACAGTATTTTCATAGCAGCTTTTCTCTGCAGTGCTCAGTAGTGGGGATCTCAAAATAGCAACCTGTTCTTATGAGGACTCAGGGAAAGTCTGACTAACACTGTTGGCAAGGTCTCAGGTTCCCCTCCCATCTCAAACCTTCCCCCTTTTTCCTTGTATTTCCTTGACTTCTTTTTCAGGATTAATTCCCAAGTTGAATCATAGTCTTTCAATGTCTGCCAGTTCCCATTCCTTCCCAAGTGTGACCGAAATATGAACACATGGAATCCCCCAACCTGTGGTAAAAAATCTCCATGGCCTGAGCACTTGATCAGGTCATATTTCATCAGCAGCAGTGGGTAATGTCTGAGAATATAAGGCATACGTAAAGAGGCTAACTTCAGCTTAGCCTGAGTTTTATAAGTAGAGTCTTCAGGGATTTCGTGGCTTTTCTTCTTTAGTTAGAAAAATATATGCATTTCACATCACTAGTAATCCTCAAATGTAACTTACTGCCACCTGTTTGTTGAAACTCTTTTGTTACTCAAGCATCTCAGTAATTTCACTTAATTTCCAAACCTCCAACCATCTATAAGCCACCCGTTTTGAATTTTAATATTTGCAATAATTCTGCCTCATATCTAGATAGTTGGTGATATGTTTTAAATGGTGAAATTAAACTTAAAATAACTTTCACATTGTTGCTTAGATAGCCCCAACCTTAAGACATTAGCATTCAAGGCTCTCCTGTGGCCATTGTCTTTTGCAGGAAATATTCTAAACACTTTATCTGGGAAGTTTAAATTATTCCATTAAGTACTCTTGTATCCACTTTCATATACTATATATCCTAAAGGCAAATCTCCTTAACTAACAGTCAGGCTCTTAAATCTGCTCGTTTAGGTTCATAGTCACCTACTTGCCTCAGCACCAAAACTCAAGCCCAGGACTGCACCCAGAAAAAAAAAAAATGATGAAAGGAATTTGCCTTAGTTCCAGAGATGCTTCTTTGCTCCTCATACCAAAACCATGGCTCAACTCTGATTTAGATGGGTTACTATTGAGCTTTAATGTTTAACTGTTATATAATACTACCTTTAAAATTCTTCCTCCTTCCTCTTTTAGGCCCCAATTAAAATCCCATGAATACATAAAAACAAACAATACCTCAATAGTTTCTCAGTTATCTCTATTTCTTGCAATAAAATAAAACAAGATAAACAAGAATTAAATAATAATAATAATATATTTGGCCTTTAGACAAAGCCAACTTATTCTAACTACTTTGTGCATAGTGTCTGTAATTAATATGAGTAAGAAGACTACCAGAATGGCCTATCTTTAGAGTGTTGTAGTTTCTTTGTCTAATCCATGATTCTACTGTATTTCTCTGAGTATCCGAAGGAAAACATTGGTGGGTTTAGTTCACACATTTCCAATGGCCCAAAGTCTACTCAGTGAGATTAAATCTATCTGGAAGGGGAGTCTGAAGAAAGGTAACAAACTTTTGCTTGTCAAAAGTCTTACAAGTGGAAACATATCTCCATTTGTAAAGATTCAACTAGCTGGGAAAAGCTTCCTTGATCACAGAACATGAAACACATTGGGTACATAAAGAGTGGTTTAATTTGTCTACATAAAATGGTAATGCACCAACTAGCTCATCCACAGATATAAATATTACAGTAAAAACTCAGTTCCAGCAAATTACAACAGAAGGTGCTGTATGACCAAGTTCTCTTTATGAACCAGGAAATAATAGGGGGAAAACTTTGAATTTTTGGTTGGAATATTGTTGTCCAAAAATCACCCTGAACATGTATTTTCTCTTTTTGAGGAAATGTAATCTAAGGCAAAATTGAGATCATGCACTGTTTTAACTGTAACAGGCGAAGGAAGAGGAAGAGTCTCTGCTGAGTTCATTACAAAGAGTTCATTTTCTCATCAAATAGTGATTACTTTTCAAACCACACATCCCTCCCCACCGAAAATATCTCTACCACTAAATTCCCACCCACCTACCCACTGACGTAGAACAGAAACTCACAAAAAGCTCTAGATGCTTTGAAGAAAGAAAAGTGAGGGTGGATCAACACCCACTTTTTCCATCAGGGCTTAGAGCACTTCTTTCCACATGTTAACTACAATGCTATTGACTTTGAGCACAGACTTTGGTATCAAACTGCCTAAGGTCAAATCTTGGCTCAACGTCTTATTAGCAGTGTGACTTTTGGCAAGTCATTTAATACTTTTGTCTTCAATTTCCTCATCTGTATAATGTAATAACAGAATCTATATCATAGGGTAGTTGTGATGATTATATGAGTTGAAATGGTGTTTGCTATCACTATTTTAGGACATAGAATTTTTCATCGTGCCATCTTTGTTACCAGGTTTCATCTAAGCTCAGAATATTTGTCTGGTTGGTTACATTGAACTTCAAAGTACTCCTTGATGTGAGGCATGTTTGTATATATATTGTGTTCAAGTGGCATGTGCATAAACCAGCAAGCTTTGTGTACTGGTTGTTCCTAGGCCAATTGACAACTTTACTATTTATCTTTTACACAAGACTAAATTTTTAAGCTGATTCTTATCCTTTTTCTCTCTATGGAAACTTCTACTATAATATTCTTTTCCCAGATTCTCAGCAGGCAAGTGCTTTTAAGCATAATTCAATTATTTTCTTTGATTGTTAGTACAAGTTCGAATTTAAACGCAGCCTAGTGGCCTGTGAATATTATTAGCTTATTATTATTATTATTATTTTAGGTTTCCTTCAGTGCCTACACAGACTTCCACATTCCACCACCCTCAGGGACCCACAGCTGTTTCAGATAGAGAAGAAAGGTGTGTGCTTTCATTTTGCACTTGTGAAACAGACTAGCACTAGACATTGTTGCCTCACCCTGCCCCCAAAGGCCAAGGGCAAAAAACAAACAAAATCAGTTGGCTCCTCCTTTCTTTTCTGATTTTGCTTTATTTCATATAGATCAAATATGTTTCTTTAGCTTTGAAACTCCTAAGGGTCTTTCAGGTAATTTTATTTCTGTTTTTGAACTCCCTTATTCTGTTGCACACAGAGAGGAAAGTAGATAAGCCATGCCTGTTAGACACATGGTGAAACAGTTCACAGCTGCTGTAACCAAGGCCTACATTCTGGTTTGAATGTGGTTAAGCTGGGAAACTGAAGTGTGGGTGTCTATGGAAACAGCCACTCAAGTGATTATGAGATGAGACATAGAGAAACCAACTTGTAAAAGAGTATGCTAACTCCAGCCTCCTCCAGAAGTGGCAAATTATAACTCTTTGCATTTGTCAAATTGTAATTGGGGCTAGGAGAGCCACCTTAAAATTTTCCTTCAAACAGACTCAGTTTCCAGGCTACAAACTTTCCCTTGGCTTAAAAGGGTGGGTCTGAGTACTCAGGGATATAATCAAATTTGCTATCTTAGGGCTCCAGCTACCTACCTATTTCCATAAAAACACAATCCCTTCCCTCATCATATTTTGTAAGTGTGGCTGCCCAACTTTGTTTCATGGTGCAAGAAGCCTTCTGTAGTGGGTTATAAGAAAGAATGAAGAGAACATTAACATTGCAGTTAGGAACTTGTTCTCGAGTCCTGGTTAACCCAATTATTAGCATTAAGTAAGGAGGCTTTACAGCTTGTGGGAGTCAGACTGCCTGGGATCTTAATTCCAGCTCTGCAAGTTAGTAGTTGTGTAACCTGGGTAAAACTACTTAACATTTTTTACTTCAGTTTTCTCATTTATGAAATAGAGTAACAGGTCCTATATCTCACAGGTTTATATGAGAATTTAATGAAATGATACATAAAACTGGTCTAAGGAAAGATAATGCAATTTTAATAAATGTTATATATTACCATCACCACCACAACCACCATTATCATCATCAAATCTTTATTACTCTCCAGGCAAAATGAAATAACTTTTCTTCTCCCTAGTAGACTTATCTATAAAATGACCATCATGACTTAGGGGTATTGAGAAAAATCCCCAAATTTACTAATTCTAAGCAAAAATGGTAGTCTCTGAAGTGTCATATAACTTGAAGATTGGTAATAATTGTTTATTGATAAGTGTCTTTTTTTTTTTAAAGATTTTATTTATTTGTGAGAGAGAGAATGAGAGACAGAGAACATGAGAGGGAGGAGGGTCAGAGGGAGAAGCAGACTCCCTGCTGAGCAGGGAGCCTGATGTGGGACTCGATCCCGGGACTCCAGGATCATGACCTGAGCCGAAGGCAGTCGCTTAACCAACTGAGCCACCCAGGCGCCCTGATAAGTGTCAAATACAGAAGATAGCAAGTGACTACATACCCCATTCGAGGGCTTTTTCTATGGTGAAATTAACTATAAAGTGAGAAGACAAGTTACGTTCCAGCTGTTTCTGAGTAAATTAATCCTAGTTTTCTCTTTCATTGGCATTTCTTCAACGATTTACATATTCTTACTCACTAGATGCCTTCAGAGTTTCAGCCTGGTTGTCATAGAGCATACAAGACTTGAATAACAGGCCTTTTTGTTTTTGGCATGATATATTATCAGAGAGAAATCTGGGATGGATTGTTCTTCATATATTTTGATTAGCTAAGGCCTGCATTTTCTGTGGGATATCAAAGGAATTGGAAAATTTGTGGTGCTCTTCTTGGTTGCCTTTTTAAAACAATTTTAGCTTTTCTCTGTAGCATTTTTTCCCCAGCATGGTTACATGACAGTTTCAAAGACCCTGACATTAAACTCTAATACTGTAGTTTTCTATAGTCTGTAAGGTAAGGTTTGAAGACTATCAGCTTTGTATTTTTCCTTGTCTGCTTCTTTTTGCTTGTCTCAAGTTTTTATTTAAATTCTAGTTCATTACCATATAGGGCAATATTGGTTTCAGGAGTAGAATTTAATAATTCATCACTTAAATGTAACACCCAGTGCTCATCACAAGTGCCCTCCTTAATACCCATCACCCGTTTAGCCTATCTCCTGCCCACCTCCCTCCATCAACCCTAAGTTTGTTCTCAATACTTAAGAGTGTTTTAAGGTTTGCTTCCCTCTCTTTTTTCCCCTTCCCCTTTGTTCATCTGTTTTGTTTCTTAAATTCCACACTACCCTATCACCCAGCAATTGCACTACTAGGTATTTACCCAAAGGATACAAAAATACTGATTCGAAGGGATACATGCACCCAGATATTTATAGCAGCATTATCAACAATAGCTAAATTATGGAAAGAGCCCAAATGTCTATTGACTGATGAATGGATAAAGATGTGGTACACACACACACACACACACACACACACACACACACATTGGAGTATTACTCAGCCATCAAAAAGAACAAAATCTTACCATTTACAACTATGTGGATAGAGCTAGAGTGTATTACGCTAAGCAAAATAAGTCAGTCAGAGAAAGACAAATAACATATGATTTCACTCATATGTGGAATTTCTGTGTGTTTCTAATATACTTTTTTCTAAGTCATAATTAGCTGGATGTGTCTGGAGTTATGGTTCAGTGTTTAAGTTAAGTGGATCTTTAGTTGTTTAAAGGTCCTGAAAAATGTGAACTATCATCTTCATAATTACTCACAGAGCCAACACTGTGGCAAGGCATAGTTTGCTACTGTTTTTTTTAAATTAAACTTTTTATTTAAATTCAATTTAATTAACATATATTGTATTATTAGTTTCAGAGGTAGAATTTAGTGGTTCATCAGTTGCATACAACACCCAGTGCTCATTACTTCAAGTGCTCTTCTTAATGGCCATCATCCAGGTACCCCTTCCGCCCCACCCACCTCCCTTCCAGCAACCCTGTTTCCTATAGTTGAGTCTTTTATGGTTTGCTTCCCTCTCTGTTTTCTTTTTTTTTTTTTTTTAAGATTTTATTTATTTATTTGAGAGAGAGAGAATGAGAGACAGAGAGCACGAGAGGGAAGAGGGTCAGAGGGAGAAGCAGACCCCCGCTGAGCAGGGAGCCCGATGTGGGACTCGATCCCGGGACTCCAGGATCATGACCTGAGCCGAAGGCAGTCGCTTAACCAACTGAGCCACCCAGGCGCC
>NC_138385.1:52843939-52911778 GCF_054177405.1 Leptonychotes weddellii
ACCTTATGACCCAGCAATTGCACTACTGAGTATTTACCCCAAAGACACAGATGTAGTGAAAAGAAGGGCCATATGCACCCCAATGTTCATAGCAGTAATGTCCACAATAGCCAAACTGTGGAAAGAGCTACTAAGATGCCCTTCAATGGATGAATGGATAAAGAAGATGTGGTCCATATATACAATGGAATATTACTCAGCCATCAGAAAAGATGAATACCCAACTTTTACATCAACACGGATGGGACTGGAGGAGATTGTGCTAAGTGAAATAAGTCAAGCAGAGAAAGTCAATTATCATATGGTTTCAATTATTTGTGGAACATAAAGAATAGCATGGAGGACATTAGGAGAAGAAAGGGAAAAATGGGGGCGGAGATTGGAGGGAGAGATGAACCATGAGAGACTATGGACTCTGAGAAACAAACAGGGTTTTAGAGGGAAAGCGGGGAGGGGGGACTGGTTAGTCCAGTGATGGGTATTAAGGAGGGCACGTACGGCATGGAGCACTGGGTGTTATATGAAAACAATGAATCGGGGCACCTGGGTGGCTCAGTCGTTAAGCGTCTGCCTTCAGCTCGGGTCGTGATCTCAGGGTCCTGGGATCGAGCCCCGCATCGGGCTCCTTGCTCGGCGGGAGGCCTGCTTCTCCCTCTCCCACTCCCCCTGCTTGTGTTCCCTCTCTCGCTGTCTCTCTCTCTGTCAAAAAATAAATAAAAAATCTTAAAAAAAAAAAAAGAAAACAATGGATTGTGGATCACCACATCAAAAACCAATGATGTATTGTATGGTGACTAACATAACATAATAAAATTAAAAAAAAAAAAAAGAAAGCCAAGGGTCCATGGAGGGTTTTTTGTTTGTTTGTTTGTTGTTTAACAAATCTGTCATTGTGTCCTGTCTGTGAGGAGTGCTTCCCAGAGGTCATTGCAATTATTGCATTCACAAAAGTTACCTGACAGAAAACCTATCCACATATTCTTGAATAGCTACAAAGACATGTTAGCAATGCTTCTGAAGACGGAATTCTTCTCCCACCCCCAACATAGTATTTCATTTGCCTCTGGAGAATATTTCTGACTCCAAGGAAAATAAAATGCATGTAATTACTAATGGAGACATCTTCTGGAATGGTAGGAATAGAAATGACTGAGTTAAGTCCGTTCTCTCACTCTTACTACACACATACACACACCTGGGGAGAGCTTCCTATGAAAACAATTTGTTAAAGCTGCCAAAATTTTACTCATGTCTGAGAGAGTAAACTAATAATGCCTTGCTTTGGGATGTTGATTTTTATGTCTTTCTTGCACACCTAGATGTGTGTGCACACACATGCATACTGCTTCAACAAAAAGGAAGGCAAGTGTTATTTAAATTATGTTACACAGAAGGGAACTAAAATCCAAACAAGTTTGGAAAATCGCCTAATTTCATATAATTAATACTTAGAGAAATAGAACTAGATCAGTTAGGGTGGGAACAATCTCTATGTCAAGTCTCAGTGTTTTCTTTACCCCCAGAGGTTACAAGTGAAAACCTTTAGTGACTTAAGTCATAGACTTGCGTGGGATTGGCGGGGAACAAGTAAATAGGAAAAGAAAAAAGAAACACAGAAAGAAAGAGGCGGGCGCCTGGGTGGCTCAGATGGTTTAGCGTCTGCCTTTGGCTCAGGTCATGATCCCAGGGTCCTGGGATCGAGTCCCGCATCGGGCTTCCTGCTCCTTGGGAGCCTGCTTCTCCCTCTGTTTCTGTCTCTCATGAATAAATAAATAAAATCTTTAAACAAAAAAAAAAAAAGAAAGAAAGAAAGAAAGAGGCATATGCATTGGAGGGTTAAAAAGCCAATGACCATGGCCTCAGAGCTCTCTCTGTCTGGCATTTAGATGCATATTTCACCTTGCTTGCAGGCTAACTTATTAATGAAGAATCTTCAGAGACCTAACATTCCTGATAAATGTAGTTTTTTTTTTATAGCAGGAAACTTTCTTCAGCATGTTTTCTATTTCATAAAGTAAATAAAATTATATTTCATTTCAATCCCCTTCAGTTTGAGGGAACTTCTACTTTCATATGCAGGCTGCCCCATTATTAAGGAGCTGCTTGTAAGTTCTCTATTATAACTGGATATCCATCTCCACCTAATTTCCACTTACTGGTCCTATTTCTTTATTTTCTTACATTAAAGAATTAGCTTCCTTCACTCTTACACATGACAGCCACTTTTTTTCTTTCTGAAGACAGAAAGCATGCTTTTCCCTCCCCCTTCTCCAGCATCAGTTTTCACTTCCTCAGAATATCTGTCATTGTTTCATCACATACTCTTCATTAGCATAATTTTCAGCCTCTCACTGCATTGGTCATCTTCCTCTGGGTACTTTAATTTATTTAAATCTGTCCTAAAATGTGATTTCTAAAACTCATCTGACCAATATGGATTAGAACAAGAATGACACCTTACTAGTTGTGGAAAATGTATCTTTCTTTAATATATTAAAGAGTTTTGCTAGCTTATGGATAGACACATTGCATTGTGGAGTTAGTTTACTCAAAGCTATGTCTTAAACATGAATTCTTATCATGTCAGGTCTCTTTATATCTGACTTGTATAATTATCTTATTGAACCTAAATGCAAATTTATATATATATTTTGTTTTACCCAGTGTTTCACAATATTTAAATAATTCTAAACCATTTGGCTCCTATTTTATAAATACTTCTAATGAGCATTGTTATTACAGAATATTAGAAGCATTACATTAGAATAGGGAAAGGAGAGTAAATACTAGTACAAGATAAAGAAATTACAGCTGACAAAAAAGCAAATAAGACAGAAACACTCTAAAAAAAGGAACACAAGAACTAAAAAAGTAATGTTAGTCCAGAAGCATTCATTGTAGGGGTAAACAGACTTACACACTTTATGAGAATTTTACTAAATCTACTACACTGCACAGTAAAAGAACTGAGCCATTAGAACACTCCTCTGTACCAATAAAATACATGGCAAGTCTTCTTCAGACATTAAACTAGCTGTCTCTGAGAAGTAGTTGGCCAGTGACTGCTCATGAAAAAGATTTTATCAATCCAAAGCAAAATAAGAAAACCAGGATAATGTGACAAATGTTTTATAAGGTTAAAAGAATTTAACCTAAAGACATGTCTTATATTCTCTATGTTCTTCCTAATTTGGGGTATTAGTTGAGAATAATTTATTGTTTTTTAACCTCTTAACTTGACAAATAAAATATGGCCAAGAGTAAAAAAAACAACTTTTTTGAATGTACAAGTTTATGAAATAAAAAAGGAGTTACTGGTATAGAGAAAGGAATGATGATTTCAGAATAAAAAAATCTGGATTCTAGTGCCAGCTCTGTTACTTGCCAGTAAAGTGAAATTTTGGTGAGTTCCTTACATTCTTAGAGCCTTAGTTGTATCATATATGAATGGGATAATCAGCAATATGCTGTCTACATAGTTTTTTTTTTTTTTGAGGCTAATATGAGAAAACATCTGAAAAGGCATTTCATGGATCATAAAGTGCTAAACACAGGGGGATTCATTTTATATAACAAAATTAATGAAGGAAATTATTTGATGTAGCCAAATGATTATATAAAGTTACAGGAAGGGGTTTCTGTTTTCTGAATGCTTGGTGAGCCTGTATTCTGAAAAGACCACCCAAATATCCATTCGTCTTGTAGGTGTCTTAGGGCATCTGTTGCTCATGATATCAACCAAAAATGAGCCTAGCAGATAAGGCCTTGTGTCAATAAGCAGTATCCACTGCAAAGCATTGTAAGGATTTGTGTGGATGCTCAAATCCAACTAGAGTCAGTGTTCTCAATGTCTAGCACATTTTCAGACATTTAAAAGATGTTCACAAAATAGTTATGCAGGGAATAAATGAGGGAGGGACCGAGATCAGTGATTCTGATAAGAAATCAATAACTGTAAGTAACACTACAATGTACTTTTTAGTGGTTTTTAGTATATTGCCAAAATTGTGTAACAATCGCCACTAATTTCAGAAAATTTTCATCACCCCAAAAAGAAACTTCATATCCATTAGCAGTCATTCCCCATTCCCTCACACACAGAGTCTCTAGAAACCACTAATCTACTTTTTGCCTCAGCATATTTGCCTATTCTGGACATTTTATATAAATGGATTCATAAAATACATGGCATTTTCACACTAGTTTATCTCACTAGACATTTTGTTTTCAAAGTTCATCCATCTTGTAGTATATAGCAGTATTTCACTCCTTTTTATAGTCAAATAGCATTCCATTGTATGGAAATGTGACATTTTGTTTATCTCCATTCATCAAATAATGGACATTTGGGTTGTGTCTGTTTTTTGACTTGACAGTAATGTTGAAATAAACATTCATGTGCAAATTTTTGTGTTAGCATATTTTCAGTTATCTTTGGTAAATAACCTTGGAGTAACTCTATGTGTAACTTTCTGAGGAACTGTCATTTTTTTTTCCAAAGTAGCTGCATCATTTTACATTCCCACCAGTAATGTATGAGGGTTCTGATATTTCCACATCCTTGCAAACACTTGCTATTCTCTTTTTTATTATAACCATCTGTGGGTATTAAGTTGTATCTTGTGATTCCAGTTTATATTTCTGAATGACTAAATGATATTGAGTGTATTTTCCATATGCTTTTGGGTCATTTGTGTATCTTTGTTGGAGAAACATCTATTCAAATAATTGGGCCATCTTAAGTGGGTTATTAAATATTTTATTGTTGAATTGTAAAAATTATTTAAATATTTGGGATACTAATTCTTTCTCAGATGTATGTAAATATTTTCTTACACTCTTTGGA
The DNA here is from genome assembly GCF_054177405.1 of Leptonychotes weddellii. Taxonomy (NCBI): domain Eukaryota; kingdom Metazoa; phylum Chordata; class Mammalia; order Carnivora; family Phocidae; genus Leptonychotes; species Leptonychotes weddellii. The sequence continues at coordinate 52,848,786 of NC_138385.1, forward strand.
CTGTCTTTTCACTTTCCTGATACTGTTCTTCCAAGTACAAATGTTTGAATTTTGATGAAGTACAATCTATACATTTTTTTCTTGATTTTGGTGTCATATTGAAGAAACTATTGTCTAAATAAGATCAAAAAGATGTACTCCTCTGCTTTCTTCTAATAGTTTTACAATTGTAGCTCTGAACATTTAGGTGTTTCATCCATTTTTAGTTACTTTTGTATTTGGTATAAGGTATAAGTACAGCTTCATTCTTTTGCATGTTGCATTCAGTTGTCGCAGCACCATTTTTTGAAAAGACTATTATTCCTCTATTGAATAGTCTTGGCAAACTTTTTGAAAATCAATAGGCCATAAATGTGTAGGGTTATTTCTATCCTCAATCATATTCCACTGATCTATATATCTATCTTTATGCCAGCACCACACAGTCTTTATTTCTATAGCTATGTATTAAGTTTGAAAAGTGGGAGAATTTCAATCTTGTTCCACATTCTCAAGATGGTTTTAAATATTCTTGGTCCCTGATTTTTCCTTATTTATTTTAGGATAAGCTTAATATTCCATTAATTTTTTCTGAAAATAAAATCCTGGGATTTTAATAAGTGTTGTGTTAAATCTGTAGATTAATTTTGGGAGTATTGTCATCTTGACAAGATTAGTTTTCCAATTCAAGATCATTTACTCAGGTCTTTAATTTCATTCAATAATATTTTTTAGTTTGTGGTGTACAAATCTTAAAATTCCTCTGGTAAATTTATCTCTAAGTGTTTTGTTTTTCTTGAAGCTCTTTACATTGTTTTCTAAATTCTATTTTTAGGTTTTTCATTGTTAGTGTATAGAAAGAAAATTAAGTTTTGCAGATAGATTTTCTATTACACAACTGGGCTGAATATTTTATCAGCACTAATACTTTTTTTTTTTTATTCCTTGAGATTTGCTACATATACAATCATGTGCTGCACACACACAGATAGTTTTACTAACTGTTTTCCAATCTGGATAACTTTCATTTATTTTGTTTGTTTCATTACCCTGCCTAGAATCTCTAGCAAAATGTTTTGTTGATGATGGCTTTCTTTCAGCTTTGCAGAGGCATCACTGACAAATGAAATTATAAGATATTTAAGTGTACAATGTGAGGATTTGATACATGTATACATTCATTGTGAAAGAATTCCCCCAATGGGTTAATAAAGATATCCATCATGACACATATTTAGTTCTTTTAGTGACAACATTTAAGCTCTATTTTCTTACCAAATTTCAGTTATGCAATACAGTGTTATCAATCATAGTCATCATGTTTTATACATTAGATCCTCAGACTTTGTCTTATAAATGGTTTGTAAACTTTCACAGACTCTTAATTTCCTTCTGCCCTGTAACCCCAGCAACCACTTTTCTACTTTCTTTCTATGAATTTGACTTTTTTATTTTGATTCCACATAAAAATGATACCATGCCGTGTTTACCTTTCTCTGTCTGGCTTATTTCACTTAGCACAATGCCTTCCAGGTTCCTCTATTTTGAGACAACTGGCAGGATTCCCTTCTTTTTTAAAACTGAATAATATTCCATTGTGTGCGTATACCACATTTTCTTTACCCATTCATCTGTTGACAGACATGTAGGTATTTCCTTTTTTCCACTTGCATGGTCTCAATTTATATTATTTTTTAAGTTTTTAATTACAGTTAGTGAACATACAGTGTTATAATAGTATCAGGTATATAATGTAGTAATTCAATAATCCCATACATCACCCAGTCCTCATCACAAGTACACTGCTTAATTCCCATCACCTATTTCACCCATTACCCCAACCACCTCCCCTCTGGTAATCATCAGTTTATTCTCTATAATGAATAGTCTCTTTCTTAATCTATCTCTCTCTCTCTTTCTCATTTTGCACACTTGTTTTGTTTCTTAAATTCCACATATGAGTGAAGTCATATGGCATTTGTCTTTCTCTGCCTGACTTATTTCACTTAACATTATTCTCTCTAGCTCCATCCACATCATTGCAAATGGCAAAATTTCATTCTTTTTTATGGGTGAATAATATTCTATTGTATATATACCATACCTTCTTTACCCATTCATTAATTGATGGACACTTGGGCTGCTTCCATACCTTGGCTATTGTAAATAATACTGCTATAAATACAGGGGTGCAAGTATCCATTTGAATTAGTGGTTTTGGTTTTTTTTTTTTTAATTTTAGGGGTAGATATACAGAATGTTCATTGCTGAATAATAGAGTATATCTATTTGTAACTTTTGGAGGAACCTCCATACTGTTTTCCACAGTGGCTGCACCAGTTTGCATTCCCACCAAAAATGCACAAAAGTTCCTTTTTCTCCACATCTTCTCCAACACTTGTTGTTTCTTGTGTTTTTTAATTTCAGTCATTCTGACGTGTGTGAAGTGATGTCCATTGTAGTTTTGTTTTGCAATTCCCTGATGATGACTGATGTTGAGCATTTCATGTGTCTCTTTGCCATTTGTATGTCTTTTTTGGAGAAATGTCTGTTCCATCTTCTGCCCATTTTAATAGGATTATTTGTACTTTGGATGTTGACTTGTATAAGTTCTCTATATTTCAGATACTAACCCTTTATCAAACATGTCACTGGTAAATATCTTCTCCTATTTAGTAGATTGACTTTTAGTTTTGTTGATTGTTTCCTTCACTGTGCAGAAGATTTTTATTTTCATTAAATCCCAATAGTTTATTTTTGCTTTTGTTTCCCTTGCCTCAGGAGACATATCTAGGAAAAACATGCTTTGATTAATGTCAAAGAGGTTACTACCTATGTTCTCTTCTAGAATTTGTATGGTTTCAGTTGTCACATTTAGGTCTTTAATCCATTTTGAATTTATTTTTATGTATGGTGTTAGAAAGTTGTCCAGTTTCATTCTTTTGCATGTTGCTGTCCAGTCTACCCAACGCTATTTGTTGAAGAGACTGACTTTTTTCCCATTGGATATTCTTTACTGTTTTGTTGAAGATTAATTGACGATATAATTATGGATTGATCTGTGGGTTTTCCATTCTGTCCCATGGAACTGTGTGTCTATTTTTGTGTCAGTAGCATACTGTTTTGATCACTACAGCTATGTAATATAACTTGAAGTCTGGAATTGTGATGCCTCCAGCTTTACTTTTCTTTTTCAAAATTACTTTGGCTATCCAGAGTCTTTTGTGGTTTCATACAAATTTTAGTATTATTTGTTCTAGCTCTGTGAAAATTTCTCTTGATATTTTGATAAGGATTGCTTTAAATGTCTATATTGCTTTGAGTAGTGTAGACATTTTACTCATATTTGTTCTTCCAATGCATGAGCATGGAATATCGTTCCATTTCTTTGTTTCATCTTCAATTTCTCTCATCAGTGTTCTCTAGTTTTAGAGTACATGGCTTTCACCTCTTTGGTTAAGTATATTCCTAGTAAACTTACTGTTTTTGGTGCAATTGTAAATGGGATTGCTTTCTTAATTTCTCCTTCTTCTGCTTCATTGTTGGTGTATAGAAATGCAACAGATTACTATACATTGATTTTGTATCCTGTGATTTTTCTGAATTTGTTTATCAGTTCTAACATTTTTTTTTTTTTTGGTGGAGCCTTTTAGGTTTTCTGTATATATAATATCATGTCATTTGCAAATAGTGAAAATTTTGATTCTCCCTTACCAATTTGGATGCCTTTTATTTCTTTTTGTTTTCTCCTTGCTGTGGATAGGACTTCCAGTACTTTGTTGAATAAAAGAGGTGAGAGTGGACTTCCTTGTCTTGTTCCTGACCTAAGGGGGAAAACAGAGTTTTTCCAGATTAAGGATGATGTTAGCTGTGGGTTATCCATAGATATCCTTTATTATGTTGAGGTATGCTCCCTCTAAACCTACTTTGTTAAGGGTTTTTATCATGGATGGATTTGGGGCATTGTCAAATGCTTTTTCTGCATCTATTCAAATGATCATATGGTTCTTGTCCTTCCGGTCATTGATGTGAGGTATCATGTTGATTTATTTGTGAATATCGAATCACCCTTGCAACTTAGGAATAAATCCCACTTGATCATGGTGAATGACATTTTTAATGAGTTGTTGGATTCAGTAAGCTAGTATTTTGTTGAGAATTTTTGCATCTATGTTCATTAGGGTTATTGGCCTGTAATTCTCTTTTTAGAAGTCTTTATCTGGTTTTGGTATCAGGTGATGCTGGCTTCATAGAATGAATTTGGAAGTTTTCTTTCCTTTTCTATTTTTTTGAAATAGTTTGAGAATAGGTATTAACTCTTTTTTAAATGTTTGGTAGAATCCACCTGTGAAGCCGTCTGGCCCTGGAGTTTTTTTTATTGGGAGTTTATTCAATTTTTCTATTTTTTTCCTGTTTCAGTTTTGGTAGTTTGTATGTTTCTAGGAATTTATCCATTTCTTCTAGGTGGTCCAATTTGTTGGCTTATTGTTTTTCATAATATTCTTGTATGATGCCTTGTATTTCTGTGGTGTTGGTTATTATTTGGCCTCTCTCATTTGTGATTTTATTTGAGTTCTCTCTCTCTCTCTGTCTCTCTTTTGGATAAGTCTGGCTAGAGGTTTATCAATTTTATTGAGTTTTTCAAAGGACCAGCTCCTGGTTTCATTGATCTGTTCTATTGGGGTTCTTTTGTTCTTTTGTTTGTTTCTATATTATTTATTTCTTCTCTAATCTTTATCATTTCCTTCCTCTGCTGGACTTGAGCTTCATTTGTTGTTCTTTTTCTAGCTCCTTTGGGTGTAAGGTTAAGTAGTTTATTCAAGATCTTTCTTGCCTTGAGGTAGGCCTTTATTGCTATAAACTTCTGTCTTACAACTGTTTTTGCTGTGTCCCAAAAGTTTTGGACCATTGTGTTTTCATTTTCATTTGTTTCCATGCAGTTTTTTTTTTATTTCTACTATTATTTCCTCATTGACCCATTCATTGTTTAGTAGCATATTATTCAACCTTCATGTATTTATGAACTTTCCAGATTGATGACCTCATATGTGATCTATCCTGGAGAATATTTTGTGTGTACTTACAAAGATGTTTACTCTGCTCTTTTAGGATGCAAAGTTCTGAATATATTTGTTAAGTCAATCTGGTCCAGTGTGTCATTCAAAGCCACTGTTTCCTTGTTGATTTTCTGTTTGGATGATCTGTTCATTGATGTTAATGGGGTGTTCAATCCCCTATTACTATATTATTCTCAGTTAGTTCCTTTATGTTTCTTATTAACTGTTTTATGTATTTGCATGCTGACATGTTGAGTGCATAAATATTTACAGTTGTTAAAACTTCTTGTTTGATTGTACCTTTTATGATTATACAGTGTCCTTCTTTGTCTCTTGTTACAGTCTTTGTTTTAAAATCTATTTTTTATAATATAATTATTGCTATTCTGGCTTTCTTTTGACATCCATTTGCATGATAGATATTTCTCCATTCCCTCACTTTCAATCTACAGGTGTCTTTACTTCTAAAATGAATCTCTTATAGGTAGCACAGAGATGGGACTTCTTGTTTTTGTTTTTGTTTTTTTATCTATTCTGTCACCTTATGTCTTTTGATTGAATATTTAGTCCACTAAGTTCAATTTAATTATTGATAGATAAATATTTATTGCCTTTTTAAATTTGTTTTGTGGTTGTTTCTGAAGATTTCCTCTGATCCGTCTTGTCTTTCTCTCTTTCATGCTTTGCTGATTTTCTTTAGTGATATATTTGGATTTCTATTTATTCTTTGCATATTCATTAGTGGTTTTTTATCTATGGTTACCATTAAGTTTATATATAATCTCTTCTGCATATAGCAGTCTATATTAAGTTTATGTTCATTTAAGTTTGAACTCATGCTTTATTCCTCTCCTTCCCAAGTTTTATGTGTATGTTGTCATATTTTGCATCAGTTTTTGTGAGCATTTTGAAGGATTTTTTACAGAAATTTTCAGTTTTCTGTTTCTTACCTCTTTTTTTTTTTTAAGATTTTATTTATTTATTTGAGAGAGAGAGAATGAGAGACAGAGCATGAGAGGGAGGAGGGTCAGAGGGAGAAGCAGACTCCCTGCCGAGCAGGGAGCCCAATGCGGGACTTGATCCTGGGACTCCAGGATCATGACCTGAGCCGAAGGCAGTCGCTTAACCAACTGAGCCACCCAGGCGCCCTGTTTCCTACCTCTTTACTATCACTTTTGGTCTCTCCTTTCCAGTCTGTGTCCCCTTTAATATTTCTTGCAGGGTTGGTTTAGTGGTCATGAACTTCTTTAGTTTTTGTTTGTCTGGGAAACTCATTACCCAAGAGAGTAGATCTTAAAAATTCTGGTCACAAGAAAAACATTTTATAACAATGTATAGTGGCAGATAGTTAACTAGACTTAATTTTAAAACATTTTTAATATATAAATATCAGAGTATTATGCTGTACTCTTGAAACTAATATAAAGTTATATGTCAATTGTACCTCAATTATAAAATACATAGAGTGGATAAATGGACAAAAGTAATGAATCAGTTATACACTATCTACAAGAGACTCACTTTAGGTTTATGAACACACATAGACTAAAAGTGAAGGAATAGAAAAACATATTCCAAGTAAATGATAACTAAAAGAGAGAATGAGTGGCTGTGCTTAGACAAAATGGATTTCAAGCAGAAAACTACAGAAACAAAAAAGTCATATAATTATAAAGGGCCAATTAAATAGGCACAATTAAATACTATCAATTAAATTGTTATAAAAGTATAAAATTATAAATATATATGTATCTAATATCAAAACACTTAAATATATGAAGCAAAGACTGGCAGATCTTAAGAGAAATAGACATTAATACAATAAAAATTAAGATATTTCAAAACCCCACTACCAATAATGGATACATAAAGATAAAAAATAAGGAAACAGTAGAACTCAACAATAGTATAGACTAAATGGACCTAACATATATATAAAGAATATCTTAGCCGACAACCATAGAATACTTATTCTTCCAAAGTGGAGATGGAATATTTTCTAGGATAGATCACATGGTAGGATACCAAACAAGTCTTAAAAATTTAAGAAGATTGAAATTATTCTAGGTTTCTTTTGCAATCACAATGAAATGCAACTAGACATCAATAAAAGAAATAAAATGGTGAAATTCTCAAGTGAAAATTAAACAACAAATTTATACAACAATTTGGTAAAAGAAATCAAAAAGGAGATTAGATGGCTAAAATCAACAACACAAGAAATAACAAGCGTTGACAATGATGTTAAGAAAAAGGAACACTTATACACTGTTGATGTGAATGTAACTGGTATAGCCACTGTGGAAAACAGTATGGGGATTCCTCAAAAAATTAAAAATAGAAATGCAATAAGATCTAATAATTTCACTACTAGGTATTTACTGAAAGAAAATGAAAACACTAATTCAAAAATATATATGTACCTGTATGTTTTTTGCAGCATTATTTACAATAGCTAAGATATGGATGTAACCTAAGTGACCACTGATAGACAAATAGATAAGGAAGGCGGAATTGGAATATTATGAGATTATATATATATAATTATGAACATATATATAATGAGATTATATATATAATTATGAGTGTGTGTGTATATATCTATCTAGATATAGATATAGATATAGATATATAAAATGGAATATTATGCAGCCATAAAAAGGGATGAGACAAGCCATTTGCAACAATGTGGATAGACCTAGAGGGTATAATGTTAAGTGAAATGAGTCAGACTGAGAAAGATAAATGCCATATGATTTCACTCATATGTGAAATATTTTTTTCTCCAAATTTTTATTTGAATTCCAGTTAGTTAACATACAGTGTACTATTAATTTTTGGTGTAGAATTTGGTGATTCATCACTTATATAAAACACCCAGTGCTTATCACTACAAGTGCCCTCCTTGATACCCGTCAGTTTGTTCTCTATAGTTAAGAGTCTGTTTCCTTCCTTGACTCTCTTCCCCCCAACTGTGTTTGTTTTGTTTCTTAAATTCCACATATGAGTGAAATCTTTAAAAAATGAATAAGCAAACAAACGTAAAACAGAATCAGACCTATAAATACAGAGAATAAACTGATGGTTGCCACAGGGAAGGTGGGTGGGGGATGGGTAAAATGGGTGAAAGGGAGTGAGAGATACAGGTTTCTAGTTATAGAATGAATAAGTCATGGAAACAAAAGGCACAGCATATATTGATATTATAATAGCATTTTATGGTGACAGACGTTAGCTACCCTCATGGTAAGCATAGCGTAATGTATAAACTTGTCAAATTACTATGCCATACACCTAAAACTAGTGTAATATTGTGTGTCAACTATACTCAAATAAAAAAAGGAAATTAGATAATATCTCAAAGGATGTGAAAGTGAAAACATGACATACTAAAATTCATGGGATGAAGGAAAAACTGCACTAAGAGGAATGTTTATAGTGTTAAATTCCTACATTAAAAAAGAGATTTCAAGTAAGAAATCTAACTTATATTGCAAGAAATTATAAAAAGAATAAATTAGACCAAAATTAAAGGAAAAAAAATAAATATGAGCAGATATAAATGAAATGGAAAATATAAAAAATTGAAAATTGACAAAACTAAGACTTCATTTTTTTAAAAGATAAAATTTTAAGAATCTCTTAGCTAGACTAAGAAAAAAAAGTTTCAAGTAAATAAATTCAGAAATGAAATAGGAGACATTACATCTGATACCACAGAAATAAAAAAGAACATAAGAGACTGTTATGAATAATTATATATCAACAAATTGAGCAATCTACAAGAAATTGATAAATACCTGGAAACATATAACTTAGTAAGACTGAATCAAGAAGTAGAAAACCTGAACAGAAATATAATGAATAAAGATATTGAAGCAGTAATCAAAAATCTTCCAACAAAGAAAAGCACAGGATTAAGATGGCTTCACTGGTAAATTTTACCAAACATATAAAGAAAAAAAATAATGCCAATCTTTTTCAAACACTTCCAAAGAATTGAAGAAGATCAAAACTAATTCTATAAGGCCAGGATCACTCTGATACCAAAGGCAGACAAAGACAACACATGAAAAGTGAACTACAGCCGAATTTTCACAAGGAGCATAGTTGCAAAGACGCCAACAAAATACCAGCAGATCAAATTCAATGGCACATTAAAAGGACCAAACACCATGAACAAGTAGGATTTACCACCAGGATGTAAGAATGTTTCAACATATGAAAATCAATCAGTGTGATACACCACATTAACAGAATGAAAGATAAAAATCCCATAGTTATCTCAATAGATGTATAAAAAGCCTTTGATTAAATTCAACAAAATTCAGTATAAAAACTGAGCAAATTGGGTGTAAAAGGAACCTATCTCAACACAACAAAGGCCATTTATGAAAAATCCAAGGCTAATATCATACTTAATAGTGTAAGCTGAAAGTTTTCCCTCTAACATCTGTAACAAAGCAAAGATGCCTATTCCTCCCATTTCTATTCAGCATAGCTTTGGAAGTTCTATTAAGATAAATTAGGTAAGAAAATTAAAGTCATCCAAATTGGAAAGGAAGAAGTAAAATTATCTGGGTTTGTTGATCACATGATCCTATAGTAGAAAATCCTAAAATCTCCACCAAAAATAGTTAGAACAACAAATTCAATAAAGTTGCAAGATACAAAATTAACATACAAAACTCAGTTGCATTTTAATACACTAACAATGACTTATCACAAAATGTAAAAAACAGGGGTGGCCTGGGTGGCTCAGTTGGTTAAGCATCTGACTTCAGTTCAGGTCATGATCTCGGGGTCCTGGGATCCAGCCTCACATTAGGCTCTGTGCTCAGTGGGGAGCCTGCTTCTCCTTCTCTCTCTCTCTGTCCCTCTCCCTGCTCATGCTCTCTCTCACTTTCAAATATATAAAATATTTTTTAAAAAAATTCATTTACAATAGCATCAAAAATAATAAAACACTTAGGGATAAACAATCTAGCAGGTGAAATACCTGTACATTGAAAACATTAATAAACTAAATTAAAAAGAAGGCACAAATAAATGGAAAGACATCTCTTGTTTATAGATTAGAAAAGTTAATATTGTTAAAATGTCTGTTTTACTCAAAGTAATCTACAGATTCAAAGCAAGCCTTTTTAAAATTTTAATTATATTTGAAAAAAAATTAAATCCTAAAATTTATTTGTAATCCTAAAGGAACCCAAATAACCAAAACAATCTTTAAAAAAAAAAAAAAAAACAAGCTAGAGGTATCAATTCCCTGATTTCAAAATATAGTAGAAAGGCACAGTATTCAAAACAGTATGATACTAACTTAAAAACAAACATATAGACCAATGGAACAGAATAAAGGCCAGAAATAAAGCCATGAATATACAGTTAACTAATCAAAAGAGTAAAAAATCCACAATGGGAAAAATATAGTTTGATTAAATAGTGTAGGGAAAACTGGATATCAACATTCAAAATAATGAAATTGGGCCCTTATACAGTATAGAAAATCAACTCAAAATAGGATAAATATTAATCATAATACCTAAAACAATAAGATCCATAAAAGAAAACATAGAAAATAAGCTTCTAGACATTGGACTTGGCCAAAATTTCTTAGATATAACACCAAAAGCACTGGAAATAAAAGCAAAAATCAGCGAGTGGGACTACATCAAACTGAATAGCTTCTGCACAGCAAAAGAAACAATAAAAAAATATAAAGGTGATCTATGCAATGGAATAAAATATTTACAAACCATATATCTGGTAAAGTGTTAATATCCAAAATATATAACAAATCCTATAACACAATACAAAATAAGAGTCTAATTTAAAAATGGACATAGGACCTAAATAGTCATTTCTCCAAAGAAGATATAGAGATGGGAAATGCAAATCAAAACCACAAGAAAATATCACCTTAAGGGACGCCTGAGTGGCTCAGTCCGCTAAGCGGCTGCCTTTGGCTCAGGTCATGATCCCAGGGTCCTGGGATCGAGTCCCACATTGGGCTCCCTGCTCAGCGGGGACCCTGCTTCTCCCTCTGCCTCTGCTGCTCCCCCTGCTTGTGCTCTCTCTCTGACAAATAAATAAATAAAATCTTTAAAAAAAAAAGAAAATATCACCTTAAACCTGCTAAAATGGCTATTATCAAAAGAACAAAAAGGTAAGTGTTGGTGAGGATGTGGAGAAAACACATACACTGTTAGTGGGAATATAAATTAGTACAGCTCTATGGAAAACAGTATGAAGTTCTTCAAAACTTAGAAATAGAAGTACCATAATATTCACACTTCTGGGTATATAACCAAAAGAATAAAAATAATCACCTTGAAGAAATATCTGTACATTCATATTATAGTAGCATTATCACAACAGCCAAGGTATGGAAAACAACTCAGTGTTGGGAAGCTTAGGAAGCTGGCAGAGTATGAGGACCCTGAGCTCAGCCCATATCATGTTTACAACTAGATATCATCAACATCCATGTCAATAAACTGGAAAGAGATCTGAAGATTGGAAGAATAAACTCCACAACTAAATATAAAGAAAATGCATCTGAAAGGTTAGGAAGGTCAGAAATGTAGAGGGAGGCTGCCCACAAGAGGGAGGGAGCAGCACACATAGAGAAAGTGAGAAATGAGCCTCCTCACTAGGGAGCTCACACAGGGAAGACTAATCCTCATAATGTTTTGCTTTGAAAACCAGAAGGACTGAATTCCATGAGTTTGTACAATTAGTGGGACTTGGAGCCTGGAATTTTGAAAGTTAACTGACTCAGAAGTGGGCAAGCCAGAAGAGCAAATGATGGCTGGGTTGCCCTCCTCAGGGAGATAGCAGCCTGCATGGAAAGATAGTATAAAAATGGCAGTTTACACAATGCAGGGGGCAAACAGGAGACAGATCTGTTCATACTGACTTCAGATTGTGTTGGGGGAGTTTTCTGAACAAGAGAGCTGGCATGTGCCATTTTTCTCCCCCAACCCTAGAATAAACACAGGGCCATCTGTGGGAGGTGGGGCTGCACAGATAGTTTCTACTTAACCTCCTAGCAGTACGCCACATCTATGAGTTCTCTTGAGGACTTGCCTACTCCAAGCATGCTAACCTCCAACCTGGGCTCAAGGCAAATTTTGTTAAAGCCCCACAGGCACACCCCATGCAGCCATGCAGTGCACAGCTGCTGTACTGTGCACAGCAACCAAGCACACAACCAGCCATGTGCCCCCAGCCACCATCACATTCTGTGCCCAACTTTGCACCCCTGGCTGATCTGGCATGCAGCCCCAAGCCACTCCACTGCTTCAGGGGATCTGGTATAGGACTAGTGGCCTAGTGTACATTTTGGTAACACCATCACCCCACTCGCAAGTTCCTGGCAGGCATGTCCCCTCAGAGTTGGCCTGTCTGGGTCCCACTAAAACCACAGAAAGGAAACACAGCCCACGATAAGCAGAGAGTCAGTGCAGATGACTGCTTTAAAAGGAATAGTGGCTCAAACACAACAGTACAATGTAAGCAACACATATAGGATACTCTCATGTAGTGCCAGGTTCTGGTGAACAGGGGACACTGCACTGCAGGACACTCTAGGATTTTCTCTTCATAAAGTCACTACTTTCAAGAACAAAAGACATAGCTGACTTTCTTAACACAAAGAAACAGACAGAGATAGACAAAATGATGTGACAGAGAATTTTATCCCAAAGGAAAGAACAGTACAAGGCCATGTCCAGAGGTCTAGGTGAAACAGATATAATTAACATGCTTGATAGAAAATTTAAAGCAGGGATCATAAAGATACTCACTGGACTTGAAAAAAGAGTGGAAGACATTAGTGAGACCCTTAACACAGATATAAGGAATAATATCACAGAGATAAATTAGGGCTCAATAAACCAAATGAGAAACATGCTTGATGAAATGAACAGCAGGATGGAAGAGGCAGAGGAATGAATTAGTGTCCTATAAGACAGAGTAATGGAAAGTAATCAAGCTGAACAAAAGAGAGAAAAAAGAATTATGCAACACAAGAAATAGACTTAGGGAACTCATTGACTCCATCAAACATAATAAAATTTGTATTATTGGAGTCCCAGAAGAAGAAGAGATGGAAAAGGGGAAAGAAAATTTATTTGAAGAAACAATAGCTGAAAATTTTCATAATCTGGGGAAGGAAACAGATATCCAGATCCAGGAGACACAGAGAACTCCCAAAAAAATCAACAAAACAGACCAACACCAAAACATATTGTAACTAAATTAGCAAAAATATAGTGATAAAGAAAAAAAATTAAAGCAGCAAAAGAAGACAGTAACTTATAAGGGAAAACTCATAAGACTAGCAGGAAATTTTTCAACAAAAACATTGCAAGCCAGAAGACAGTGGCATAATATATTCAAAATGCTGAATGTGAAAAATCTTCAGCCAAGAATACTCTATCCAGCAAGGCTATCAGTCAGGAGAGGCATAAAGGTTTTCCCAGACAAACAAAAAGAAAAGGAGTTCATGACCACAAAACAAACCTTGCAAGAAATATTAAAGGGGACTCTTATAGTGGAATGGAGAGACCAAAAGGGACAGTATAAAGACAGGAAACAAAACAGCAGTAAAAATGAATATTTCTGTAACATAATCAGCCAAAAATTCACAAAATACAAAGATGTAAAATATGACAACATATACTGAAAACATGTGGAGAGTAGAGGAGCAAAAAATGGGTTCAAACTTAAAGGATCATCAACTTAATATAGACTGCTATATGCAGAAGAGGTTATATACAAACCTAATGGGTAACCATATATCAAATACCACTAACAAAATAAATGATCATGAGGGAAAAAAATGAGAGAGGAAAACCAAGAAACAGACTCTTAACTATAGATAGCAAACTGATTGTTACCAGAGGGGAGGTGGATGGGGGGATGGTTTAAATAGATGATGGGGATTAAGGAGGGCACTTGTGATGAGCACCAGATGTTGTATGTAAGTGTTGGATCACTAAATTGTAGACCTGAAACTAATATTACACATTATATTAAGTAGAATTTAAATTAAAAAAATTAAATACATACATAAAAAACACTAATAAATATGCAAAGAATAAAGAGAAAAATTCCAAATATATCACTAAAGAAAATTAGCAAACCATGAAAGAGAGAAAGACAAGAAAGGATCAGAGAAAATATTCAGAAACAACCACAAAACAAATTTTAAGAATGACACTAAATACATATCAATAATTACCTTGAATGTACATAGACCAAATGCTCCAGTCAAAAGACATAAAGAGAGAGAGTGAATTTAAAAAAAAAGGCAAAACTCATCTCTGTGCTGCTTAAAAGAGACTCATTTTAGGCATAAAGACACCTCCAGATTGACATTGAGGGGATAGAGAAACATCTATCATGCAAAATAGATGTCAAAAGAAAGCGAGCAATACTTATATCAGGCAAAACAGACTTTAAAACGAAGACTATAACAAGAGATAAAAGGGACAATCAAACAAGAAGTTTTAACAATTGTAAATATTTATGCACCCAACATAGAAGTACCCAAATACATAAAACAGTTAATAACAAACATAAAGGAACTAATTGAAAATAATACAATAATAGTAGGGGACTTGAACACCTCACTTACACCAATGGACAGATTATCCAAACAGAAAATCAATAAGGAAACAATGGCTTTGAATGACACACTGGACCAGATGAATTTAACAGATATATTCAGAACATTACATCCTAAAAGAGCAGACTACACAGTCTTTGCAAGTGCAGACAGAACATTCTCCAGAGTAGATCACATATTATCCACAAAACCAGCCTCTGACCACAATGCTATGAAACTAGAAGTTAACCACATGAAAAAATCTGGAAAGATAACAAATACATGGAGGTTGAATAACATGCCAACTTTACTAAGAAAAGTTGTCCTTCAAAAAGGAAGACAAAATAAAGACTTCCCCAAACAAACAAAAGCTAAAGGATTTCTTCACCACTAGGTCTGCCTCACAAAAAGTGATGAAAAGAGTTTTTCAAATTGAAATAAAATGATGCTAATTAGTAATATGAAATCATGTGAAAACATAAAAAACATTGTTAAAAGTAAGTATATAGTCAGATTCAGAATATTCTAGTACTGCAATCCAGTGGTGTGTTGCCCATGTAACTCTAGTATAAAAGTCAAAGAACAAAAGCATTAAAAATAGCCTTAGGTACAATAATTAGCTAAGGGATGCACAATATAAAAACTGACATCAAAAACATAAAATGTGAGGGGGAGAAAATATTTGTGTATCATGTATCTGATATGTCATTAATATCTAGAATATATAAAGAACTCCTACAACTCAACAACAAAACAGCCCAATTAAAAATGGGCAAATAAACACATCTCCAAAGAAGATATACAAATATCCTGTAAGCATATAAAAGGTGTTCAGCATCACTAGTCAGTAGGGAAATGCAAATCCAGACCACAGTGAGATACCACATTACATACATTAAAATTACTTCTATCAAAAGAAAAATAGAAAATAATGGGTGTTGGCAAGGATGTGGAGAAACTGGAACCATTGTGAATTGCTGATGGGAATGTAAAATGGTGTAGCCACTGTGTCGTTCTTCAAAAAGTTAAAAATTGAGTTACCATATGATCCAGCAATTCCTCTTCTGGGTATGTATCCTGTAATTCTTTAAAAGAATTTAAATCAGAAATTTGAACAGATATTTATACAATGTTCACAGCAGAATTATTCACAACAGCCAAAAGGTAAAAACAACCTTTTTGAAATACTATGTATAAGGAAATATTATACTAATATGCATATGGAAACATTATGCTAAGCATATATTAAAGGACAAATATTGTATAATTCCACTTATATGAAAACCTAAAATAGGCAAATTTATAGACACAGAAACTATAATAGTGTTACCCAAGGGTTGGTAGAGAGAGGAATAGGGAATTATTATTTATGAGATGAGATAGATAGTGGTAATGGTTATACAACAATATGAATGTACTTAATGCTACTGAACTGTACACTTTAAAATGACAGATTTCATGTTATGTGTTATTTTATCACAATAAAAATAGGTATAAATATTTTCAAACATCTCTTTGACAGATATTTACAAATAACTTATATTATTCCAGACACTACGCTAGATAGGTCATTGATCATGGATGATAAGTGTATGAGTATACAACTAGGGTTCCAAATAAGATTCTATAACTAATCAACTCTGAACTTGTATAAATAATTTCTCCTCCATGGGCTTTAGGTTTTTATCTGTAAAATAAAGGAGTTTAATTAAGTAAAATCTTAATTTACATTAGAATCATTTAGGATACTTGTTAAAATGCTCATTACTTGGCCGAACTCAAGAGATTATGTTCATTGATTTGAGAAAAGAGATATTTAAATTGAATTTTAAACAAGTACTACTCAATTATAGTACAGGCAGGCTGTAGGCCACACTTTGAGAAATACTCTACCAGAATACTTCAGAATTCTTTTAGCTCTAAAATCATATGAATCAATTTAATCCACTATTCACAGTTCTTGAAATTTTCCATTCAACCATTTCTATTCTTTAGAGTGATATCTCTAGTTTGTACCCTGTTACCACCATTAACATTCATATTCATTAGCATGGATTACTCCATCTGATTAAATTAGCTTTCAAGAGGCGCCTGGGTGGCTCAGTCGTTAAGCGGCTGCCTTCGGCTCAGGTCATGATCCGAGGGTCCTGGGATCGAGCCCCGCATCAGGCTCCCTGCTCAGCGGGGAGCCTGCTTCTCCCTCTCGTTCTGCCTGCCTCTCTGCCTACTTGTTCTCTCTCTCTCTCTGTCAAATAAATAAATAAAATCTTTAAAAATAAATAAATAAATAAATTAGCTTTCAAGATTTGGCACTGAGATAATGAGGCAGCTCAGGGGGCATATGACAAGTGCCTTAAAAAAAGCAATGCATATCTGGGAAAACAGAAAACAACAGGAAAGATGGGAAGGCCTAAGTTATAAGAAAAAAAATGATTTATTAGGTCTTTTCCCCCTCATCTGGTCTGGATGAGTTAGCTATAAAAAGTTATTGAAAACTCAACACATTTGATGTTTTCCACCAAAATAACTGGAAAACTATGACATAACAACTAAAGACAGAATATACGTTAAGGACAGAACTGAATTTTTAAGGATCTGGAAGTTGGAATATCTTGAAGACAATGCTTCCAGTCTAGTTCTCAGAACAATGAGATCCACTGAAAGATTTCTGTGAAATTTTCAGAGAGGGAAATTGCCTTTGATGAGCTAGGGAGGCCAAGAAAAACTAGCTATTATTTGGATTTGCAATTATTAATCTTATTTAGCTAAAAACAGAGTTAGCAGTCTTAATAGATTTGACAAGTCTTAAGTTATTCTCAATATATGGGCAGGGCCTTTCTTTTCATCTTCAGACAAAGTCAACTAACTGCAAATTGTTCTTTCTTAGATCACTGGTTGGGTTGTGGTGTGTGGAGGCAAGAGACAGAAAGCCAAAAAAAAAAAAGGAGGGTAGGAAGGAAGGAAGAAGGGAGGGAGGAAGGAAGGAAGGAAGGAAGGAAGGAAGGAAGAAAAAAAGATTTTTAAGTGGCAAAGGGGTTGAGTGAGATGGCTTTATTTATTATGTATTTTTTTCTATTTTTCAAGAGGAAGGGAACATACATTTCCATGCCAGGCATCTCACAGAAATTACCTCATCTGCTTCACAATGACCGTAAGAGAAAGTGATGCACCAGAAGGGAAGGGTGAAGAGCATGGTTGAGTTTGAATTTGAAAATTGTGGAAATAAGTGATCTAGAAAGTATCCAGAAATGTAATGTGAAGGGGGCAGATTTAGACTTAAACTCACTATTTCTATACATTTGTGAATAGAAGCAGTGAGTTTAACCTTAACCTGAAGTGTTATTACTATTTTCATTTGATGAATGAGGGTTCTGAAGACAGTGTTAATAGGTGTCAATGATAAGATTCAATCTTTTTCAGTTTTACTCCAAAGTCACTGGTCTTTTGTCTTTTCAATATGTGTTTTTTAATTTGTTCTCAAAATTTGTTAGGAAATCTCTTCTAGACACTGAGCCTAGGTTCTTGGGCTCATATAATTTGCAGGAGCTAATAGTCAGCCATGAGTCCCATCACTACTCTACTTGAAACCTGAAAATGAAATTGCTTCATTTAAACCTATGGAAGAGTGATTCTCAAATACCAATTAATAATAACATTTTCACAGAAATGGGAAAAATATAAGTAACACATTTTCACAAGGCTAAATGTATTCTATTTAAACAACATTTTTTTTTTTTATTCCAACCTTGGGCTCTTTCTTTAAATAAGGGTAAGAGATTAAAATGTCCTTTTTAGGGGTGCCTGGGTGTCTCAGTTGGTTAAGCATCTGCCTTTGGCTCAGGTCAAGATCACAGGGTCCTGGGATCGAGTCCCACATCAGGCTCCCTGCTCAGCAGCTCCCTGCTAAGCATCGAACCATGCTCTTCACCCTTCCCCTTCTGGTGCATCACTTTCTCTTAGGGTCATCATGGAGCAGATGAGGTAATTTCTGTGAGATGCCTGGCATGGAAATGTATGTTCCCTTCCTCTTGAAAAATAGAAAAAAATACATAATAAATAAAGCCATCTCACTCAACCCCTTTGCCACTTAAAAATCTTTTCCTTCCTTCCTTCCTTCCTCCCTCCCTTCTTCTTTCCTTCCTACCCTCCTTTTTTTTTTGCTCCCTGCTCAGCAGCTCTCCCTCTCCCTCTGCCCCTCTTCCCTACTCCTTCTCTCACTCTCTCTCTCAAAAATGAATAAAATCTTAAAAAAAAATAAAATAAAATGTCCTTTTTTAAAAATAAAATAATGGTAATAGTAGATGTATTGGTGATTTGCTTTAATGTATTTGGAAAAAAAAATCTGTCAGTCCCTCCTATTTTTTTCTATATGAAATATTTTCTGGACTGTTAAATACAAGTCTACTGTGATAACAACCCTTGTTGTGGGGGCGCCTGGGTGGCTCAGTTCTTAAGCGTCTGCCTTCAGCTCAGGTCATGATCCCAGGGTCCTGGGATCGAGCCCTGCATCGGGCTCTATGTTCAGTGGGGAGCCTGCTTCTCCCTCTCCCACTCTGCCTGCTTGTGTTCCCTCTCTCACTGTCTCTCTCTGTCAAATAAATAAATAAAATCTTTAAATAAATAAATAAATAAATAAATAAAATCTTTTAAAAAACAACAACAACAAAAAAAAAAAACAACCCTTGTTGTGATAACCTATTTAGTACATTCTAGGGATTTGAGAACCCTTAATTAAGAAGGAAATCAGAGGCAAACCAAGTAGCACTTTGCCGTTCTTCTCCCTAAACTGTTAAGAGGTGCTTACTCATTGCAGTATAAGGCACTAATCTTGACATAAAACACTAAGTTCTGAAACGCCTGTCTTGCGAGCACCACACTGGGTAATTTTGCACTGTTTTACAATTTAGAGTAACTTTGTGATTTTTCTTAAC
The DNA here is from genome assembly GCF_054177405.1 of Leptonychotes weddellii. Taxonomy (NCBI): domain Eukaryota; kingdom Metazoa; phylum Chordata; class Mammalia; order Carnivora; family Phocidae; genus Leptonychotes; species Leptonychotes weddellii. The sequence continues at coordinate 52,868,369 of NC_138385.1, forward strand.
CAGTGAGACCTTATAAGACAAATAAAGGAGATAGAAGATAAACGAATATCTTTACCCTCATATATCATGGGATAGAGAAGACCTTCAGTAAAATTTCTGATTATACAGGTGATACAGATAATTTCATAAAACCACAAAACTTTAAGACTTCAAGGGTCCTTAGAAATCATAGTCCAATAACCTGAGTTTACACATTAAGACACTGAGGCCCTAAAGATAGACAGTTGGGTTTTCTAAGGATAAATAGTAAAGCTTTTAGTTGTTATAATAGCAGTTCAGAAAGATTAATGTATTTGCTCAGGACCAAAGTATTTTATCAAAGATAATTCGAGTGTATATGATGGTTTAAAGGCTTTTTAAATTTTAGTTTGCTTCACTGTGAAAGGGAGAGCAGTTAAAAAGAAAAGCCTTGACCTAATTTGTCAGATAAGCCTGTTTCTTACTACAGCAATTTAGATAACTGGGACAAATCTCCATTTTTGCTTGGACACACTCCTAGAAGAATAAATAGAATGAGATTATCCCTCAATAACCTACTTAAATGACATCTTTCTTAACCTCATTTAAACTCATGCTTTTCTTTAATAAACAGACAAAACAGTCTCATGTCCTTCTTTAATGTTACTTAAAGATTAAAAATAGATTAAATTATTAACAAATTCATGAATAAAAGCTATGGTGATTTTAGAGTAAAATGTATTTTACCTTGAAAATGAAACATAGAATTATGTCTATAGATAGTTAATTTTTAACATACATAATTTAGATAACAAAATCCAGTATCTAGCTAGTATCTGGCACTAGTTGGTACTCAAAAAATATTTGTTAACAAATGAATGAATAATAAAATGACAGAAGAAACCAGATTAAGATGGACTGAGAAGTGGGAGGTAAAGAAGTGGAGACGACATCATTAAGCTAACTCTGTCATTATTTTCTTCATATCCCCAGTGCTTAATACAAAGCATGCTACATGGTACTCAATCAATATTTAACTATTTAATTACAGTAAGTATTAAAACAAGTAAATTTCCATAACTTTCTTATCCTAGCTAATGTTGAAGATACAGCATATTGTAGGTCACCTTAAACATCAAATCTATTGCTTTGTTTCATTTTCATAAAGAAAGAAGAAAAAACAGCTTTGCAAATGATTTATATTAAATATATTTTATTATTAGAAATGCCTTTTCTAAATATTTAAGTTTCTGTAGTGGTTCTAATGATCCTTACTTCTCCTCTAGTTTTCCAAACCACATCTCTTCCCCTACCTCTTTATAGCATACAACCAAAGTTGTCAGTTATATAGAATAGTAGAATGCTATGTAACTGAGTTAAACTTATAAGTTAATGTTAACTTATAACGTTAAAGTTAAGTTGAAGGTAAATAAGTTAAACTTATTTACCTTCATTTTCTATTCATCCATTCAATATATATTGAATGTATATCCATTCAATATATATATATAATCAATATATAATTGAGATATATTTGACATACAACATTATGTAAGTTTAAGGTGTACAACATATTTATTTGATACATTTATATTGCAATATGATCACCATTGTAGCATTAGGTAATACCTTTGTTGCATCATACAATTACCATTTCTTCTTGTGGTTAAGAACAATTAAGATTTAGTCTCTCAGCAAGTTCAATGTTTAACATTTTTGTTGTCTATAACCCCTCTATTGTGTATTAGGTCTCCAGGACTAATTTATCTACTAGTTGCAAGTATGTACCCTTAAACATCATCTCTCCCATTCCCCAAACCCCAGTCTCTGGTTCCATATAAAAGACACTATACAGTATTTGTATTTCTCTGTCTGACTTATCTCACTTAGTATTATGTCCTCAAGGTCCATCCATGTTGTCGCAAATGGCAGAATTTCTATTTTTTCACAGTTGAATAGTATTACATTGGGTATACATACCACCTCTTCTTTATCCATTCAACCATTGATGGAGACAGGTGGTTTCCAGATCTCAGCTATTGTAAATAATGGTACAATAAACATGGGAGTGCATATGTCTCTTCAATCACCTGTTTTTATTTCCTTTAGGTATAAATCCAGGAGTGTAATTGCTGGGTCTTATGATAGTTCTGTATCTAATTTTTTGAGGAAGCTCCATACTGTTCTCTATAGTGGCTGAACCAGTTTACAATCCCACCAGATTTGCACAAATGTTCCCTTTTCACTACTTCCTCACCAACTTTTTTTTCTTGTCTTCTTGATGAATGCCATTTACAGGTGTGAGGTGATATCTCATCCTGATTATAATTTGCATTTCCTTGATGATTAGCAGTGTTGAGCACCTTTTCATGTACATGTTAGCCATTTGGATGTCTTCTTTTTAAAAATGTCTATTTAGTTCCTCTGCCCATTTTTTAATCCAATTATTTGGGGTTTTGTTGTTGTTGTTATTGAGTTGTATGGGTTCTTCATAAATTTTGGATATTGGCCCCTTAGCTGATACATGACATGGTTTGTCAAAATTTTATCCTATTCTGTAGGGTGTTTTTTTCATTTTGTTGATTGTTTCCTTTGTTTTGCAGGAGTTTTATGTTTAATTTAGTCCCACTTGTTGATATTTTCTTTTCTTGTTTGTGTTCTTTGGTGTCATATCCCAAAAAGCACTGTTAAGACCAATGTCAAGGAGTTTTTTCCGTAAGTTTTATTTTAAGAGTTTTACAGTGTAAGGTCTTGTGTTTAGACCTTTGATTCTTTTAGAGTTCATTTTTGTGAGTGGTTTAAGATACAGGCCCATTTTTCTGCATGTAGGTATCCAGTTTTTCCAACACCATTTTTTTGAAAAGACTTCCCCACTGGATGTTCCTGACCCCTAATCAAATATTAGTTGACTGTATATGCAAAGGTTTAATTCTATGATCTTCTCATTCCATTGGTCTATGTGTCTATTTTTTTTTTGCATTACCATATGATTTTAATTCCTACAGCTTTTTAATATAGTTTGAAATCTGGAAGTGTGATAACTCAAGCTTTGTCTTTTTTCTCATGGTTGCTTTAGCTATTTAAGGTCTTTTATGGTTCCATACACATTTTAAGATTTTTTTTTCTAGTTCTGTGAAAAATGCCATTGGATTTTGATAGGGATTGCATTGAATCTATAGATGGCTTTGGGTAGTATGAACATTTTGACAATATTAACTCTTCCAATCCATGGAAACAGAATGTCCTTCCATTTGTGTCTTTGATTTGGTTCAGCAAAGTCTTCTACTTTTCATCATACAAATCCATTATTTCCTTGAATAATTTTATTCCTAGGTATTTTATTGTTTTTGATGCTATTGTGAATGGGATATTTTTTTTTTCAGATGTCTCATTGTTAGTGTATAGAAAAACACCTGACTTTTGTGTATTGATTTTATATCTTGTAACCTTATGGAATCCATTGTTTAGATCCAAATGTGTTTTAGTTGAGTGTATGGGGTTTTCAATATATAAGATCATATCATCAGCAAATAGTGATAATTTTACTTCTTCCTTTCAGACTTGAATGTCTTTTATTTCTTTGCTTTCCTATTGCTCTAGCTAGTATTTCCAGTATTATGTTGAGTAAGAATGGAGAGAGTAGGCACCTTTGTCTTGTTCTTAGTCTTCTAAGATTTTTTAATTTAAAAATTAAAAGATTAATTTTTTCCATTAAAATAATATCAACTGTGGGTTTGTCATATATGACCTTTATTATGTTAAGATATGTTCTTTCTATATGTAACTGTTGAGAGTTTTTATCATTAAAATGTATTTTGTCAAATGCTTTTTCTGCATTTCTTGAGATGGTGAAATGAATTATACCTTTCATTCTATTAATGAGGAGTATCACATTTATTTATTTGAGTATTTTATTTTGGGAGGTAAGCTGTAATATTTTATTGGAAAACAAATTTACAACTCGGAATGGATTTGAGGCAAATTGTGCCATAAGTGGATTTTCTTTAAGTAGCTAAACAAAGTTTAAAAAGCAAGTAATAATAAAAGAAAATGTTTCTGGCATAAGACCAGTAGTACAAAAAAATAGCATACAAGTACCTGGATAATACACCCATTTTACAGTAGTGCAACTTCTAAGTACATATTGTGGACTATCCATAGTCCATGCAGAGTTACAACTCCACATTTCTGTTTTTTAATTATTATGTTATGTTAGTCACCATACAGTACATCATTAGTTTTTGATGTAGTGTTCCATGATTCATTGTTTGCTTATAACACCCAGTGCTCCATGCAGTACATGCCCTCCTTAATACCCATCACTGGGTTAACCCATCCCTCCTACCCTCCTCCCCTCTAAAACCCTCAGTTTGCTTCTGAGAGTCCATAGTCTCTCATGGTTCATCTCCTCCACTGATTTCCCACCCTCCATTTTTCCCTTCCTTCTCCTAATGTCCTCCATGCTATTCCCTATGTTCCACAAATAAGTGAAACCATACCATAATTGACTTTCTCTGCTTGACTTATTTCACTTAGCATAATCTCCTCCAGTCCCATCCATGTTGATGTAAAAGTTGGGTATTCATCCTTTCTGATGGCTGAGTAATATTCCATTGTATATATGGACCACATCTTCTTTATCCATTCATCTGTTGAAGGGCATCTCAGCTCTTTCCAAAGTTTTGGCTATTGTGGAGACTGCTGCTATGAACATTGGGGTGTATATGGCCTTTCTTTTCACTACATCTGTGTCTTTGGGGTAAATACCCAGTAGTGCAATTGCTGGGTCATAGGGTAGCTCTACTTTTAGTATTTTGAGGAACCTCCACACTGTTTCCAAAGTGGCTGTACCAACTTGCATTCCCACCAACAGTGTAAGAGGGTTCCCCTTTCTCCACAACATCTCTAAAATTTGCTGTTTCTTGCCTTGTCAATTTTTGCCAAGTGTAAGGTGATATCTCAATGTGGTTTTGATTTGAATTTCCCTGATGGCTGGTGATGTTGAATAATTTTTCATGTGTCTGTTATCCATTTGTATGTCTTCTTGGAAGAAGTGTCTGTTCATGTCTTCTGCCCATTTTTTTGACTTATTTCTTTTTTGAGTGTTGAGTTTGAGAACTTCTTCATAGATCTTGGATATCAGCCCTCTGTCTGTAGTGTCATTTGTAAATATCTTCTCCCATTCCATGGGTTGCCTCTTTGTTTTGTTGACTGTTTCCTTTGCTGTGCAGAAGCTTTTTATCTTGATGAAGTCCCAAAAGTTCATTTTTGCTTTTATTTCTCTTGCCTTTGGAGACGTGTCTTGAAAGAAGTTGCTGTGGCTGATGTCAAAGAGGTTACTGCCTATGTTCTCCTCTAGGATTTTGATGGATTCCTGTTTCACATTGAGGTATTCCATCCATTTTGAGTTTATCTTTCTGTATGGTATAAGAGAATGGTCGAGTTTCATTCTTCTGTATATAGCTGTCCAATTTTCCCAGCACCATTTATTGAAGAGACTGTCTTTTTTTCCATTGCATATTTTTTTCCTGCTTTGTCGATTATTTGACCATAGCATTGAGGGTCCATCAGGCAACGTGATGCCCCCAGCTTTGTTTTTCTTTTTCAACATTTCCTTGGCAATTTGGGATCTTTTCTGATTCCATACAAATTTTAGGATTGTTTGTTCCAACAACTTGAAAAATGCCTTTGGTATTTTGATCAGGATGGTGTTGAAGGTAAAGATTGCTCTGGGTAGCATAGACATTTTAACAATGTTTATTCTTCCGATCCATGAACATGGAATGTTTTTCCATGTTTTTTGTGTCTTCTTCAATTTCTTTCATGAGTGTTCTGTAGTTCCTTGTGTATAGATCCTTTACCTCTTTGGTTAGGTTTATTCCAAGATATCTTATGGTTTTTGGTGCTACTGTAAATGGAATCGTTTCTCTAATTTCTCTTTCTACAGTTGCATTGTTAGTGTATAAGAAAACAACTGATTTCTGTGCATTGATTTTGTATCCTGCCACATTACTGAATTGCTGTTTGAGTTCTAGTAATTTGGGGGTGGAGTCTTTTGGGTTGTTCACATAAAGTGTCACGTCATCTGTGAAGAGAGTTTGATTTCTTTTTTGCCAATTTGAATACCTTTTATTTCTTTTCACTGTCTTATTGCTGTTGCTAGGACTTCCAGTTCTATTTTGAACAATAGTGGTGAGAGTGGGCATCCTTGTCCTGTTCCTGATCTTAGGGAAAGGCTTTCAGCTTTTCCCCATTGAGGATGATATTCGCTGTGGGTTTTTCATAGATGGATTTTATGAAATTGAGGAATGTTCCCACTATTCCTATACTCTGAAGAGTTTTAATCAGGAAAGGATGCTGTATTTTGTCAAATGCATTTTCTGCAACAATTGAGAGGACCATATAGTTCTTCTCTCTCCTCTTATAAATGTGTTCTATCACATTGATTGATTTGCAAATGTTGAACCACCCTTACAGCCCAAGGATAAATCCCACTTGGTCGTGGTGGATGCTTTAATATACTGTTAATATACTGTTTGATCCTATTAGCTAGGATTTTGTTGAGAATTTTGGAATCCATATTCATCAGGGATATTAGTCTGAAATTCTCCTTTTTGATGGGGTCTTTGCCTGGTTTGGGGATCAAGGTAATGCTGGCCTCATAAAATGAGTCTGGAAGCTTTCCTTCTGTTTCTATTTTTTGAAACAGCTTCAGGAGAATAGGTATTATTTCTTCTTTGAATGTTTGGTAAAATTCCCCAGGGAATCCATCAGGCCCTAGACTCTTGTTTTTGGGGAAGTTTTTGATCACTGCCTCAATCTCGTTACTGGTTATTGGTCTATTCAGGTTGTCAACTTCTTCCCATTTCAGTCTTGGTAGTTTATAGGTTTCCAGGAGGGCATCCATTACTTCCAGGTTGCTTCATTTATTGGAATAGAGTCGTTGATAATAATTTCTAATAATTGTTTCTATTTCCTTGGTGTTAGTCGTGATCTCTCCCCTTTCATTCATAATTTTATTAATTTGGGTCCTTTCTCTTTTTTTTGGATAAGTTTGGCCAGTGGTATTAATTCTTTCAAAGAACCAGTTTCCAGTTTCATTGATCTGCTCTACTGTATTTCTGGTTTCTAATTCATTGATCCCTGCTCTAATCTTAATTATTTCTCTTCTAATGATGCCTAAATAATGCTTAGGCATCATTTGTTGTTTTTCTCCAGTTATTTAAGGTGTAAAGTTAGTTGGTGAGTTTGGAATTTTTCTATTTTTTTGAGTGAGGCTTGGATGGCTATGTATTTCCCCTTAGGACCTCCTTTGCAGTATCCCATAGGTTTTGGACCGATGTGTTTTCATTCTCATTGGTTTCCATGAATGTTTAAGTTCTTCTTTGATTTCCTGGTTGACCCAAATGTTCTTTTTTGTTTTTATTATGTTATGTTAATCACCATACATTACATCATTAGTTTTTGATGTAGTGTTCCATGATTCATTGTTTGCATATAACACCCAGTGCTCCATTCAGTACATGCCCTCTTTAATACCCATCACCAGGCTAACCCATCCCCCCACCCCCTTCCCCTATAGAACCTTCAATTTGTCTCTCAGAGTCCATAGTCCCTCATGGTTCTTCTCCCCCTTCAATCTCTCCCCTTCGTTTTTCTCTTCCTGCTAACGTCTTTTTTTTTTTTTAACATATAATGTATTACTTGTTTGAGAGGTATAGGTCTGTGATTCACAGTCTTACACAATTCACAGTGCTCACCATAGCACATACCCTCCCCAATGTCTATCACCCAGTCACCCCATCCCTCCCACCCCCCACCACTCCAGTAACCCTCAGTCTGTTTCCTGAGATTAAGAATTCCTCATATCAGTGACCCAAACGTTCTTAAGCAGAGTGTTCTTTAGCTTCCAAGTGTTTGAATTTCTTCCAAGTTTTTTCTTGTGATTGAGTTCCAGTTTTAAAGCATTATGGTCTGAGAATATGCAGGGAATAATCTCAATCTTTTGGTATCAGTTGAGACCTGATTTGTGACCCAGTATGTGGTCTGTTCTGGAGAAAGTTCCATGTGCATATGCGAAGAATGAGTATTCTGTTGTTTTAGGGTGGAATGTTCTATATTTATCTATGAGGTCCATCTGGTCCAGTTTGTCACTCAAAGCTTTTGTTTCTTTGTTGATTTCCTCTTAGATGATCTGTCTATTGCTTAGAGTGGAGTGTTGAGGTTTCCTACAATTAACACATTATTATCAATATGTCTCTTTATTTTAGTTAACATTTGGCTTATGTAGTTGGCTGCTTCCATGTTGGGGGCATAGATATTTACAATTGTTAGATCTTCTTGTTGGATAGACCCTTTAAGAATGATATAATGTCCTTCTGTGTCTCTAACTACAGTCTTTAGCTTAAAATCTAATTTGCCTGATATGAGAATTGTTACCCCAGCTTTCTTTTGAGGTCCACTGGCATGAAAGATTATTCCCCATCCCTTCACTTTAAGTTTGGATATATCTTTATGTTCAAACTGAATCTCTTATAGACAGCATATGGATGGGTCCTGTCTTTTTATCCAATCTGCAACCCTGTGCTATTTTATGAGACCATTTAGGCTGTTCACGTTGAGAGTGACTATTAAAAGTTATGATTTTATTGTCATCATGTTGCCTGTGAAGTCCTGGTTTCTATTGATTATCTCTGTAAATTTCTGTTCTATATCACTTTTGGGGTCTTTCTCCTTTTATGGAACCCCTCTTAATATTTCTTGCAGGGCCAGCTTAGTAGTCACATATTCCTTCAGTTTCTGCCAGTCCTGGAAGCTCTGTATCTCTCCATCCATTCTAAATGACAGCCTTGCCGGATAAACTGTTCTTGGCTGCATTTTCTTCTTATTTAGTACCCTAAATATATCTTGCCAGCCCATTCTGGTTTGCCAGGTCTCTGTGGATAGGTCTGACATTATTCTGATGTTCCTCCCTCTGTACATAAGGAATCTCTTCCCCCTAACTGCCCTTAAGATGGTTTCCTTGGTTCTGAGATTTGCAAGTTTTACTATTACATGCTGGGCTGTTGGTCTATTCTCCTTAATCTTGAGAGGCGTCCTCTCTGCCTCTAAGACATGAATGCTTGTTTCATTCCCCAGATTAGGAAGTTCTCATCTACAATTTGATCAAATATATTTTCTAGTCCTCTCTCTCTCTCCACCCCCTTAGGGATCCCAATAATTCTGACATTGGAATATTTCATGGCGTCACTTATTTCTCTAATTCTGTTTTCATGGATTTTAAACTGTTTGTTCTAGGCCTCCTCCTGTTCCTTCTTTTCTATCAGCTTGTCTTCTAGATCACTAATTCATTCTTCTGCCTCATTTAACCTAGCTGTTAGAGTATCTAGATTAGATTGGATCTCATTGATAGCATTTTTAAGTTCTGCCAGATCAGCTCTCATTTCTGCCCTTAGAGGCTCTATGTTGCCTTTAATCATTTTCTCCATTCTAGCTATTGTCTTCATAACTGTTACCCTGAAGTCTATTTCTGACATCTTGCTTATACCTATATCCATTTGTTCTGTGGCTGAAGTTACAGTCTCCAAGTCTTTCCTATTTTGGGGGTTCCTCCTCTTAGTCTTCTGTTGAGGGGTGGTTGAGGGAATGTACAGAGTCCAAATTATTGACCACAACCCAAGCAAGATGGTACTTTTTTCTAGGGACCTTAGGGTTGTTGGCCTCTTGTTCTTCCTGCCTGCTTCTGGGGGAGGGGCCTGCCACATTATTACTCAGGCAACCCTGTTTGGGCAGAGTTGCCCTGCCCCCTGTGGGGGGACGATGGGCTCAGTGAAAACTGGTTTTGGGGGGCTATTGTTCTCTGGCGGCTTTCCCTGGCGGCTTTCCACATCTCTTCTGCGAGTCAGAGCAGAAGAGACCGTTTCCAACCCTCTGCCTCAGAGCAGAGAGACCTCAGTCTGCTCTTCAGTGAGCTCTCCAGGCCACACTGTCTCCATTTCTGTCTGTGCTGCTAAAACCACAGCATCCTGGGTTGTGCGCCCCACAGCAGCACTCCCAGCCCTCGCCTCTGGGTCCAGGCATGTCTCTGCCCTTTGTCCTAAAACCGTCAGCCACCCCCAGTTCACATGGCGCCCCCGCAGCTCCATGTTTCAGTCCAGGGTGCTGCCCTAAAGTCCTTTCCCCACCACTACCAGTCTGCGAGTGTGTTCCCGGTCCCCAGCATGGGATGCTTTTGCACTGCTCCTATGTTATTTCACCTTCCTGGCTCAAGCACTTATGGCAGCTCCTTCTCCCTTCCATTTATCTTCTGATATCTGCCCCTGGAATCATGGCTCCTTGCTTCATACCTCGAGACCAGCCACTGGAGATACTGTTTGTAGAGCTCCAGATATATCTTCTTACATCTCAGGCTGATTTTGTGGATGTTCAGAGTGGTCTTGTAGATACCCAGCTCAATTCAGGGGACTGGTTGAAATAGGGTCTCCTACTCCTCTGCCATCTTTGTCCCCACAACTCCACATTTCAACAACATGATTGACAGTTCCTAAAGGAAATTATTTTTAAAAAGGCATAACCCAGATGTTCCCTCATTTGACCAACTCCATCTAAGTTTAGATGTGTAGAAGAGTTTAGATATATCCAGAGTTTTCTAAAATAAGGTTTCAGGACAATGACAGTAGATTAAGGAAGAAAACATGGAGGAATGAAGTCCTAATTATTATACATGCATATTTTTTGACAGTAGGGGGAAACCTTTTATAAATAAGTTACAAACAAAGAAAAGGCAAATAAATAATTTTGTACAAGAAATTTAACACATTCTGTACATTGTATTCACACTTTGCTGTCATTATTTGTACAAACTTCATATTTTACTTGACCATCACCATCAATATCTGCTTCCCTGATCATTTCATCAACTTCATCTGTTAACTTCTCTCCCAGGTTTGTCATCATATGGCAAAGCTCAGTTGTACTAATATAGCCATTGTTATCCTTATCAAACACACTGAATGCTTCTCTAATTTCTTCTTCACTGTGTCTTTCATTTTTCTTGCCATCATGTCAGAAATTCCAGGGAGTCAATTGTGCCATTACCATCAGCACCTACTTCATTAACCATGTCCTATAACTCTGCTTCTGTAGAATTCTGCCTAAGAGATTTCATTACAGTTCCCAGTTCCTTTGTTGTTATAGTTCCATCACAATCTTTGTCAAATAGTGAAAAAGCTTCTTTGAATTCTGCAATCTGTTCTTCAGTCAGTTGGTTGGCCATGCTATAAGTGCTACAGGTCTCTGAGAAATGACTACAGAATCTCTCAGTTCGATTGCCCCAAATGGATTCATATTTGATATTTGAGTATTTTAAATCATCCTTGCATCCCAGGGATAAATCTCACTTGGTCATGGTATATAATCCTTTTGATTAGTTCTTAAATTGAATTTGCTAATATGTTGAGAATTTTTGCATCTTTGTTTATCATGGCTATTAGTCTATAGTTTTTTTTTCATATGGTAATTCTATTTTTAATTTTTGAGGAACCTCCATACTGTTTTTCATAATGACTGCACCAGTTTGCATTCCCACAACAGTGCATGAGGATTCCTTTTTCTCCACATCCTTGTTAACACTTGTTTATTGTTTTTGATTTTAGCCATTCTGACAGGTGTAAGATGATATCTTATTGTGGTTTTAATTTGTGTTTCCTTGATAATTAGTGATGTTGGACATCTTTACAGGTGACTATTGGTCATCTGTTTGTCTTTGGGGAAATGTCTTTGTCTTCTGCCCATTTTTTAACTGGATTATTTATTTTTTGGGTGTTTAGTTTTATCTGTTCTTTATATATTTTGGATACTAAGGCCTTATTGGATATATCATTTGCAAATATCTTCTCCCATACATAGGTTGTCTTTTTGTTTTGTTGGTTGTTTCCTTTGCTGTGCAGAGCTTTTTATTTTGATGTAGTTCTTTTTTTCTTCTTGTACTGTCCTTATCAGACTTTCATATCAGGGGAATGCTGGCTCCATAGAATGAGTTTCGCATTCTCCTCTTAAATTTTTGGAAGAGTTTGAGAAGGATTAGCATTAATTCTTCCCTAAGTTATTGGTAAAATTCATCTGTAAGCCATCTGGTCCTGGAGGTGTCTGTGTTTGGAAGTTGTTTTTTTTTTTTTATGATTGAAGTATAGTTGACATACAATGTTATATTAGTTTTAGGTGTTCAACATACTGATTTGACAATTCTATATATTTACACAATGTTTACCATGATTAAGTGTAGTTACCACCTGTCACCATACAATGTTATTACAATATTATTGATTATACTCCCTATGCTATACTTCTGATCCTGATAGCTTATTTATTTTATAATGGAAAATTTGTACCTCTTAATCCTCTTCACCTACTTCACCCATCCCCCACCTCCCTCCCCTCTGGCAACCACCAGTTTGTTCTCTGTATTTATGAGTCTGTTTCTGTTTTGTTTGTTTCTTCATTTGTTTTGTTTTTAAGATTCCACATATAAATGAAATCATGATATCTGTCTTCCTTTACCTTATTTTGCTTAGTGTAATATTTTCTGGGTTGTTACAAAATGACAAGATCTCATTTTTTTATGGCTGAGTAGTGTTCTACTGTGTGTGTGTGTGTGTGTGTGTGTGTACCACACTTCTTTATCCATTGTAGGATTGCTGACATTGACTCCATATTTGGCCCTTCATCTTGTTTATGCCCATGTGATGACCTCCCTCAGGGTTGTGTGTTTGAGGCACCTTGGAAGTTAACGTACACTGTGACTGGAATGTGAGACTTGTTCTGATCTTCCCTATAGTGATGCACAGAAAGCAACCCTTCAGATAACTAGTAGACATGACTGGTGCATAAGGTGCCACTTTAGATTATCCTTTGATCTCACCAGAATACCCCTTGCTGTATAAAAGCTGTGGATTAAAGTCTGGACTTGGGCAGAAAGTAGCTGCTTTAGTGTCTGAATTATCTGTCTGCTCCATTCACCCATTAGTAAGTTATCCTGAACAAATTCTGTAAACAGTATGGAGTGACTTGCATTGTTTTTTTGGTCTCAAAATGGCTTCTTGGTCTGGAGGATATTTTACTGTCCCTCCTTCACCTTCTAACATCCATTCATCTTCAGTGGACACTTAGGTTGTGTCCATATCTTGTTTATTGAAAGTAATGTTGCAGTAAATATCAAGGTGCCTATATTTTTTTTTCAAATTAGTCTTTTTGTTTTCTTTGAGTAAATTTACTGGGTAAATACCCAGTAGTGGAATTACTAGGTCATTTGGTCTTTCTATTTTTAATTTTTTGAGGAACATCTGTATAGTTTTCCACAGTGTTTACACCATTTTACATTCCCACCAGCAGTGCACTGGATACTGATTCAATTCCTTACTCATTATTGGTCTGTTCATACTTGCTATTTTGTCCTGGTTCAGTCTTGGTAGGTTGAATGAGTCTAGGAAATTATCCATTTCTTCTAGGTTATGTAATCTGTTGGGTATAATTGTTCATAGTAGTCTCTTATAATCTTATGCATTTCTGTAGTGTCACTTATTATTTCTCCTTTTTCATCTCTAATTTTATTTATTTGAGTCATCTCTCTTTTTTCTCAGTATTGCTAAAGTATTGTCAATTTTGTTTATCTTTTTGAAAATCTCACTATTATTTTCATTGATCCTTTTTTTTCTCATGTCTATTTCATTTACCTCTACTCTAATCTTTATTTTTTTCTTTCCCTTAAATTTGGGTTTAATTTGCTTTTTTCCCCCTAACTCCTTTAAACATAAAGTTAGATTATTTGTCATCTTGCTTATTTCCTAATATATACACTTACCACTATTAATTTCCCTTTCAGAACTGCTTTTGTGCCATCCTATAGGTTTTGGTAAGTTATGTTTCTGTTTTCATTTGTTTCTAAGTATTTCTTGATTTTCATTTTTATTTCTTTTTTGATCTGTTGGTTGTTGAGGAGTGTGTTGTTTAGTGTCCACATATTTGCAGATTTTCCAGCATTCCTCATTTTGATTTCTAGTTTTGAACCATTGTAGTAAAAAAAAAAAGTACTTGGTATGATTTCAATCTTTTATACATTTGCTAAGATTTGTTCTGTCTTATCATATGATCTATCCCTTACAGTGTTCTTTGTGCACTTGAAAATGTGTATTCTGCTTTTTTTAGGTGGAATATTCTATACATGTCTGTTAGGTCAATTTGTTATAATGTATGTTTCAAGTCCATTATTTCCTTGTTGATTTTCTCTCTATATTATTTTATCCATTATTGAAAGTGAAATGTTGAAGTATCCTACTGTTATTGTATTATTGTTTATTTCTCATTTTGGATCTGTTAGCATTTGCTTAATATATTTAGGTACTTCAATGTTGGGTGTGTATATATTTATGATGGCCATATTTTTTTGATGCATTGATCTTTTTATCATTATATAATGATCTTCCTTATCTCTTGTTACTTCTTTGGCTTAAAGTCTATTTTGTCTGATATAGCTACCCTTACTTTCTTTTGGTTTCCACTTTTATAGCATATCTATTTCCATCCCTTCACTTTGAGTTTATATGTGCCCTTAAATCTGAAATTGGCCCTTTTTAGGCAGCATATAGTTGATTTTTTTAAATCTACCCAGCCATTGTGTACCTTTTGATTGGTAAGTTCAATCCCTTTATATTTAGGATAATTATTGGTATATAGAACTTACTAGTGCCATCTTACTTTTGGTTGTTTTGTATTTCCATTGTTTCTTTTTCCTTTTATGTCTGTGTATTTTTGTAAATTGGTTAATTTCCATAGTGCTGTTTCCCCTTTCTTTGTCTTTGTGGATCTACTCTAGGTTTCTGCTTTGTGGTTGCTTATTACATTATTTAAAATGTCCAATAGATAAAACAGTACATTTTGGCTGATAGAAACTTATCTTTGAATGTCTATAAAGTCTCCACTCTTTTATTCTTTTCTTTTATTGTTGATATTACAATTTACTTCTTTTATGTTATGTATTTGTTAACAATTTATTGTAGTTATAGTTTAATTATTTTTTTTTAACTTTTATACTGTAGCTGTGGTTTTAGCACACCATCTTAATATAGTTACAGTTTTCTAAGTCTATTTTTCACCTTTACCAGTGTGTCATGTACTTTCATATGTTTTCTTGTCACTGATTAGTGTCTTCATTGATGGAAACTGAATAATGAGTACGTGGGGGTTCATTATACTAATTGCTCCTCTTTTGAATATATTTGAACTTTTCCATAGTTACACACAGATTTATATGCATCTAAGTAAAAACGTTAACCTCATGTAGTGACATAGAGCAGTACTGTGATTTCACACCATTTTTAACCCAGTATTACATATTTTACTTTTTTAAAAATTTTTTCAAAGATTTTATTTTTATTTAGTTGACAGAGCATGAGAGAGCACAAGTAGAGGGAGTGGCAGAGGGAGAGGGAGAAGCAGGCTCCCCACTGAGCAGGATCTCAGGACTCTGGGATCATGACCTGAACTTTATGCAAGCATGGTGGGAGTCTTATGGTAAGGCTACTTCTTTCATGCTTTCATTCCTTGAGCCCGGTACTTGGACCATTAGTGTTTTAAGCTGGTTTTGTTTATTTATTTTTTTCTCAATATTAGATTAGCATTTTTAAAAGTATGAATGATACTCGTCATTGTACAAGTTGTGGATATTCAATATTGCATAGAAAAGACTGAAAAAAATCTTCCTGTTATGCCCGGAATCAAACTTTGAAGAGCAAAAGCTCAGGTTTGCCTCTGAACTTTGCTTCTGAAGCCCTTGCAGAAAGAAAACACTGGGGTCAGGGTGATAAGTTTAATGACAGTTCCTCCCTTCCAAAGAACATTTGCTCTATTATTCTTTGAAGAGATTCAAGAAGGCAAAGGTAAGGCATCAAATAGGAGTTATGCTTATAGAAGAATTAGCAGATGTGTAGTAAGGAGTTAGGTAAATAAAACTTAGTCAAGAAAAAATAGAAGAAATGTGGTCTTGACAAAATCAAGTAAGTGAGGAAGTTCTATTGAGGAAATGGTTAATGAAGTTTAAGAAAGTTACAGTACACTGCCTTGTTTCCCAAACACACATCACATCCTCTATAATTGAGGAATAAGTAAGTTAAAAGAGCCACATTTACTTGAGAGTTTACCTCTCACTCCTTCCCCCCAAATATGTAGTGAAGGCAGTGAAGTTACTTCTGGTCTGACTCTAGGAAGGCACAGAAAATGTGTATACGTGATTTGAGGGCATTGGAAGCATGGGCCAGATCCCATATTTATATTCCATTATTTTCTTCATGTTTACCAAAAAATTGGAGATTTCTCTTTAGAAAAGCTTTTACCACTTCCTTTTTTAAAAAAAGATTTTATTTATTTATTTGACAGAGAGAGAGAGAGACAGCGAGAGAGGGAACACAAGCAGGGAAGTGGGAGAGGGAGAAGAAGGCTTCCCACTGAGCAGGGAGCCCGATGCAGGGCTGGATCCCAGGACCCTGGGATCATGACCTGAGCTGAAGGCAGACGTTTAATCACTGAACCACCCAGGTGCCCCACTTTTACTACTTCCTAGGAAATTATTTCTGCAGTAGCCAAAATGTGTAATTCCTTTTTTTTCCTTTTTCCTTTATTTTTTTATTTTTTAAGGTTTATTTTTTTAAAATTCTGTTAGTGTAATATTGGTTTCAAGAGTGGAACTTAGTGATTCATCACTTATATAACACCCCAGGTTCATCACAAGTTCCCTCCTTAGTACCCATCACTCATTTAGCCATCCCCTGCCCATCTCCCCTCCAGCAATCCTCAGTTTGTTCAAACTGTAATTCTTAACAACTTGGTTATTACAGAAGATATCCAGGCCTCACCAAAGCACTAAGGATATAGACAAGATAAAGAGGGAGTTGCTAAAGTGGAAAAAAGAGAACTGAGATGAGAAAAGGGCCAGAGACAATTGTACTATCTTTGCATTTTTTGTTTGTTTTTAGATCTGTTTTTGGAAGAGTAGAGGGGCACAGTGGAAAATTGTGGGTTTTTTTCCCTGGCAAACTACAAAACAAATCAGGCTATCAGGTCTTAACAACCCTTAAGACTAAAGAGAAAACATTCCCTCTGTCACTTAATCTTTTCTGCCCATAAACTATATTCTAGAAAATACAGGATATTGTCATTCAAATAAACTTGGTCAACAAGTGAGTGTGAGGAATAATCTTAGTAGGGTCTGTATAGGAAAGAGTTTATCTGTGGGAGAAGTGGATGGCAGGGAGTGGAGTAAGATGGGGGAAGTTCCTCATCTTTCTATTTGAGAATAGAATGCACCTCTCCAGGGAGAGAAAGGGAGAGTGAAGCCTCATGGGACTTATATATGTGTGTGTGAATACTGAAAAAAATACTCAAGTGTATCATTTTCTGAAAAAGTCATTAAATATACCTTGATTTCAGGAAGCAGAAAATATGTAATTACAGAGACCATCTTTATTATTAAAATACAAATTATAAGTTACTGATGTAAGTAAATTCCAAGTGTAACATTTTCACAGTGTCTTGGAAGCAAAAACAGAAAGATGATATAAAAATGAAGTTGCACAAAAGTTCCACTTATGTACTCTTTCAGATCAAGGTAGCTTGATCTGTTGTTCCTAGGGCAGATGGTTCCTTTTGTATGGAATTAAGGGTTAATAGAATTAGCTGCTTACCTAAATGACACTGAAAACATAAAAACCATTTGAATATAATAATAATAATAATAACAATAACAATAATGACAATAATAATAACATGGAAATCACCCCATATTCAAAATCTCTGTTTTTGGAATAATTATGTGTATGTTTTGGAATCAGAACTCAAAAAAAACTTTATATAGGAAATGTGAGTTTATTTATCTTGAATTGTATATTACTATAGTTGAAGGTGCTTATTTTTTGCACCTTGGTTTCATTGAACGCAGAGAGTGATAAATGGGAGATTCAAAAAGAAGATTTTCCAAGGAAAAGAGAAGCTCAGAGAGGAGACTGCTGTCCAGATGGCAGCTACAGTAGCACATCCCTCCTACTCCTAAAAGCAATGCTTTTCTCCTGGAAATAAAGTCCAGAGTTGGAAGGGGAAAAATCAAAAAGAAAAAGGAAACAAGCAGAGATGTGAGAAGCTGACATATTGTGATTAGATAGATAGATAGATGATTGATGTATAGATAGTGGATATATTTCTTAGAATTATGGTAACAAAGTAGGTGATCACTTACTATATGTAATTTGAAAGACACTGCTGTAAAATCCACTTTCTTAAAAAAATCTTCCCCTCCAGTTTTCTTCAGTGTCTTTCATCCTTCCATTAAAAGTAAGGTATTAACACTTTGAATTATGGTTTATTCCTAAAACTTGAATTCAGATAACCCTGGGCATGTCACTAGCACCTTAGTATGAATAAATTGATCAGATTACTGACTAAAAGAACAAGCGAATACGACAGAAGGAAAAACATATCGATGGGGAAGAGAGGTAAATGAAGTAAATTACAATACTTAATACAAACTTAGATGGGCAGACCTGGGGAGAAGTAAAGCTACACAGCATAACAATACAGAACACTTGTCCTTCCTCCAGTGATGTAAATGATCTGCAAGGGCTTCTGGACCACCTAATAAATGGGCTCTAACCCCCTCAAACATTCCTCTAAGAAAGTCATTAATGTCCTGGAAATATTTCCTCTCCTTTTTAGAAAAAAATAGATATGTTTAAAGTAACATTAATATGCTAATAAAATTAAATCAAAATGACCCTAAAAGTGTAATCCATGCTGTCATTAAAACAAAATGACCCTAAAAAGTGTAATCCATGCTAATCTAAAAAATAGTAAACAAATATAGTATAGACAAATATAAGTACCCACAAAATTATTACTTGTGATCCCATTACAATGCTAAATTATATTCAAACACAAATCACTTTAAAGCAAACAGACCAGACATAGTTACAGTTATTCTTTTTAAAACACAATTTAACACTCATTTAGAACTCATATAACACATCAAAATATGTAACTTACAATGAATAATAAGGAGATAAACACTATTGCTAGCAGCACAAAGTCCGTTTTCTAATAGGGTGTTATTTTAATAACAAAGTACAAACAAAATCAATACTTGTCTAGAGAAAACATTAGAAAATTTTCCATTCCTCTCAGATATTAGAATTAATTTTGATTTATCAGTTCCCCCCCAATCATTTAGTATCATAACTGTGTCCCTAAAACAACTCCTTTCTTATAAAAATATGATGGAGCCCTTGGTTGATTTCCACATTCCTTCTAGATGAAAAGTAGCATGTGTCTTTATTATATAGCACACAGATTTTTAAGTAGACCATCATTTTAAATTAGAGCTTTTTGCTAAAACATGTTTCAAAGTACCATAATATTTTAGACCTCTGATTTAATTATGACTCATATCTTGGGTCTGCTACCTGCATACTAGTACCAAACAGGTAACAGGCAAATAACTGTAAGGGGAGTCCAATGCTGCCAAAATTAATCTTTTGCAGTTTTTTTTTTTTTTCAAAAAAGGTGAAAGAATCTCCTTCCTTAGCTGCTGGGAGGTAGGCTGTGCAGGATTCACAATGGTATGACTGAGGCAAAGCTGGACCAGAAAAAATTCTGAAGACTCTAGGGTCCACATGCCTGGCTGCCTTCAGTTCATGAAGGTGGCTTGATAGTCACCTCTTAAATTAAGAAATACAATGTGGTGAAGCTTTTAAGAGGTGTACCCATCCATTTATTTTTTTGTTCTGGCCTAAGCTTAGTAATTAATTAGTGCACTACTTCTTTCATAGGCTCAAAAAGTGCAGTAACCTGTCAGAGATATTCAGTGATACTTTAGAAGCATGGTGGTAACTCCCTCTATTAGGTAAGTCCATACATTCCAATAGGTATTCTTTAGAAATAGTTTAAGAGAACCGGAACTGTGATTGTCACTTATCTGCTGTCTTCTGGACCTATAGAGGCAATTTAGGTCACATTGTATGCACTTTGGAGAGCTATCTGACCTGGGTGGATTCAATATGACATCTTATATAATCATAGAGCTTACTGTATGTGAATTTGTTTCTTGTTCTTACTTTAAACATACCAGAGGCCTGAGTTCAGATTTTCATTTTACGAATAAGTGTGACAGATGATGTTTCATATTGACACTTAAATGAAGAAAATAGTTATTTGGGTCTTCAAACCCTAAAGTATAATCACACATGGGCGATGAAAATGGTCCCATGTTTATCCCACTTTGTTTTCACAGAATATCATATTGTCCATCCTAGTTAAAATACACTCAAAATATGGTATTTGAATATAAACTGTGATTACTAGTATAGATAGACAACTACATTGCCTCTAAATACAGAGACTCAGTGTCCATTGCAGCAAAACTAAGTGCTTATGATGAGCCCAAGCTAATAGTCTCTGTGTCTTAGGTTCACATAAAACTGATGACTCTAATTGAGTGCATATATATAGAATGTCACTGAAGTTTTACAGTTTAAATCCTGACTTAATAAGAAATTATTACATGGACATGTCAACAACAGTGATAGTGGAATACAATGCTTTAAACAGGTTCTGTTATAAAGATGTGAATTCCTCATATAGGTAAGATAGAGCATAAATGAAAAGCTGTAAGTGCTTCCTGTAATTACTTTCCAGTGGCTTGCATTTTCAGACCACATTCAGGTTTTGTTTTAAATTAGCATAATTCAGTTGTCAGAGTAGAAGTGGTATGGTTGCTTACAAATGATTTTGCATGGAGTTGGATGCTATCTTGTCTTGAAAGTCGTCTTCTGAACTCATTAGTGGTGAAGTAGTATATGACTGGGTCAAGACAGGAATTCAGACTAGCAAGACAGAGGGCAACAGAATGAAATATTAGAATCACCCTTCTGGCTAGGCAGCTCTGAATTTTGTTGGACTTGACCAGGAAATCTAAGGGAAAACTGAAGTGATAAGGTGCAAAGCAAATTAGGAATACTCCTGCACAGGTTAGAATCATCTTCAAGGCTTTCTTTTTCTCCCCAAGATCCTGGGCCACAGGATATTTATCATGCAGTGATAAAACTGTCTTCCAGGTACAATATAGGACAATCAGAAGAGGAGTGACAAACCCAATCAACTCGCCAATGGTCATCATGGCAACAGAGTGGGCCAGATTGACATTCCTGGTAGGAAGATCCACAAAGCATTTGGTTCTGTTGCCTGAAGTGTCGTCACTGGTTCTGAGGAGAGGGAAGAGCAGACAGGCAAGGCAGATGATCAACCAGCCAGCAATGCTGATGTATAGGTCATATTTCTGTTTGCAGTCATGGAAGCGAAAGGGGTACATGAGAAACCAAAATCGTCGCACACTTATGCAGACCAAGAAGTAGATGCTTGCGTACATGTTGACATACTTCAGGTAGAAACAGAACATGCAGAGGCCAGGCCCAAATGGCCAGTCATAATTCAAGTAGTAAAAGATCCTCAGTGGCAGGGAGAGAACTTGTAGTAAGTCAGCAATGGCTAAGTTTATCATGAATATCACAGCCCGTTTGGTTTCTTTCATATAGCCATAAAATACCCATAAGGCTAATATGTTTCCTATGAGACCTGGTACAAGAATTACAGTATATGTCACTGCATAGATAAAATATCGAAAATCTGTCTTATATCCATCTGGCCCAGCACATGTATCATTAGCAGGCATGTTTCCTTCCAGAGCAACTGTCTTCACCAAATGGTGGTTCAAAACATAAATTCACAATTAACTGCCACTCTTTCTAAAAGACCTAATATCAGTGGATTGGAGAGAGTGAGTATAAAATAAACTCCTTTTTACTGAATTGGTCTGAGCCTCTACATATAATTTTGGGGCTTTTCAAAGAACTATTGGCATATTCACCTTGGATTTTTTTATAGTAATTACACTGAAGTCTAGTGTACAAGCACAGATAACAAGCTGTTATAATTTTTCCCTTTTGTTTACTGTTATAAGGCCTTCTGGGACATCATGACAGTTGATTCTTTCCCATTTGAATCATGAATGTGCCACATAGCAGCTTTTCAAATTTCCATATGATGATAGCCATCTCTTTACAGGTGTTTGACAGGCTGTTTTTTCTTATGATTGTCTCACATAGAAGAAAGGTTTGCTTTAGTACTCAGTGAGTCCGCAGTTCTTCAGAGGTGATTAACTTGGATAGATCAGCTTTCTGAGACTTTTTCATTTATGTGTTGAAAGCTAAAAAGTGGGAAACAAAGGCAGAGCTGCAAGTGAAAAAACAAATAATTCAATTATTGTCTGGCACTTCTTACAAAAAACCGAAAAGCCTATGTGTACAAAAATCTGTTTATTTGAAGGAAAATTCTGATGTAAGTGAAGGTGACAAGCCAATTTCTATAAATTACTTTAGAATCACAGGAAAGTATAGCTAGAAGTAACCTGAAAGGTAATATAGTCTGTGACTATGAACCAACTTTATTTGAGAGCTTGTTAGAAATGCCAAGACTCTCAGGCCCCACTTAGGACCTGCTGAATCACTCTGTAGTTTAACAAGAGCCACAGGTGATTTTTATGCATATTAACATTTGAGAGGTTCTGATTTAGACCACTGATTCACAAACCACATTTCGGACTTATCTGATGGAGTTAAAAAAAAAAATTCAGCTTTCTGTAAGTTTCCTGGTGTCTCCTCCAGAGATCCTGATTCAGTATATAAGGCCTCAAATTCATATTTTTAAAAATTTCCCACATGATTCAGATATAATTGACTGAGCATTTCTCCTTGAACCATCATTATAGGGGCCACTGACTTGGTCAAAATCCTTCTCAGATGTCTGAAAATAAGTGGGTAACCAACCTCTCTTTAAATACTTCATTTACATGGGTCATTTAGTCACCTTTCAATTATCCAAGATAACAGACCAGAGTACCAGTAGAGAGAATCAAAATTCCAAGATAGTTGACTCAGCTGGATCCATGACCTTTGGTCTGAGGTAAACAAATTTTAGCTTAGGGACTTGGATAGTTGCCTTAAGGCTGCTGAAATTTGGGAGGATTTAATTGACTTTAAAGTTATGTGGGAAGACGATGGACTCTGAAAAACAAACTGAGGGTTCTAGAGGGGAGGGGGGTAGGAGGATGGGTTAGCCTTGTGATGGGTATTAAATAAGGCACGTTCTGCATGGAGCACTGGGTGTTATGCACAAACAATGAATCATGGAACACTACATCAAAAACTAATGATGTAATGTATGGTGATTAACATAACAATAAAAAATTTAAAAAAAGATGTGGGAAGAACAAAAATGAAATAGGAATTATGAAACATTCTGCTTTATATTATCAAATCTATGGGCTTTAAAGTGTGCTTGATTCAGCCCCTGAAGGAATTGTTTTGTTATTACTTTGCCTCAATTGCTTGGTAAGAAAAATAGCATGTTTTGTTCAAAGATATGGTGTTCATTTTAACAAAAAGGCCTGATGAATGATATGAACTGATTGAAGAGGTTAAATACTTGAGATTTCTTAGGTAAGGACAAAGTAGAGAGATGGCATTATAAAATACAAGGAAGCATAGCTGTAAAGAATAACATCAATATTGAAAGTGATTAAAATTAGAGATTGTTTAGTTCTCAAACTGAAATACATCTTTATAATATTTGCACAGGTAGTGATTTTGGATAAGTGACAGGCAAAATTGGGTGGCAGACCAAACAATCAAAAGCCCTGGGTTTTCAATTTCCTTTTAACTATACAGAAGTCACTGTCTTCTATTGTCACTGAATAGACATTAGAGGTTTATACAAATATACATCCAGTCAACCTCTAGTGTACATCCATCTTCCCTATCATGGGCAATGACTCTTAAATCTATATTTCATTTGAGTTGTAGCTCTCTTTCCAACTATATATAAGAACTCTTCTCTTGAATGTTTCATTATCACCTCTAAATTCAACACATGAACATGAAGTTATCTTTAATATTTATTCAAAATATGTCTTATCTTGGGTGGCTCAGTCGTTATGTGTCTGCCTTCAACTTAGGTCATGATCCCAGGGTATTGGAATTGAGCCCCATGTCGGGCTCTCTGCTCACCAAGGAGTCTGCTTCTCCCTCTCCCACTCCCCCTGCTTGTGTTCCCTCTCTAGCCGTCTCTCTCTCTGTCAAATAAATAAATAAAATCTTTAAAAAAGGTCTTATCTTGTTAGATTATGTCATGTCTTTGATAAAAACATCCTAATAACTTTTCCTCTCATTTAGAGGAAGATCAAAGTTCTTCACAATGACCTACATCTTTGGGGTGCCTGAATGGCGCAGTCAGTTAAGCTTCCAACTCTTGGTTTCAGCTCAGGTCTGATCTCAGGGTTGTGAGATCAAGCCTCGTGTTGGGTTCCCATTCTTGCTGTTAGGGGAATGGACCAGGTACACTCCTGCCTTGAAGCCTTTGAATTGGCAGTTCCCTGTGCCTGAAATGCTTTAGCCCAATTATTCACTTGTTTCATTCACTCACCTCCTTCAGATCTTTACCTCAATGTTACCTTTCATGAGGCTTCTCCTGATCTTTCTATTTAAAACTGCACCTCTCCTCCAACATTCCCCATCTCCTTCAGTATTTTATTTTATCCATTTTCAATCATAATTAACATACTTTATGTTTATGTTTTTTACTTATTTATTTTTTATATATTTACTTATTTTATTTTTATATATTTTCCCTACTGGACTGTAAAGTCCAAGGACAGGAATTCTTGTATGTTTTGTCCATTTGCTGTATACTAGAACCAAAGACTGTGCAAGACACAAAGTAAGTGCTCAGTATTTGTTGAATTAAATAGTTCCAGTAAATAAAAAATATTTGACTATAAAGATCAACATTCTCAAACAAAAATTATCAACTCTCAAAACCTCAAACCTGATTCTGCTCTAGACTTCCTTATTGCTATTAAGTTCATCAATATTTTCCCAGGTTGTCTCAAAGTCTTGGAGACATTGACTCTTTGCTAATTGTCCTCCACTTCCAAACAAGTTTCTCAGCGGGAGACAGCATACTATGAGGGAAATAATGTATGTTTAGAAGTTAGAATGACCTGGGTTTAAATTCTTGCTCTTTCAGTTAATAGCTCTGTGACCCTGGGTATATCACTAAACCTCTCTGAGCCCTCATTTTTTCATTGGTAAAATGAGAAAAATCATAGTAAGTAACTACAGAATCAGTTAATTGAGCTGCTGTATGTAATCTATTTAGCATAGTGTCTGGTACATAATAAACATGAGTTATTATAACCGATACTATTTTCTGCAACGGCATTATTTCTCACAACAATCCCATTTTTGAAATTTGCATTGTTTTTACTCTAGTTCAGGCCTTTATTACTGAATTTGTCTCCCCATCCCATATCTTGCCCTACTCTATTGTATATAACGCCACCAGATTCTTTTTTTTCTGAGATGAACTTTTTAAAGAGAATTAATGGCTCCCTATTACCCATCAAATCACAAAGTGCATAGTCTTGTAATCAATGGCTTCCTTAAATACAGTGCCTTCTACCTTTAGTTTTGTCTCCCATTAGTTCCCTGCCTTGATCACTACTCCAGCCAAACTGAGCTCCTTACTGTTCAAACTGACATTTTTGTTTTTTTCACAAACATCTGCATATTATGCTACTCATCCTGGAATATTGTCTTTTTGCATATCAGTCCTACCTATTTAAAGGCTTTTCTCAAATATCCTTGTCTTCATGGAAACGTTTGTGATTAACTCGGCACTGTTATGCTAACCCCCTTTTCAAATCCTCATTTATATCTCTCTTAAAGTATTTAACTTTCTCTGCTTTTTAGTTAGTGATTTGTATCTGTGTCTTATTTATGCCTCTGTTCCCCTGCCTATTCCACCCTACCACAATAAGCCCAGAAATTCCTTGAAGTCAGGGGTTGGGGCTTAAACACCTTTATATCCCCTGGAGCACCTAGAGCCATGTTTGGAATGTGATGGTTCATCCAAATATTTATTCAACATCTACCATTTGCCATACACCACTCTTGGTGGAAAAAGGCACATGATCTTTGTCTTCTTGGACCTTATTTTCTAGTGAGGCAGAATGGTAATTGCCACACAATGTTAAAAAAAAAAAAAGTGTGTTTGTAGAACTACAGTGTACTCCATAAACATAAATAAAGGGAAACAACTAAAATATTAAGAACATATTTGCTTAAGTGAAGTGAAATCAAAGTAACCCTTCCAAAGTCTATAATTTTCCTGTTGGTTATTCTGTCATTGGCCACATTTAAGTGCATTTTCATATGTATATCCTAGTCTGTGACCTTGAAATGCTCCTGAATAGAGTATCTCCCTTACAATTCCTCTGGCTTCTTCTGGGAGAGCTGACTATATTTTCCCTTTGTTTAAAAAACATTATTTTCTAGTAGGAAAAGTTGCTTGGGATGACTGAAAGGCTTTCCAACATGGAAAAAAAACCCTACTTAGCTGTTCTATAATGAATATAAATTTCCCATTATCTAAGAGTAATGGAGACAAAAAAAATGAAGGAGGTATTTTTTTTCAGAGTATGCCACTATTTTATGAGATTTTCCTTTCTCAGGAAAGAATCCATATTATAACAGGCACTGAAACAGACTCCAATTTGAGATATTTATTTGAAGAAACATGCCAGACTCCTTGATCAAAGTATTTTTTGCTCTCAGGAGACTATTCTTCCTTAATTTTACTTACTTCCTTTTGGGAAAAAAAAATGAAACTAATGGACTAAATCTGGCCTGATTCCCAGCAATCTACAGGTCAGAAACTATTTTATATGGAGTTCTCATGAGAAGTTATTATTTTCATTTATGAATATTTATGTTTATCTAAACCTGAAGCTTTACTAAATTTCACTCATGATATGGTTCAAGAGTATTTTCCAAAAATATTATGTCTTTGGTTGCTCATCCAGGAAAAATGTGATTCAAATGAATACCAGGGATAACTTTTTGTGTTACTTTACTGAGACTTCCTCTGAACAAGTTACTACTATGAAGATGCTAGACTTTTACCCATCAACATGTGTTTCTATATTTTAATAAAAGAGAGTGAATCATTAAAAAATATTGAACCATCAAATGACCTAATTTTTAATGGAGGTATTTAAGACATATTAGTGGCAAGTAGAGACTTCATTTTGGGATGTGGAATTCTGTCCAGCAACCATAGGTCATAGGCAACCACTTACCCAAAAGCCAACTTTATTTTAGAGTTCTAGTTAGGTACATACTTTGTAAGCCAAGAAAAGGCAAGACCTACTGCTTCAAGTGA
The DNA here is from genome assembly GCF_054177405.1 of Leptonychotes weddellii. Taxonomy (NCBI): domain Eukaryota; kingdom Metazoa; phylum Chordata; class Mammalia; order Carnivora; family Phocidae; genus Leptonychotes; species Leptonychotes weddellii. Next base: position 52,895,696 of record NC_138385.1, read on the forward strand.
CTGCAAATGATGTGGGACTGAATAAGCTGTGTATATGTATGTGGGAGGCAATAATACTACTATGACACATAAGTAATCACAAATATTGGATTGAAGAGAGCAAAAATTTCTTCCTGATTCTGATCAGCACACATAGCAAATATCAGGGATTATTTTTCACTTTTGAATATCTTCAAAGTCAAATAGCTTATAATCTTTCCAGAAAACCTGTCTGGCCACTGCAACTAGGTAAAGACCTGACTACAGCACAGTAAGAAAATACTTTAGAAAGTTTTGCCTGGCTAATTCTCCTAGGGAATTCACCAGTTCTGCCCTACTGAAAGTTCAATCAGAATTTTTATTTTAAAGAATGGTGTTCTGCTTGGATACCACATTCAGTTAGGCTCCCAACTTCTCTTATATTTGATACCTCCTATGATTCCCTCATCAGCCAGTGTCATAAAGGGGGGGGGATAACTTTGTGTGGACAGACAATGCAGTTATTGTGAGCATTGCCATTTTGCCAGGAAGTTCTTTCATTTAGCTGGGTCTAAATGTCTTTGCTGAAATCTGAAGCCCATTTCCTCTTCAACGGATAGCACACCTTGTTACTCTGAGTAGTACTCTCTTAATTACCAGGAGACAGCAAGGAGTACATTACTCAATCTCACATTACCAGTAAGTAATGCCCAGTCACATTGCCTTTCCTCAGATATCCTAGTTTGTAATCATTTCATATCCTGGAGACAAAAACACACCAATTGGTATTGGCAACCTCAGATGCTATTAAAATTTGCACTGATCATTAACAAGGCTTTAGCCACTCTTCACTTCCTTGCTCCTACCATCCATTAAAAAATGTTTGTTCTTATACAGCTCCTATCTCTTAGTGTCTTATTCTTATACACATGATTTAAAGCTGTCTATTTTTATTCTTTCACATTTTCTTAAGCCCTATTTCTTAAAATGTGTCTCTGCACTAACTGGAGTACATATTAAAAATGAATATTTCCAGATGGAACAAATTTTAACTTCCAAAGGATAGAGCCAAGGTAGCTACATTTTAACAAGCTTTCAAGAGAAATAAATCTGAGAGCCTTCAAATCTGAGAGTATTCCTTGAGCTATAAAGGGCAACATCAATATCAATTTAATCATTTTCTTAAGCTCCATACCAAAACTAGGTCCTTGCAGGCATTCTTTGTGCTTTCCTATCTCCATTCCCTGGGTTCTTGATTTTCCCTCTGGTTAAAGACTATATCCCCCTCTTTACCTATTGAAATCCTGCCCATCTTCTGAGGCCACTCTTTAAAAAAATGCTACCTTCTTCATGAAAGTTTTCGTTATCCTCTGCCTGATTATGATCATACCCACTTATGAACTTCCATAGCACTTTGCATTATAAATATGCTTTCTTTTCTTATTCATTCCACAAAATAGTGAGCTCATTACCAGCAAAGACCATGTTTTATTGATGTATATAAACCTCCACCACTAAAGTACCCAGCTATTTTGCATGTAGTCAGAACTCAATTATATTCAACTAAGTTTATTGAACATCTAGGCCAGAGCTTAATACCATGGGAGGATCCCTTTATGTCTCATATATGCTATGTTATTTTGTAAACAATTTGAATACAGCTCCATATCACTATTGTTTAACTTGTGGTTCATAGTGGGTCTCAAGTGCTAACTATCTAGCTATCAGTATCTCCTGTTTTTATAACTCTGGGTGTATCTATCCTAACTTTAGGTTTAAAATATAGGTCACCATTTTACAAAGTTCCATTTTAAACATTATATATCAAATATTTTTACTTTGTAGATGTGATGAGAAAATCACAAGTTATGGTGCAGTGGGAAAATTGTATGTATTTCCTGTTCTCAGTGCTGACATGGCTGTGGGGATTTTCTTCCACTCTTCTGAATGTTCATCTGGTGTTTCAGACCAGACATCAGAATTTGGACAAAGTGGGGATTTTTTAAAGGAAAGTTAAAAGCTTCCAAGTTTATATAAAATAAAGTAAGATCCGATATAACCAGGTCCTTCTGGCTGTTTTCACTTTTTTGCAGTTCTTTTCTTGCAATTTTCTCTTTGCGAGTGTGCCCTATCCACTGCTTCATAGGATTAATAGGCTGCAAAAGTGAAGGAGTAAAACAACTTTATGAGGTCTGGTAAAAAGAGCAAGAGTAGAGTGGAAAATTAAACCAGTCTCCAGGGCTTCACTCCAGTGTTGGCTTTGATTTTGAGTGTAGGTGGCTACCTAATGTGGTGTGATTTCAAAGGCTGCCAAAAAGCCTTCCTGTAAGAAAAAAGAAAGTACAAACCCTTTCCAATTTGTTGGCTGGGGCCCAAACTCCTTAAGAATAAGACCTTTTCCTTATAGAGACAACTTAGGTTTGGAATGCCAGACTTCCACCTTTAAAGATGGAGTCCAGGAACTTAAAATTGGCATCTTTTCCTGGGGAATATCAGTACCCCACACAAACTCAGACTTTCTGTATCATGTGTGATAGATCCTGGAGTTTTTGCATTCTATGCTTTTCAGCTCAGTTAGTGTATCAGTTTTTTGTTCTTGGTGCTTAGTATTTTCCCCCCATAGTTGTGTTTTACTTATATCTTGAGGCCATTTTCTCTGCAGTATATTCAGTATCTATAGCATTCTTTTATTTCTTTTTTAAAAATTTTACTTATTTATTTGAGAGAAAGAGAGAGAGAACACACACAAGCTGTGGGAGGGGCAGAGGGAGGGGTGGAAGCAGACAGGAACCCGACATGGGTCACAAACCCAGAACCCTAGAATCATGACCCGAGCTGAAGGCAGATGCTTAACTGACTGAGCCACCCAGGTGCCTCTATATTATTTTGTTTTGAAGTACAAAAAGGGGGTGCCTGGGTGGCTCAGTTGGTTAAGCGACTGCCTTTGGTTCGGGTCATGATTTTAGGGTCCTGGGATTGAGCCCCATGTTGGGCTCCCTGCTCAACAGGGAATCCCTCTGCCCCTTCCCCACTGCTTGTGCTCTATCTATCTCAAATAAATAAATAAAACCTTTAAAAAAAGAAGAACAAAAGCATATTATGGAAGCCTCTCAGCAGATGCCTGAGGTCTTTAGAAAGTGCATAAGAAATACTGATAAAAAATGATTCAATTTTTAAGATTTTATTGTTTTTAATATTTTTTTAGAATTTTTTTTGTTAATTTCAGACAGAGAGATACAAAGCGAGAGAGAGAGCAGGAGCAGTGGGGAGAGGCAGAGGAAGAGGGAGAAGCCAACTCTCTGCTGAGCAGGGAGCCCGATGCGGGGCTCAATCCCCAGGACCTGGAGATCATGACCTGAGTGGAAGGCAGACGCTTAACCATCTGAGCCACCCAGGTACCCCTTAATTTTTAAGATTTTAAATACTGAAATGCAAATGGTAAATAAAAGAGATTGTTTAGCTCTCAGTAATTACCCTAAAATGTACCCATGCATCTCTTAATAATTACTCTAAAAAAAACTGCCTATGGAACATTTGACATCCCAATAAAAAGGCAATTAATCTAAAATATGGGGATCTCATATTTGGATTTTAATGACAGATACTAGATCACTTCCTTAGATCAGACTTGGAGGGAGGCAAGGGAGAGGGGTACAAAACAATGAACACTGCTATCCCAGATGATTAAATTATAAGACTCCTCTAGTGTCAGTTTTGTCTTTGCTGGACTTGTCTTATTTTTTGGCTCTTTCTCTCTCTCTCTCCCCTTCTAGAACTTTTATAATGCAAATGTTATTCCCTTGACATTGTCACAAATGTCCCTTAAGTTATCTTCTTTTTACCTGCTCTGAGTAAGTCTCAGTTAGTCTCTTCTGGTACTCCAACTAAACAGGATTCTTTTCTATACTTCTCAATTTTCTACCAATTTTTTCTATACTTAGAAAGTGAACCTTATAAATTAGGAAAACTCTAAAGAAGTTTACTTTGTTACTCACTTTAAAAATAAGCCTCCACTGCTCACCCCCACAGTGCAGCTGCATGTCACAGCCTGGCTGGGTCTTAGCTTGCCCCACTCACCCCAGTGCTACAGTGCAAGCACATGTTACAGATGGGTTGGGTGCCAGCCCCACCCATGTCTGCACCACAGATACAGCCCAACCACAGATGGGCACACACAACCGACCCAAGGGACACCTCTTGAGCACCTAGCTCTGGTGGTCAGAGGAGATTGTGCTTCTGGGCTCCATGTGACTTGTCCTACACAAGACCATTCCTTCAAGATTGGGAAAAGTAGTTGATTTGTGTAATATGTAGAGCCAAACACAGAGAGTCAGGGAAAATAAGAAGACAGAGAAATATGTTCCAAATGCAAAAAACAAGACCAAATATCAGGAAAAAAGATATTAATGTAATGGAGACAAACAATTTACTTGATAAAGACTTTCAAAGTAATGGCTATAAAGATGCTTACTAAACATGGGAAAATAATGAAAGAACACAGTGAAATTCTTATAAAAAATAGGATATGTAAGAAAGTTCCAAACAGAAGCTATAGAGCTAAAGAATACATTAACTAAACTGAAAAAATACACTAGAGAGCTTCAACAGCATAGTGGGTGAAGCTGAAGATCAAATCCATGAGCTGGAAGGCAAAGCAACAGAACTCACTCAGACAGAGCAGGAAAAAAGAACAAAGAAGAAAAAAACAACTTCTTACATACAAGGGAAATCTGAAAGAATATCAGAATTTTTTTTTCTCCAGAAACTTTATAATCCAGAAGAGAATGGCACAACATATTCAAAGTGCCAAAAGGAAAAAGTTCCAACCAAAAATATCTACCTGACAAGGTTAACATTCCAAATTGAAGGAGAGATCAAGAACTTTCTAGATAAGCAAAACCTAAAGTAGTTTATCACCACTAAACTGGCCTTACAAGCAATGGTAAAGGTAGTTCTCTAAAATGAAAGAAAATGGTACTAAATTACAAATAAGAATACATACAAAACTAAAAATCTCACTGGAAAAGGTAATTATATGGTAAAGGTAGGATGTCAATCACTTATAAAACAAGTATGAAAGTTAAAATTTAAAAAAATAGTAAAATTAACTGAAAGTACAATAACTATTTAAATAATGCATAAAATAAAAATATGTAAGGGGGGCCTGGGTGGCTTAGTTGGTTGAGCATCCAATTCTTGATTTCGGCTCAAGGCATGGTCTCAGGGTTGTGGGATTGAGCCCCATATTGGGCTCTGCACTCAGCCTAGAGTCTGCTTGACCCTCTTCCTCTGCTCATCCCCCTGCTTGCTCTCTCTCTCTAAAATCAATAAATAAAATCTTTTAAAAAAAAAGATGTTAAATGTTACATCACAAACAACAACAACAACAACAACAAAAACATGAGAGAAAAGATAAAAAAATTTAGTTTTGGAATGTGTTCAAATTTAAGTTGCTATGACCTCAAACCAGACTATCATATACATAGGAAGTTATATGTGAACCCTACAGTAACCACAAAGCAAAAGTCTGTAGTAAATATACAAAATAAAATGAGAGAGAATTCTAAATATAACACCAAAGAAAGCCATAAGGAAAGAGAAAAAGAAGAGAGGAATACAGAGGAAGTACAGAAACATCCAGAAAATAATTAATGAAATGTCAATAAGTACATACCTATCAGTAATTCCTTTAAATGTAAATGGTCAAACTCTGTAATCAAAAGACTTTGATGGGGCGTCTTAACAGACTGGGTGGCTCAGTCTGTTAAGCATCTGCCTTTGGCTCAGGTCATGATCCCAGGGCCCTGGGATTGAGTCCCCCATTGGGCTCCTTGCTCAGCAGGGAGCCTGCTGCTCCCCTTGCTTGTGCTCTCTCTCTCTGACAAATACATAAATAAAATCTTTAAAAAAAAGACTCTGAGTGGTTGAATGGAATAAAAAACAAACAAACAAACAAACAAAAAACAAGACCCATCTATATGCTGCCCATGAGACCCATGCTTCAAAAGTAAGGACAACACAGATTGAAAGTGAAGGAATGGATAAAGATATTCCATGTAAATCAAATAAAAAGAAAGCTGGTGTAGCTATAGTCAGCAGACAAAATAGACTTCAAAGAAAGACTGTGATAATAGACAAAGAAGGGCACATAACAATAAAGGGGTCAATTCAACAAGAGGACCTAACATTTATAAATATATATATGCACACAACATAGAAACACCAAAATATATAAAACAAATACTAATGGACCTAAAAGGAAAAATTTACAGCAATGCAATAATAATAGAAAATTTTAACTGCCCACTTACATTAATGGACAGATCATCCAAAGAGAGAATTAATAAGGAAACATCATCCTTAAATTACACATTGGAACAGATGGTCTTAATATATATATATATAGAAAATTCCATCCAAGAGCAAAATACACATTCTTTTCAAGTGCACATAGAATATTCTCCATTATAGATAATATGTCAAGCCAGTAAAAAAAGTCTTAATAAATTCAGGAAGACTGAAATTGTATCACACACATTCTCTGACCACAATGGTATGAAACTAGAAATAAATTACAAGAAAAAAAATTGGAAAAACCACAAAAATGTGGAGATTAAACAACATGCTTCTGAACAACCAATGGATCATTGAAACAATCAATGAAGAAAGTTTAAAAATACCTCGAGAGAAATAAAAACAGAAATATGACATACCAAAATCCATGCAATGCAGCAAAAGTGTTGCTAGAGGGAAGATCATAACAATTCAGCCCTATCTCAAGAAACTAGAAATATCTCAAATAAACAATCTAACTCTATACCTAAATAAGCTAGAAAAGTAGTAAACAAAACTCAAATTCAGTAGAAGAAAGGAAATAATAAGATCAAAGTGGAAATAAATGAAATAGAGACTAAAAATAAAACAGAAAAGATTAATGAAATTAAGAGCTGCTTCTTTTCAAAGATAAACAAAACTGATAAACCCTTAGCTCTACTCACCAAGATAAAAAGATAGAGGGCTCAAATAAATAAAATCAGAAATGAAAGAAGTTACAACAGATACCACAGAAGCACAAAGTATCATAAGAGACTTCTACTAATATACACCAAAAATTTGGACAACCTGAAAGAAATAGATAAATTCCTAGAAATATACAATTTTTCAAGACTGAATCATAAGGAATTAGAAATTCGGAATAGACAGATTACTAGTTAGGAGATTGAATCAATAATCAAAAACCTCCCAACACATAAAAGTCTGGGACCAGATGGCTTTACTGGTTAACTCAAACAAACACTGAAAGAATATTTAACACCTATCCTTAAAATCTTCCAAAAAATTGCAGAGAAAACATTTCCAAAGTTGTTTTACAAAGCCAGCATTTACTCTAAAGCCAAAATTTGACAAAGACAGCCCAAGGAAACTAAATTATATGTCAATGTCCCTGGTGAATATACTTGCAAAAATACTTAACAAAATATTAGCAAATCAAATCCAACAATACCTTAAAAGGATGATGCACCATGATCAAGTGGGATTTATTCCAAGGATGCAAGAATGGTTCAACATCTGCAAATCAATGTGATACATTACATTAACAAAATGAAGAATAAAATTATAAGATTAAATGATCATATATGATCACAGGTGCAGAAAAAAGAATTTGATAGAATTCAATATTCATTTATGATAAAACAAAGGGAGTATGGAGGTAAGGTATTTAAATATAATTCAGGCCATATATGATAAACCCGCAGCTAACATCATACTCCATGGTGAAAAGATGAAAGATTTTCTTCAAAGACCAGGAACAAGACAAGAATGCCCACACTTCCTACTTTTATTCAACATAGTTTTAGAAGTCCTAGCCAGAAGAATTAGGTAAGAAAAAGAAATAAAAATGCATCCAAAATGGAGGAAGTAAAATTGTCAGTATTTGCAGATGACAAATACTTTCTACTTTATATAGAAAACCCAAAATACCCCATCCAAAAAGAAAAAGCTAATAAATGAATTCAGTAAAGTCCCAAGATAGAAAATCAACATGCAGAAATCTGCAGTGTTTCTACACGTTTATCAAAAATCAGAGAAAAATAAAAATAATCCTTTTAAAATTGCACCAAAAATAAAATATTTAGAAATATATTTAATCAAGGAAGTAAAAGACCTGTATACTGAAAACTATAAGACAGTGCTGAAAGAATTTGAAGATGACACAAATATATGGAAAGATATTTGGATAGAGGGAAGATGGCAGCAGAGTAGGAGGATCCTAGGCTTACCTCATCCCACAAATACAACTAGATAACTACCAACTCATCCTAAATACCACAGAGATTGATCTGAAGATTGACAGAACAAACTTCACAACTAAAGGGACAGAAGAGGCCACATTGAAGAAAGTAGGACATGCAGAGACACAGTATGAGAGAGAAAGAGATCATGGACTCTGCAGTGAGGAGGTAGCCATGGTCATGGAGAAGGATGAGAGACAGACTAAAACACAGGGGAGTGCATGGAGAAAATGAATCCCCATAGGAATTGGCTTGGAAAGCCAGAAGGCCTGAATTTCATGACCTCTAACAACCAGTGGGGCTTAAAATCTGGAGTTCTAAAGGTCAGGGGGCTTGACTCAGGGAGAGCCCAGAGGCATAAGAGCCACAACTGAAGAAAAGGAAGGGCAAAGAGCCTGTGGATATATTGCATGAAAACGGCAACTTGAAGAGCACCTGGACACACAGTGGAGAGGTTATTTGCTCATTTCAGAGGATGTCCCTGAGAAACAGCATTCACAGAGAGAGCCCCCACAACTGGAATAAAGGAATGACAGGTGCCATTTCCCTCCCCTGCATCTCAGTATAAGCACAAAACCACCTGCAGAAACCAACACATCACCAACACTCACTGCTTTACTTACTTATATGAAGCCATGCCCTGCCATGCTTTAGTGGAACCACCCTTCCCAGTCACCCTTGCCTCAGACCCAGTGTGGCAGGGCTCCCTTCCCCAGAAGACCTGCCTATACCCCTGACAACACCACATCTCCCCACTCTGGAGTTTTACAGAGCCTCAGTTCTGGTGGTGGTGGCAACAGGTCTCATTTCAAAAGCAAACCAGAACACATCTAGTTAAAACCCACCACATTTATATATATATATATATATATACAGCTATATATAGCTGTAGCCAAGAATACTCTATCCAGCAAGGCTATCATTCAGAATAGAAGGAGAGATAAAGAGATTCTGAGACAAACAAAAGGAAGAGGATTTCATGACCACTAAACCAACCCTGCAAGAAATATTAAAGGGGGCTCTTTGAGAGGAAAGGGGAGACCAAAAGTGACAGTATAAAAATAGGAAACATAAAAGCAGTGAAAATGAATAGTTCTATAAAATAATCAGTGAAAAATCTCAAACATACAATGATGCAAAATATGACACACAATTCTAAAGCATGGGTAACAGAGGAGAAAATAATGGGCTCAAACTTAAACACATCAACTTAATATAGACTACTATATGCAGAAGAGATTATATAAATACCTAATGGTAATCATATATCAAAAATCACTAATAAATATGCAAATAATAAAGAGAATGAAATCCAAATATATCACTAAAGAAAGACAACAAAACATGAAAGGGAAAAACAAGAAAGGATCAGAGAAAATAGTCAAAAACAACTGCAAAACAAGTACTAAAATGACAATAAATACATATCTATCAATAATTACACTAAATGCAAATTGATTAAATGCTCCAATGAAAAGGCATATGCTGACAGAATAGATAAAAAAAAAAAAAAAAGACCCAAATATATGCTGCTTACAAGACCTACATTAGACCAAAGGCATCTAAAGAGCGAAAATGAGGGGATGGAGAAATATTTGTCATGAAAATGGATGTCAAAATAAAGCCAAAGTATGAGTACTTACATCAGACAAAACAGACTTTAAGACAAAGATTGTAACAAAAGACAAGGAAGGACACTATATAATAATAAAGGGGACAATGCAGCAGGAAGAAATAACAATTGTAAATATTTATGCATGCAACATGGGAGCACCCAAATATATAAAACAATAAATAACAAACATAAAAGAAGTAATTTCCAATAATACGATAATAGTATGGGACATTAACATATAAATGGACAGATCATCTAAAAAGAAAATACACAAGGGGACAATGGCTTTGAATAACACATGGAACAGATGGATTTAACAGATATATTCAGAACATTCCATCATAAAACAGCAGAATTCACATTGTTTTCAAGTGCACATGGAGCTTTCTGCAGAATAGATGACACATTAGGCCACAAAACAAGCATCAGCAAATTAAAAAGATCGAAGTCATGCCATGCATCTTTTCTGACCACAACAGTATGAAAGTTGAAGTCAATCACAAAAAAAACAAAATCTGGAAAGAACACAACTAAGTTAAATAAGATGCTACAAAACAATGAATGGGTCAACCAAGAAATAAAAGAAGAAATTAAAAAGTGCATGGAAACAAATGAAATTGAAAACACAATGGTTCAAAACCTTTGGGATGTAGCAAAAGTGGTACTGAGAGGGAAGTTTATAACACTAAAGGCTTACTCCAAGAAGTAAGAAATATCTCAAATAAACAACCTAACATTACATCTAAAGGAGATAGAAAATGATAAGCAAACAAAACATAAAATCAGCAGAAGGAAGAACATAATAAAGATTAGAACAGAAATAAATGATATATAAATTAAAAAACATACAACAGATCAATGAAATGAGGAGATGGTTCTTTGAAAAATTCAACAAAACTGATTAACGTCTAGCCAGACTTACAAAGAAAAAAAGAGAAAGGATGGAAATAAAGAAAATTATAAATGAGAGAGGAGAGATAACAACCAACACCACAGAAACAAAACACTATAGGAGAATATTATGAAAAACTATATAACAACAAATTGAACAACCTAGTAGAAAAGGATGAATTCCTAAAAATATATAACCTACGAAAACTGAAACACAAAACATCATACAGACCAATTACTGGCAAATAAATTAATTCAGTAATAAAAAAATTCCCAACAAACCAAAGTCTCAGACCACATGTCTTCACAGGCAAAGTCTACCAAACATTTAAAGAAGAGTTAACACTTACACTTCACAAAGTAGTCTAAAAAATAGAAATGGGAGGAAAACCTCCAAACTTATTCTATGAGGCCAGTAGTACCCTGATACCAAAATCAGATAAAGGCATCACTAAAAAAAGAGAACTATAGACCAATATCCTTGATGAACAAGATGCAAAAACCTGAACAAAATACTAGCAAACTAAATCCAATGATACATAAAAAAAACCATTCACCACAATCAAGTGGGATTTATTCCTGGATTGCAAGTGGGATTTATTCCTGGATTGTAAGTGTGCAGAAATCAATCAACATGATACACCACATCAATAATAGAAAGGGGAAAACCATGTGACCATTTCAATAGAGGCAGAAAAAGCATTTGACAAAGTATAACATCCATTCATAATAAAAACTCTAGCAAACTATGTTTAGAGGGAACATACCTCAACATAATAAAGGTGTCATATGAAAAATCCACAGCTAATATCATTCTTCATGGAGATAAACTGAGAGCTTTTCCTCTAAAGTCAGGAATGAGACAAGGATGACCATTCTCACCATTTTTATTCAACATCGTACTGGAAGTCCTAGCCAGAGCATCAGACAACTAAAAGAAATAAAAGGCATCCAAGTCAGTAAGAGGTAGTAAAACTTTCATTATTTGGAGATGACATAATAGTATATATGGAAAACCCAAAAGACTCCACCAAAGAAATGTTGGAATCAATAAATGAATTCAGTAAACTCACAGGATACAAAATCAATGTACAGAAATCTGTTTCATTTCTATACACCAATAATGAAGCACCAGAAAGAGAAATTAAGAAAACAATCCCATTTATAATTGCACCAAAAATATTAAGATACCAACGATAAACATAACCAAAGAGAAAAAGACCTATACTCTAAAAATTATAAAACACTGATGAAAGAAATTGAAGATGACACAAGACATGGAAAGACATTTCATGCTCATGGATTGGAATAACAAATATTGCTAAAATGTTTATATTCTGCAAAGCGATCTACAGATTTAATACAATGTCTATCAAAATACCAACAGCATTATTCACAGAAATGGAAAAAAACAATCCTACAATTTATAGGGAACCACAAAAGACCCAGAATTGCCAAAGCAATCTTCAAAAAGAACAGTTAAAGCTGGAGGCATCACAGTTCTGGTCTTCAAGATATATTACAAAGCTGTAGTAATCCAAATAGCATGGAACTGGCACAAAAATAGACACATAGGTCAATAGAACAGAATAGAAAATGCAGAAATAAATCCAAAACTATATGGTCAATTAGTCTTTGACAAAGGAGGAAATAATATCCAATGGGAAAAAGACAGTCTCTTCAACAAATAGTATTGGAAAAACTGGACAGTAACGTGAAAAAGAATGAAACTGGACCACTTTCTTACACCATACACAAAAGTAAATTGAAAATGTATTAAAGAGTTAAATGTGAGACCTGAACCCATAAAAATCCTAGAAAAAAATCACATTTCATATCTTCTTTGACATTGGCCATAGCAACTATTTTCTAGATAAGCCCCCTGAGGCAAAGTTAATAAAAGCAAAAATAAACTATTGGGACTACATCAAAACAAAAAGCTTCTGCACAGCAAAGGAAACAGTCAACAAAACTAAAAGGCAACCTACGGAATGTGAGATATTTGCAAATGACATATGCAATAAATAGTTAGTATTCAAAATATATAAAGAACTGATAAAACTCAACAATGCAAAGACAATCCAATTAAAAAGTGGGCAGAAGACATGAACAGACATTTTTCCAAAGAAGACATACAGATGTCTAACAGACTCATAAAAAGATTCCCATCATCACTTATGATCAGGGAAATGCAAATCAAAACTACAATGAGATATCACCTCACATCTCTCAGAATAGCTAAAACCAACAACACAAGAAAGAACACGTGTTGGTGAAGATGTGGAGAAAAAGGAACGTTCCTGTATTTTTGGTGGGAATGCAAACTGGTGCAGCCACTGTGGAAAACGGAATGGACTTTCCTCAAAAAATTAAAAATAGAACTACTCAGGGTGCTTGAGCGGCTCAGTCAGTTAAGCATTCAATGCTTCATTTCAGCTCCGGTCATGATCTTAGGGTTGTGAGATCAAGCCCTGTGTCCAGCTTCATGCTGAGCTTGGATCCTGCTTAAGTCTCTCTCTCCATCTCCCTCTGCCCCTCAACCCCCTCAAAAAAATAAATAAAATAAAAATAGAACTACCCTATGATCCAGCAGTTGCACTACTGGGTATTTGCCAAAAGAATACAAAAACACTAATTCAAAAGGATACATGCACTCTTGTGTTTATAACAGCATTATCTACAATAGCCATATTGTGGAAGCAGTTGAAGTATCCTTTGATTAATGAATGGATAAAGAAGTGGTACACACACACACACACACACACACACACACACACACACACACAGTAATACTAGTCAGCCATAAAAAAAAAGAGTGAAATCTTACCATTTGCAAAGACATGGATAGATCTAGAGAGTATAATGGTAAGCAAAGTGATTCAGAGAAAGACAAATACCATACAATTTCACTCTTTTATTTTAGAAAGGGAGAGAGAGACAGAGAGGGGCGGGGGAGGGGCAAAGGGAAATGGAGAGAGAGATTTTTTTTTCCTAAAGATTTTATTTATTTGACAGAGAGAGACACAGCGAGAGAGGGAACACAAGCAAGGAGAGTGGGAGAGGGAGAAGCAGGCTTCCCGCCAAGCAGGGAGCCCGATGTGGGGCTCGATCCCAGGACGCTGGGATCATGACCCAAGCTGAAGGCAGACGCTTAACGACTGAGCCACCCAGGAGCCCCAAGAGAGAGAATCTTAAGCAGGTTCCATACCTAGCATGGAGCCCAACTCGGGGCTCAATCTCACAACCCTGAGATCATGACCTGAGTTGAAATCAGGAGTTGATCACTTAACCGACTGAGCTACCCAGGCACCCCATGATTTCACTCTTGTGTGGAATTTAAGAAAGACAACAAATGATCAAAGGGCAAAAAAGAGAGACAACCAAGAAATAGACTTTTAATTATAGAGAACAAACTGAAGGTTACCAGAGGAGAGGTGGGGGGGGGGTATAGGTTAAATAGGTGAAGGGGATTAAAGTGCATTGTTCATGCTGTGTATAGGGTGATGTATGGAAGTATTGAATCACAATATTGTACACTGGAACTAATACAACACTGTGTGTTAACTAACTGGAATTAAACAAAAACTTATAAAAATTGGAAAAATATCTGTACTAATGGATGGCAAAATTAATATTGTCAAGATGTTCACAGTATCCAAAGGAATCTACAGATTTAATGCAATCCCTATAAAAATTCCAAAGTCATTTTTCACAGAACTAGAACAAATAATCCTAAAATTTGTGTGAACCCACAAAAAACCTTCAATAGACAAAACAATCTTGAGAAAAATAAACAAAGCTGGAGGTATCACTCTTCCTCATCTGAAACCAAACTACAAAGCTATAGAAATCAAAATATATGGTATTGGCATAAAGACAGACACACAAATCAAGGGAACATAATTGAGAGCCCAGTATTAAACCCATATATACATACTAATCAATTTGTGACTAAGGAGCCAAGAACATACAATGGAGAAATGACTTTTTCTTCAATAAATGACACAGGGAAAGCTGGACAGCCACATGCAAAAGAATGAAATTAAACCCCTATCTTACACAAAAGTTTACTCAAAGTGGATTAGATAATTGAATGTGAGCCCTGAAACCATGAAATTCCTAAAGGAAAACATAGGTGGTAAACTCCTGTACATTGGTCTTAGTGTTATTTATTTATTTATTTTTGTATTGGACTCCATAGGAAAGTGAAACAGAAGCAAAAATAAACAAATGGGACTACATCAAATTAAAAAGCTTCTGCACAGTAAAAGAAACCATAATTAAAACAAAAAGCCAACCTACTGAATAAGAGAAGGTTTTTGCAAATTATATATCTGACAAGGGATTACTATCCACAATATATAAAGAAATCATACACTCAACAACAAAGATGAAAATAATTTAAAAACTGGCAGAGTATCTGAATAGATATTCTTCCAAAAAATGCATACAGATAACCAACAGGTACATGAAAAGATGTTCAACATCACTAATTATTAGGAAAATGGAAATAAAATTTACAATGACATAGCACTTCACACCAGTTAGAATGGTTCTTATAAAAAAATGAAATAACAAGTGTTGGAGAAGATACGGAACAAAGGGAACTCTCATGCACTGTTGGTGGGAACGTAAATTAGTGCAGCAGCTATAGAATGTTGGAGTAGGCATTATTCCTCCAAAATATAAAAATAGAACTACCTTACAATTCAGCAATTTCAGTTCTGGTTATTTAACCAAAGAATACAAAAATGCTCATTCAACATCACTCATCATCAGGGAAATAAAAATCAAAACTACAATGAGATATCACCTCACCATATGTCAGAATGGCTAAAATCAACAACACAAGAAACAACAGGTGTTGGTGAGGATGTGGAGAAAGGGGAAACCTCTTACACTGTTCCTGGGAATACAGAGTGGTGCAGCCACTCTGGAAAACAATTTGGAGGTTCCTCAAAAAGTGAAAAACAGAACTACTCTTCGATCCAGCAATTGCACTACTAGGTATTTACCCCCCCAAAATACCAAGATACTAATTCAAAGGGAGACATGCACCTGGATGTTTTGGGTTTTTTTTTTTTGATTTTTAAAAGATTTTATTTATCCATTTATTTGAGAGAGAAAGGGAGAGGGAGAGAGAGTGGGGGGAGGAGCAGAAGGAGAGGGATAAGCAGACTCTGTGCTGAGTGCAGAGCCTGACACAGGGCTCAATCTCATGACCTGAGTGGAAACCAAGAGTCAGAGGCTTAACTTACTGAGCCACCCAGGCACCCCCACCCAGATGTTTATAGCAGCATTATCTACAATAGCCAAATTATGGAA
>NC_138385.1:52912278-52958521 GCF_054177405.1 Leptonychotes weddellii
TTCCATAATTTGGCTATTGTAGATAATGCTGCTATAAACATCTGGGTGGGGGTGCCTGGGTGGCTCAGTAAGTTAAGCCTCTGACTCTTGGTTTCCACTCAGGTCATGAGATTGAGCCCTGTGTCAGGCTCTGCACTCAGCACAGAGTCTGCTTATCCCTCTCCTTCTGCTCCTCCCCCCACTCTCTCTCCCTCTCCCTCTCTCTCTCAAATAAATGGATAAATAAAATCTTTTAAAAATCAAAAAAAAAAAAAAAAAAAAACATCCAGGTGCATGTCTCCCTTTGAATTAGTATCTTGGTATTTTGGGGGGGTAAATACCTAGTAGTGCAATTGCTGGATCGAAGAGTAGTTCTGTTTTTCACTTTTTGAGGAACCTCCAAATTGTTTTCCAGAGTGGCTGCACCACTCTGTATTCCCAGGAACAGTGTAAGAGGTTTCCCCTTTCTCCACATCCTCACCAACACCTGTTGTTTCTTGTGTTGTTGATTTTAGCCATTCTGACATATGGTGAGGTGATATCTCATTGTAATTTAGATTTGCACTTCCCTGATGATCAGTGATGTTGAGCATGTTTTCATGTGTCTTCTGCCTATTTTTAACTAGGTTATTTGTTTTTTGGGGGGTATTGTTTGATAAGTTCTTTATTGATTTTGGATAGTAAACCTTTATCAGATATGTCATTTGTGGGGTCCCTGGGTGGCTCAGTCAGTTAAGTGTCTGCCTTTGTCTCAGGTCATGATCTCAGGGTCCTGAGATTGAGCCCCACGTCTGGCTTTCTGCTCAGCAGGTAGTCTGCTTCTCCCACCTACTCTCCTTCTTTTCTCTTTCTCTCTCTCTCTATCCCTCTCTCAAATAAATAAATGAAATCTTAAAAAAAAGTTATGTCCTTTGCAAATGTATTTTCCCATTCCAAAGGTTGCCTTTTAGATTTGTTGATTGTTTACTTCACTGTGCAGAAGCTTTTTATCTTGATGAAGTCCCTGTAGTTCATTTTTGCTTTTGTTTCCCTTGCCTCAGGAGACCTATCTAGTAACAAGGTGCTATGGCCAGTATCAGAGGTTGCTGCTTGTGTTCTCCTCTAGGATTTTGATGGTATCCTCTCTCACATTTGGGTCTTTCATCCATTTTGAATTTATTTTTGTGTATGCTATAAGAATGTAGTCCATTTTCATTCTTTTGCATGCTGCTGTCCAGTTTTCCCAACACCATTCGCTGAAGAGACTCTCTTAACCCATTCGATATTATTTCCTCCTTTCTCAAAGATGAATTGACCATATAGTTTTGGATTTATTTCTGGGTTTTCTATTTTGTTCCATTGATCTATGTGTCTGTTTTTGTGCCAGTACCATATTGTCTTGATTGATACAGCTTTGTAATATAACTTGAAGTCTGGAATTGTGATGTCTCCAGCTTTTATTTTCTTTTTCAAGATTGCTTTGGCTATTCAGCTATTCAGGGTCTTTTGTGGTTCCATACAAATTTTAGTATTGTTTGTTCTAGGTCTATGAAAAATGCTGGCGGTATTTTGATAGAGTTTGCTTTAAATGTGTACATTTCCGGGGCACCTGGGTGGCTCAGTCGGTTAAGCGACTGCCTTCGGCTCAGGTCATGGTCCCAGGGTCCTGGGATCAAGTCCCACGTCGGGCTCCCTGCTCCGCGGGAAGCCAGCCTGCTTCTCCCTCTCCCACTCCCCCTGCTTGTGTTCCCTCACTTGCTGTGTGTCTCTCTCAAATAAATAAATAAAATCTTTAAAAAAAAACGTGTACATTTCCTTGGGTAGTATAGATATTTTGATAATACTTGTTTTCCAATCCATAAACATGGAATGTCTTTCTATTTCATTGTGTCATCTTCAATTTCTTTCATTAGTGTTTTGTAGTTTTCAGAGTATAGGTCTTACACCTCTTTGTTTAAGTTTATACCTAGATATCTCATTGGTTTTGTTGCAACTGTAAATGGGATTGATTCTGGAATTTCTCTTTTTTTTATTGGTGTATAGAAATGCAAGGTTTATGTACATTGATTTTGTATCCTGTGACTTTACTGAATTTGTTTATCATTTCTAGTAGTTCTTAGTGGAGTCTTTCAGGTTTCCATATAAAGTATCATGGCACCTGCAAAAAAGTTAAAGTTTTATTCTTCCTCTCGGATTTGGATGCCTGTTCTTTCTTTTTGTTGTCTTATTCCTGTGGCTAGGACTTCCAGTCTATGTTGAGTAAAATGATGTGAGTGTACATCCTTGTCTTGTTCCTGACCATAGAAGAAATGCTCTCAGTTCTTCCCCATTTAGCTTGACATTAGCTGTAGGTTTTTCATGTAAAGCCTTTATTATTTTGCTCCATATAAACCTACTTTGTCTGGCGCCTGGGTGGCTCAGTCATTAAGCATCTGCCTTCGGTTCAGGTCATGATCCCGGGGTCCTGGGATCGAGCCCCGCATCAGGCTCCCTGCTCCGTGGGAAGCCAGCTTCTCCCTCTCCCACTCCCCCTGCTTGTGTTCACTCTCTCGCTGTGTCTCTCTCTGTCAAATAAATAAATTTTAAAAAAATCTTTTAAAAAAATAAAAAATAAACCTACTTTGTTGAGGGTTTTTATCATGAATGGATGCTGTACTTTCTCAAATGCTTTTTCTGCATCTATTGAAATTATCATATGGTTCTTATCCTTTCCTGTATTAATGTGATGCATCACGTTGATTTATTTGTGAATATTGAACACACTTGTGATCCAGGAATAAATCCCACTTGATCATGATGAATGGTCTTTTTAATGTATTGCTGGATTTGGTTTGCTAGTATTTTATTGAGGATTTTTGCATCTGTATTCATCGGGGATATTGGACCTTTTTTTAGTGGTCTTTATCTAGTTTTGGTATCAGAGTAATGCTGGAGTCCTAGAATGAATTAGAAAGTGTCCCTTCCATTTCTATTTTTTGGAATAGTTTGAGAAGAATAGGTATTGACTCTTCTTTAAATGTTTGGTAGAATTCTCCTGTGAACCCATTTGGTCATGGACTTTTGTTTGTTGGGAGTTTTTTATTAGTGATTCAATTTCTTTGCTGGTTATTGGTCTGTTGAAGTTTCCTATTTCCTCCTGTTCCATTTTTTGGTAATTTTTATCTGTTTTAGGAATTTATCATTTCTTCCAGGTTGTCCAATTGTTGGCATATAGTTTTTCATAATATTCTCCTGTAAGTGTGTTTCACTGGTGTTGGTTATTTCTCCTCTCTCATTTGTAATTATTTTTATTTGGATTCTTTCTCTTTTCTTTTTGATAAATCTGGCTAAATGTTCATCAATTTTATTATTTTTTTTCAAAGAAACATCTCCTGTTTTCATTTATCTGTTCTATTGGGTGTTTTTTGCTGTTTGTTTCTCTATCATTTATTTCTGCTCTAATCTTTATTATTTCACTCCTTTTGCTGGCTTTAGGCTTCATTTGTTGTTCTTTTTCTAGCTCCTTAAGGTGTACAGTTAGGTTTTTTATTTGAGAATTTTCTTGCTTCTTGAGATAGACCTGTCTTTCTATACACTTCCCTTTTAGGATCACTTTTGCTGCATCCCAGTGGCTTCGGGACATTCTGTATTCCTTTTCATTTATTTCCATGTATTTTTTTATTTCTTCTTTTACTTCCTAGTTGACCCATTCATTGTTTAGTAGCTTGTTATTTAAACTCCATATATTTGTGGTCTTTCCAGATTTTTTGTTTTTGTTTTTGTGGTTGACTTCTAGTTTCATAGCATTGTGGTCAGAAAAGGTGAGTGGTGTGATTTCAATCTGCTTGTATTTGTTGAGTCCAGTTTTGTGGCTTAATGTGTGATCTATTCTGGAGAATGTTCCATGTGGACTTGCAAAGAATGTGTATTCTGCTGTTTTAGGATGGAATGTTCTGAATATATTTGTTAAGTACATCTGTTCCAGTTTGTCATTCAAAGCTATTGTTTCCTTATTGATTTTCTGTTTAGTATATCTGTCCATTGATGTCAGTGGGGTTTTAAAGTCCCCTCTTGTCATTATATCATTACCAATTAGTTCCTATATGTTTTTTTATTAATTGAGATTTTTTGAAAGAGAGAGCATGCAGAGTGGTAGGGAGGGGCAGAAGGAGAGGGAGGGAGAGAATCCTATGCAAGCTCAACACTCAGTGTGGAGCCCGATGTGGGGCCTGATCTCACAACCCTGAGATCATGACCTGAGCTGAAATCAAGTGTCAGACACTTAACTAACTGAGCCACCCAGGCACCCCTGTTTGTTATTAATTGTTTTATATATGTGGGTGCTCTCATGTTAGGTACATAAATATTTATAATTGTTAGATCCTCTTATTGGATTTTACCCTTTGTTATTATATAGCGCCCTTCTTTGTCTCTTGTTACAGTCTTTGTTTTAAAGTCTAGTTTGTCCAAAATAGATATTACTGCTCAGGCTTTCTTTTGACATCCATTTGCATGATAGATGTAGGTGTCTTTAGGTCTAAAATGAGTCTCTTTTAGGCAACATATAGATTTTTTAAATCCATTATGACACCTCATGTCTTTTTATTGGAGGATTTAGTCCATTGATATTCAAATAATTGTTGATAGATATGCATTTATTGCCACTTTCTTACTTGCTTTATCATTGTTTCTGGAGATTTTTTCTGATCCTTTCTCAGCTTTGTCACTTTTGTTCTCTTCTTTGCACTTAAAATATCCCCACTAATATTTCTTGAGGGTTGGTCTACTGGTCATGAATTCCTTTAGTTTTTGTTTTTCTGGGAAACTCTTCAATTCTCTTTCTATTCTAAATGATAGCCTTGCTGGATAGAGTATTCTTGCTGCAAATGTTTCCCATTCAGCCATTTGTCATATAATGCCACTCCCTTCTGCCAAGTTTGTGTTGGGAAATCTTCAGCTAGCCTTAATGGTTTTCTTCTGTAAGTTAGGGACTTCTTTTGTTTTTCTACTTTTAAAATTTTTTTCTTTATCACTGTATTTTGGAAATTTAATCACAATATATCTTGGTGTTGGCCTGCTTTTGTCAGTTTTGATGGGAGTTCTCTGTGCCTCCCGGATCTCAATGTGTGTTTCCTTCCACAGATTAAGGAAGTTTTCAGCTATTATTTCTTCAAATGAATTTTCTGTCCCCTTTTCTCTCTCTTCTTCTTTTGGTACTCCTATAAAATGAACGTTACTATGCTTGAGGGAGTCACTGAGTTCCCTAAATCTCTTGTGTTGCATAATTCTTCTCTCTTTGTTCAGCTTGATTACTTTCCATTACTTTGTCTTCTAGTTTATTTATTCATTCTTCTCCTTTTCCCAGCCTGCTATTCATTACTTCAAGCCTGTTTCTAATCTCATTTATTGCACTCTTCATCTCTGAAACCTTTTCAATTATTTTATCTCTGTGGTAAGGGTCTCACTGATGTCTTCTGTTCTGTTCTCAAGCCCATTGAGTATCCTCATGATTGTTGCTTTAAATTCTCCATCAAGCATCTTACATATATCTCTCTGGCTTAGATCTCTGGCGATGGCCTTGTCTTGCTCTTTCATTTGGGATAAATTCCTCCATCTTCACATTTTGTCTAAGTCTCTGCCTCCTCTCTGTGTTAGAAAGGTCAGTTATGGGATGCCTGGGTGGCTCAGTTGGTTAAGTGTCTGCTTTCAGCTCAGGTCATGATTCCAGGGTCCTGGGATCGAGCCCCACATCGGGCTCCCTGGTTGCAGGGAATCTGCTTCTCCCTCTCCTCCCTGCTCGTGCTTCTCTTACTATCTCTCTCTCTCAAATAAATAAATAAAATCTTTAAAAAAAGAAAGAAAGGCCAGTTATGTCTCCTGCTCCTGAAAGTAATGACCTTATGAAGACGAAGTCATGTAGTGCCCATGTCCTAGTGCTCAGGGTGTGTCACCAGTGTGTGTTGTGTACACTCTGCTATTTTTTATTTATTTATTTTTATTTTTTTGGCTGCTCTATTCTTCAGGCCACTCATCTGCTGAAGCCCTCCTTGCCTGCTGTGGGCAGTGTTTCATACTTGGCTTGAATGTGGTGAGTTTTAACTAGGTGTGCTTTGGTCTACTTGTGAAATGAGACCTGTCACCACTTCCTCCAGAACTGAGGCCCTGTAGAACTCTCTGGTCTGGAGACATGGCGTGTGCAGGGGGTTGTGCTGGTCTTCTGGGTGAAGGGCCTATCATGGTGGGAATAGGTCAAGAGTTATTGAGAAAAGTACTCTCACCAGATCACGGGGTTTGGGTCTTGTTGTATGTAAGTTAGGCAGCCAGCATGGGTGCTGTGGTGTTTCCTGCAGGTGGCTCTGTGTTTATGCTGAGGGCCAAGGGAAGAAAATGGTGCCAGCCAGCTCCTTTGTTCCCACTGAGGTGTCTCTATGAATGCAGCCTCTCAGGGACATGCTCTGGGAAGAATGAATACTCTCCCCACTTTGTGTCCCAGGCACTCTTCAGATGGCTGTTTCCACACTGTCCACCTCTAGGTTGTTTGCCTGCCTTCTCTCCAGGAGTAGTGCAGTGCCCTCCAGTCTCTGACCTGGCTGGCATCTACCAAGCCTGCTGAACTTTAATACTCCAGACTTTAATCTGGGCCGGTTGCAAGAACTCATGGAAGTCAGCCTCTCTCATTTTCCAAGCCAATGTCTTTGGGCAAACATTCTACATTCCCCTGTGTACTTCTCTCTCTCTCTCTCACCCTTCTCTGTGACCATGGCTCCCTCCCTTCTGTAGCACTTGCAATCCATTTCTCCTCTGAACCATATCTCCATGCTTCCTAACTTCTTCAATGTGGTCTCTTCTGTCCTTTTAGTTGTGGAGTTTGCTCTGTCAGTCTTCAGATCTATTTCTGGGGTATTAATATGATTTGATAGTTATCTAATTATGTTCCTAGAATGAGGCAAGCCTAGGGTCCTCCTATTCTGCTGGCATCTTCCTCTCTTCCTCCCTCATTTCTTCTTTGAAATGGGTATATTAAACCAAATAACTTTTATGGGCAATTTTAGCTCTAATATTATATCATTTCACTTCTGGGTTTTAAATAGCCCTGGTATTCCATGCCATATTTATGTATGGATGCATATATAATTATTGCATAATATACAGATATTTTATAAATAATGAGGCATTGCTTATAGTTGACAAGAGCATGGGAATCTGGAACCAGTTTGCCAGAGGGGAGGTGGCTGGGAAGATGGTTAAAATAGATAAAGGGGATTAAGAGGTACAAAATTCCATTTATAAAATAAATAAGTCATGGAAATATAAAAGACAGCATAAGTAATATAGTCAATAATATTGTCATAACTAACATTGTATGATGAAAGTGAATACAGTTATCATGATGAGCATTGAGTAATGCATAGAATTACTGAATCAATATGTTATACATCTGAAACTAACATAGCATTGTATGTTCATTACACTTCAATAAAGAAAAATTAAGACTCTGCCACTGACTAGCTGTGTGACTTTAGGCAAGTTACTTAAACATGTCCATGTCTCAGTTGTCTCATCTGTAAAAAGAAGTAATAGTGCCTACCTCTATGAGTATTTAATGAGTTAATATTTCTAAGTTTCTATAGTAGGTGCTACATAAATATGTTCTTAAAAATGAACAAATTCTGGGGCACCTAGGTGGCTCAGTTGGTTAAGCGTCCAACTCTTGATTTCAGCTCAGGTCATGATGTCAGGGTCCTGGGATTGAGCCCCATGTCAGGCTCCCCACTCAGTGGGGAGTCTGCCTGAGATTCTCTCCCTCTCCCTCTGTCCCTCCCCCCCACTCACGTTTTCTCTCTCTCTCAAATAAATAAACCATTAAAAATGAACAAATTCTTAACATTTTACAGTGTAAAATTACTATATGCATATCTAACTGTTGTAGCCAAAGACTGAATGCAGACTAATGTCTCCAGGAGGAAATCATTAAAAGAAATTACATACTTTTTCATGCATAACTTTTTGTATTAGTAAAAATTTCTATTGTTGTTGTTTGTTTTGTTTTGTTTTGTTTTGTTTGTTTTTTGGCTAGTAGTAATAGCTAAGTATTTCTCTTTCTCTCTCAAGCCTGAGGTTGTATCATGATTAGGGACTTTTATGGTTATTAATAAATAAAAATGCACTTGAATGTCCCCAGTTAACGACTTTATATCACAACAGGAACTCAGGTTCAACCAGCACTTTCATTTGTTAATACCTCCAATGGAGGTATAGTACTTTACTTGAGGCAAGAGATAATTATTTTTGACAAAGGAAGGATGCAATGTAGGCTACCCCACTTATTATTAATCACTAATTTATGAGTGTTGCAAATATAATGTGCTTCAGACAGGCAACTATTTTTTTTTTCTTCTTGCCTCAGCTCTCATCCTGATTACATGAAGGAAAAAGTGTCAAGTGGTCTTGAAAAGAGGTTCTTTCCCCTTTTATGAGAAAGTGCAACTAGAAAGAAAACATAGAATTATTTCAATTTTGCTTCCAGATATCCATAAATCTACACACTAAATACTTAAGTTAAACATGTACATATTTACATACAAGGAAAATGAGCACTCTAAGGAGTTGTGTTAGTTATTAAAACCCTGATGTCTTGGGTAGGGATATAAGTGAATGTGACCATGTTTAGGGTCTTTTTCTCTCCATGTTTAAGTGATCTGTGCAGTCATTTTGCTCCTGATTTTTTTGAAGTATAATTAGCATGCAGTGTTATCTTAGTTTCAGGTGTGCAATATAATGATTCAATAATTCTACATATTACTTAGTGCTTATCATGATAAATGTTCTCTTAGTCCACTTTATCTATTTCACCCATCCCCCCATCCACCTCCCCTCTTGTAACCACCAGTTTGTTCTCTGTATTTAAGAATCTGGGTTTATTTTTGTTTGTCTTTTTATTTGTTTGTTTGTTGTTTCTTTTTTTAACTTTTTTAGAAGTAGAGAGAGAGTGTGTGTGTGTGTGTGAGTGAGGGGGGTGGTCAGAAGGAGAGGGAAAGAGAATCTTAAGCAAGCTCCACACCCAGCATGGAGCCTGATGTAGGGCTCAATCTCAAGACCCTGAGATCATGACCTGACCTGAAATCAAGAGTCAGATGCTTAACTGACTGAGCCACCCAGGTGCCCCTGTTTCTTTCGTTTCTTAAATTCCACATGTGAGTGAAATCACATGGTATTTGTCTTTCTCTGACTGACTGATTTTGCTTGGTGTAATACTTTCTAGATTCACCCATGTTGTTGCAAATGGCAAGATCTCATTATTTTTTATGGCTGTGTAATATTCCATTGTATATATATACCACTTCTTTATCCATTCATCTATCAATGGACACTGTTTTGCTTCCATAATTTACCTATTGTTAATTAAACTATTTGGATTACACCAAAACAAACAGCTTTTGCACAGCAAAGGAAACCATCAAATAAAATATAAAAGGACACCTACTGAACGGAAGAAGATATATGAAAATGAAGTATCCAATATTCCACTGATATCCGAAATATATAAAAAATGCATACAACTCAACAGCAAAAACTCACAAATAATCTTATTAAAAAATGGACAGAGGACCTGAATAGATACTTTTTCCAAAGAAGACATATAAGTGACCAACAGACACATGAAAAGATGCTCAACATCACTAATAATCAGGGAAATGCAAATCAAAACTACAATGAGATATTGCTGCTGATATTTTTTTTTTTTAATGAGCTTAAGTGTTAGGCATGTCCTCTTACAATAGTTAGATATCTAGGCTGGTGCTTCAATAATACTTTTCTTCTAAGAATAGACATCTAGAAAAAGAAGCCAAAATAAACATAAAAAAACCCCACTCCCCTCTCTCCAAAATCTGCACCTTCCAAATCTGCTCTTAACCTAAGATTCAATGACTTTTAAGCTTACCAGTCTATAAATAGACACTTGCCTATTATTCATGTGCTTCACTTACAACTACGCTATTATTCCTTCTCAGTAAGTGGCATCCCCTTCCTCAATGCACACATATTACTCTCTACTATATGACTAGAGTGGAGAATATGTGCTGAGTGATATTTATTTATGTATTTGTGTTTGCTTAATAAACAAAGTCAGGGTCAGTATGACTCATTTTTCCTTTTGCCTCAGTTTCTAATATGACTCAACAAGACAATATTTAGAAAAATATCACATTTTACCAAAAAATTCAGAAACAGTAGTCTTTCATGTTCTATAAGATTACATTCATTGACTGCAAGAACCTGGTCATTATCTGGTAATCTATTAATGGACCAGCAAATGTAGGAGAGGTGACTGGTGAGGGCTCTCAGTCTACTCTTCACAGAATTAAAAAGCACTCTTTAGGGATGATGCCAAAATAGAATCAAGACTATTTGAGTACCTACTGTTTTCTCCAGTAGTGGTGGAATTCCTTAGTCAGAGCAATAGGGTCTTTGAAGAAGCCATGGGGAGTCTGGTAGGTTTAATTCATTTATGCCTAAAGAAACATAGAAAAGCAGTGGTCAAGTGCAGCATGAAGAAGATTCTCATAGAGGGCTGGGATATTTCAGCAGATGGATAATGAGACCCCAAAAATGGATTACCATGGGCAAAAATAGTATGGAGAGAGTTATACTTAGCTGGTGGTGGTAGCAAAGTTGAGTGGGAATCCCTTTACCATCTGACATCTTTTTTTGACTTGGCAGCCTTTGGAAAGGGTGATAAATGATAGGAATGTCAGTCGCAGGGTTCATGTGTCACTCTTTGATCACAAGGAGCTCTTAACTATGATTAACTAGCTAGAACAATCCCACAGTTTCTATTGAAACACAGCACAGTTGGAGGATAGAAACTGACTTGTTCTCAAGTGGGAATTTTTTTCTGAGTTCTCATAACCACAACTGTTTCATTGATTAATGAATACACATGGAGGGAGATCCAAATGTCCACTGGCTGTCAGTAAAACTAATGCTGAGATAGATTAACTTCCACAGAAAACTACCTTGCAAGTATCCTTGTAATGCTCATAGATGTCTTCTTATGTGGGGTAATTTAGGTGCACCAAAAAACATACTCCACTCCTTTCTGCTCCATGTTGCACAATGATCTCTTGCCTGGGCTTGCCACTTTGCCTGAAATATCCCATTATAGATTCAGTCCTTTAAGGTATTTTGTCTCCAAGAATTTTTTTTTAAATGACTTGTAATTTTTTTTGAGACAGGGATAGAGGGAGAGAGGGAGAGAGAGAAAGAGAGAGAGAGAGTAAGAGAAATCATGCATGATTGGGGGAGGGAGGAGCAGAGGGAGAGAGAGAATCTTTTTTTTTTTAAAAGATTTTATTTATTTATTTGAGAGAGAGAATGAGATAGAGAGAGCATGAGAGGGGGGAGGGTCAGAGGGAGAAGCAGACTCCCCGCCGAGCAGGGAGCCCGATGTGGGACTCAATCCTGGGACTCCAGGATCATGACCTGAGCCGAAGGCAGTTGCTTAACCAACTGAGCCACCCAGGCACCCAAGGGAGAGAGAGAATCTTAAACAGGTTCCACACCCAGTATGGAGACCAATGTGGGGCTCAGTCTCATGAACCTGAGATCATGACCTGACCTGAAATCAAGAGTCAGATGCTTAACTGACTAAACCACCCAGGAGCCCATCCAAAAATTTCTTAATAAATGAAAATACTACAAGGAGGATTTTCACATTAACGCATTAACTGTAGTCGATCAAATACACTAGTTTTCAGAGAGTGGACAGGATGAAATATACAAATAGAGATTCCTTTTACTTTGTAGAAGAAGGGAAGTAAAGGAACATAGATGGGGACAGTCTAAGTGGTGCAACATATTAGGATTACCAGAGAAACCAAATTATATCCTAAGTATTGGCGAAGAATTCTACAAAAAGGAGGAGTGGGCAGGAAAGATAGAAAGCAGACAACCAACATAATAGCTTCCACCTAAACAAATCTGTGTCAAACTAGACCTTTCAAGAATCTTTCCTCGGGGCGCCTGGGTGGCTCAGTTGGTTGAGTGACTGCCTTCGGCTCAGGTCATGATCCTGGAGTCCCGGGATCGAAGCCCGCATTGGGCTCCCCCTGCTCGGCGGGGAGTCTGCTTCTCCCTCTGACCCTCCTCCCTCTCATGCTCTCTGTCTCTCATTCTCTCTGTCTCAAATAAATAAATAAGGTCTTTGGAAAAAAAAAAAAGAATCTTTCCTCATCTAGACAGTAAGCTCCTTAGAGAAGGGGCTCCTTTCAAAGAGACTAGAGTTTGAATACCAGCTTTGGTTGGGAGATCTTGAACCACTTGCTTTCTGCTCTCCTCCCTGCCCTGCCTCAGTTTCTTCCTCTTGTACAATGAGTACAATAATGTATACTTCTGGAGTGTGTTGTTAAGATTACATAAGATATCCTAAGTAAAAGTCAGTGATACAGTGCTTAGCACATAATAGATACTCAATACATGTCATTTGTCTTTTTTTTCTGACCTCCAACATCTATTCGTACAATAAGATGTTTGGTACACCAGGGCTTCTCAATAAATACTTTTAAAAGACTTAATGGAGGAAAAATTAGTGGTGAGGATAAAATAGACTAGAGTAACGAAAAGGAATTCCCAGGGGCTCCAGAATCCATAGTAGTCTGTTATGGGGGTTAAGAAAGAAAGCCCAGACAGAAAATTACAAACTAACAAAGTTATGATCCCTACTGGTACTTTGTTGTGTGTGAAGGCATAGCCAGGACTATATAAGTACCACCTGAGTGGGACAAATATGTGAGGACAAACTAGAGCAATAGTTCATAGGGACAGAATTCTGTGACTGAACAGAGTCACAGATTAATCATAAACATCATCAGGCAAATCCAGCTGGAGACAAACATTTTATTGAAATGGTGAATATTCTCAGGCACTTTTTTCAAGTCTCTTTTTTAAATTATATTTCATGGACAAAAGTCATGTAAGATATAAAAAAAAGTGATTTTAGTTTGGGGGTCACTAAATCAATTTCTTTTAGAAAAGCCATATACCCCAAAACTATTCAGTGTTACTTGCTGGCTTTTTCAACTCCCAAGACCATATAAGCTGAGAGAAAGCAGAGTAGAGGGGGAAAACCAGAGGTCAGAGAACTAGGACACCTGGCTTCTAGTCTTCACTTTATCACTAATTGGTGGTATGACTTTGGGAAAATCACTTCTATTTCTGGGCCTCAATTTTTCATCTGTAAAATGCAATAGTTGGACTATATTATCCCTAAGGTTCATTTGGGTTCTGACAGCCTAAGTCTACCACAAAATTTGATTTGGTTAGCCTGGGAAGATGGTGTAGTAGGTGGATCCTAAGCTCACCTCATCCCATGGGTACACCTAGATAACAGCCACACCAGCGCAACTAACCCAGGAAACAATCCAAAGACTGGCAGAACAGATTCTCCACAGTTAATCTTAGGGAGGAGCCCACATCAAAAATGGTAGTAGGGGCAGAATATATGGTTGTGAACCAAACTCCTGGCCAGATTAAGCACAAATGGAAGGGAAAGAACAAGCATGGAAAAGACCAGTCACCCCAGACATAAGGGACCTGCACTGGGAAGATAAGTCCTCATAACATTTGGCTTTGAAAACCAGTGGGGCTTAACTTTGCACTTTTAAAATAAGCAGGACTTAACTCTAAGTGCTTTAAAAATTAGCATTTTTAGCTGTGGGAGAGCCAGAAGGGAAACTGAGTCCCAGCCATTAGACAGAATAACAATCCCTGCAAGACACAGCATAGAAGCAGCAGTTTGAAAAGTGCCTAGGGTATAAGGGAAGGAGATCTATTTACTAATCTCAGAACTTGTGCTGGAAGAACAGGGTTCTTTAAAATACTTCAAGAACAAAAGAGCTGGTGGGTACCATTTATCTTCCCAACCCCAACCTAAATAGCCAGCCCTCCCCCACCAAAACCAGCTTGAACACTCTTCACCTAGCTTGGTAACACTGAACGCCCCATTCCTTGTTCTCCTGCATAGTTGCCCATCCAATCCAATCCACTCAGCAATAGTCCCTCCAAAGTGACCCGTGCTCTGGCGAGAGGAAAAGATAACCACACATACCAGCTCAACTGCAACCCCAGCAGTGGGCTGGGGGTAGATATCTGGTCTGACTGCCAGCCTCTCCTATCAATAAAAACCTCACTGGTGGCAGCACAGAGAGTCTTGTAGTTTGGGGTCACTGCAACCCCAAGAGACAGAGTGAAGGCAGACATCTGGTTCTGACTACAAGTCCCACTCACCAAGAAAATCCTTTCAGGGGACAATATAGGGAAAGCACCCTGCAATTCAGTGCAACAGCAGCCCCAATGAATGGGCTGAGGATAGGCATCAGGTCTGACCCAAGTATAAGACCAAGGTAGTCCTAGACTGGCCCCTTAATGGTTCAGGGACCAAAACCTGCCCACAACAGGCCAAGTGGGCCATTGCAACTGACTAGACTGAAGGCAAACATGGCTCAGCCACAATAGTAGGGTGCATGCAACACACATAGAAAACACCCCTGAAGTGCCTGGTCTGGGTAACCAGGAGACATTGCTCTATAGGGCATTGCAGGATCTCTTCTTCATAACACCACTACTTTCAAGATAAGGATTATAAATGATCTTCCTAATACATAGAAACAGATATAGGAAGTTAGACAAAATGATGAGGCAGAGGAATATGTCCCAAATGGAAAAACAGGAAAAAATCACAGCAAAAGAACTAAATGGAATGGAGATAAGCAACATTCCTGATAAAGAATTCAAGGTAATGGCCATAAAGATACTTACTGGGCTTGAGAAAAGAATAGAGGATCTCTTCAACAAAGAGAAAATATTTTTAAAAAAAAGGAGACAGAGATGAAAAACTCACTCAATAAAAGAAATTAAAAATACTCTAGAGAGAATATATAGTAGATTAGAGGAAACAGAAAAACAGATCAGTGAGTTAGAAGACAAGATAATAGAAGCCAACCAAGCCAAATGGCAGAAAGAAGAAAAAGAAAAAGAATAGTGAAAAATGAGAATAAGTTAAGGGAACTCAGCAACATCATCAATTGTAATGACATTGGCATTATAGGGATTTCAGAAGGAAAAGAAAGAGAAAGGGGGCAGAAAATTTATTTGAAGAAATAATGGCTGAAATAATCCCTAATCTGGGGAAGGAAACAGACATCCAGATTCAGAAATCACAGAGAGCTACCAACAAAAGGAAGCCAAGGAGGTTTGCACCAAGGCACATAATAATTAAAATGGCAAAACTGATAGAGAGTTTTAAAGGGAGCAAGAGAAAAAAAAAAAAAGAACAAAAAGCAGTTTCATAAAAGGGAAACCCCATAAGGCTATCAGCTGATATTTCAGCAGAAACTTTGTAGGACAGAAGAGAGTGGCATGATATATTAAAAGTGTTAAAAAAGGAAAAAAAACACCTGCAACCAAAAATACTCTATCCAACAGAACTTTATTCAGAATAGAAGGAGAGATAGTTTCCAAGACAAACAAAAGTTAAAGGAGTTCATCACCACTAAAAAAGCTAAAAAGCATTAAAGAAAATTCTTTGAGTGGAAAGGAAAGGTCATAATCAGGAGTAAGAAAATTACAAAAGGAAAAAAATTTACAAGTACATGAAAACATAATAAAAGTAGTAGATTGATCACTTATAAAGTCAAGGTGGAGGTTAAAGCTTAAAAGCAGTAAAATCAATTATACCTACAAAAATCAGTCAAGGAATTCACAAAATGATAGGGTATATGGCATGACATCATATACATAAAATGTGGAGGGTGGAGTAAAAATTCAGTGCTTTTAGAATGAGTTCAAACTTAAGCAATCATCAATTTAATATAGACTGTTATATGCACAGGATGTTATATATAAACCTAATGGTAACCACAAATAAAAAACCTGTAATGGATTTGCAAAAAAAAATATAGAGAGAAAGGAATCCAAGCATATCATTAAAGAAAGCTATCAAACCACAAGGGAAAAGAGCAAGGGAAAAAAATGGAACAGAGAAAAAAATAAAAAAAAAAACCTATAAAACAAGTAAAAAATGGCAATAAGTACATACTTGTCAATAATTAGATTGTAAATGCACTAAATGGTCCAATCAAAGACACAGGGAGAAAGAATGTACAATACAGCAAAACCCATCTATGTGCTGCATACAAGAGACTCATGTCAGACCTAAAGACATATACAGATTGAAAGTGAAAAGATGTAAAAACATTTATCATGCAAATGGAAGCAAAAAGAAAGTGTGGTAGCAGTACTTATATCAAACAAAATAGACTTTAAATATTTTATTTATTTATTTATTTATTGTAGAGAAAAAGAGAGAGAGCACACACGAGCAGAGGGAGGGGTAAAGGGAGAGAGAGAGTCTCAAGCAGATTCCACCCTGAGCACAGAAACTAATAATGCAGGACTTGATCCCATGGCCCTGAGATCATGACCTGAGCCAAAATCAAGAGACAGAAACTTAACCAACTGAGCCACCCAGGCTCCCCAAACAAAATAGACTTTAAAACAAAGATTGTAATAAGAGACAAGAAAGATATTACATGACCATAAATAAATAATCAAACAAGAAGATACATCAATTGTAAATATTTATGGACTCAACATGGGAGCACCCAAGACACAAAGCAAGCATTAACAGACATAAAGGAAAAACTCCATAATAACACAATAATAGTAGGGGACTTTAACACTCCACTTCCATCACTGGACAGAAAGAAAAGAAAATCAACAAGGAAACAGTGGCTTTGAATGACACATTGGAACAGAAGAACTTAACATATATTCAAAACATTTCATTCAAAAAGAGCTGAATGAACATTCTTTTCAAATGCATATGGAACATTTTTCAGAATAGATCACATTAGGCCACAAAACAAGTCTCAGTGAATTTTAAAAATGTTGAAATCATATCATGCTTCTTTTTCAACCACAATGGTATGAAACTAGAAATCAATGACAAGAAAAAATCTGGAAA
This sequence comes from Leptonychotes weddellii, assembly GCF_054177405.1. Classification (NCBI taxonomy): domain Eukaryota; kingdom Metazoa; phylum Chordata; class Mammalia; order Carnivora; family Phocidae; genus Leptonychotes; species Leptonychotes weddellii. The sequence continues at coordinate 52,929,239 of NC_138385.1, forward strand.
TAACAAATACATGGAAGCTAAATAACATGTTAGTAAACAATTAATGGGTCAATGAAGAAATTAAGGGGGAAATAAAAAACATGTGGAGAGAAATGAAAATAAAAGCACAATGGTCCAAAATCTTTGGGATGCAGCAAAAGCTGTTGTAAGAAAGAAGATTATAACAATACAGGCCTACTGCAAGAATAAAAAAAAATTAAAAAAAAAAAAACCTAACCTTATACCTAAATGTGTTAGATAAATAACGAAATAAAGCCCAAAGCCAGTAGAGGAAGGGAATAATAATACTTAGAGTAGAAATAAAAGAAATAGAAACTAAAATAACAGTAGAAAAGATCAATAAAACCAGGAGTTGTTTCTTTGAAAAGATTAAAAAAATTGATAAACCTTTAGCCAGACACATTAAAGGCCAGAGAGGACTCGAATAAATAAAATCAGAAATGAAGAAGGAGAAATAACAGCTGACAAAACAGAAATAAAAATAATTATAAGAATATGACAAAACATTATATGCCAATAAATTGTACAACCTAGAAGAAATGGATAAATTCCTAGAAACATGTAACCTTCCAAAACAGAATCAGGAAGCAATAAAAAAAATTGAACAGATTACTAGCAATGAATTGAGTCAGTTATCATAAACTCACAACAAACAGAAGTCCAGAATCAGATGTCTTCACAGATGAATTCTACCAAACACTTAAATTGTTAATACTTATTCTTCTCAAACTATTTAAAAAAATAGAAGAGTAAGGAAGGCTTCAAAATGCATTCTATAAGGTCAGCATTACCCTAATACCAAAAACAGACAAACACATTGCAAAAAAAAAAAAAAAGAAGAAGAAAGAAAACTACAGACCTCTAATGAACATAGATGCAAAAATTCCCAACATAGTATTAGCAAACCAAGTCCAATAATACCTTAAAAAATCAATCACCATGATCAAATGGGATTTATTTTTGGGATACAAAGGTGTTTCAATATTCTCAAATCAATGTGATATACCACATTAATAAGAGAAAGGATAACACCACATGATCATCTCGATACATGCAGAAAAAGCATTTGGCAAAGTACAACATCCATTCATGATAAAAACTCTCAACAAAGTAGGCTTAGAGGTAAAATACCTCAACATAATGAAGGCCATATATGAAAAAACACAGCTCACATCATACCTAATGGGAAAAAACTGAGAATTTTTCCTCTGAGATCAGGAAGAAGACAAGGATATCCATTCTCATCACTTTTATTCAACATAGTACTGGAAGCCCTAGCCATGGTAATCAGACAAGAAATAATAAATAAAAGGCATCCAAATTGGTAAGGAAAAGTGCCACTACTTGCAGATGACATGATACTCCATATAGAAAACCTTAAAGATACCACCAAAAAACTGCTAGAACTAATACATGAATTCAGTAAAATTGCAGGAAAGAAAATATACAGAAATCTGTTGCATTTCTATACACTAATAATGGAGTAGCAGAAAAAGAAATTAAGAAAACAATCCCATTTACAATTGCATCAAAAATAATAAAATACCTAGTAATAAACTTAACAAAGAAGGTGAAAAACCTATACCCTAAAAACTACAAAACATTGATGAAAGAAATTGAAGGTGACACAAAGAAATGGAAAGACATTTCATGCTCATGGATTGGGAGAACAAATATTGTTAAAATTCCCATATAACCTGAAAAATCTATACATTTAATGCAATCCCTATCAAAAAAAAGAAAAAAAGAAAAAAAGCAACAGTATTTTTCATAGAACTAGAACAAACAATGCTAAAATTGGCATGGAACAACAAAAGACCCTAAATACCCAAAGCAATCTCAAAAAAGAAGAACAAAACTGTAGGCATCACAATCCCAGATTTTAAGATATATCACAAAGCTATAATAATCAAAACAATATGGTATTGGGATAAAAATAGATACAGAGATCAGTGGAGCAGAACAGACAGCCCAGAAATAAACCCACACATTATGGTCAATTAAGATATGACAAAGGAGGCAAGAATATACGTTGGGAAAAAGTCTCTTCAACAAATGGGGTTGAGAAAACTGAACAGCTATATGCAAAAAAAAAAACAAAAACAAAAACAAAAATGAATGTGGACCACTTTCTTATGCTATATACAAATATAAACTCAAAATGGATTAAAGAACTAAGTGTCAGACCTGAAATCATAACATTCCTTGAAGAAAATTTAGAGAGTAACTTTTTTGACATGGGCCATAGAAACATTTTTCTAGATACATTTCATCTGGCAGGTGAAATAAAAGTAAAATTAAATTAAATTGTTGTGACTACACCAAAATAAAAGGCTTTTACACAGTGAAAGAAACCATCAACAAGATAAAAAGGCAAACCTACTGAATCGGAAAAGTTATTTGCAAATGATATAACCAATAAGGGGTTATATCCAAAATATATAAAGAATTTATACAACTCAACACCAAAAAAAAAAAAAAAATGATCTGATTGAAAAATGGGCAGAGGACCTAAATAGACATTTTTCCAAAGAGGACATACAGATGGCCAACAGACACATGAAAAGTTGCTCAACATCATTAATCATCAGGGAAATAAAATCAAAACCACAATGAGATATCAACTCACACATGTCAGAATGGCTAAACTCAAAAGTACAATAAATAACAAGTGTCGCTGAGGATGTAGAGAAAAATAAACACTTGTGCACTATTGGTGGGACTTCAAATTGGTGCAGCCACTATAGAAAACAGTGTGGAAGTTCCTCAAAAAATTTTAAAAAATATAATTACCATAGGACCCAAAAATTCCACTACTGGGTATTTGCCCAAAGAAAATGAAAACACAAATTCTAAAAGATATATGTATCCCTATGTTTATTGCACCATTATTTACAATAGCCAAGATATGGAAGCAACCTAAGAGTCCATTCTTAGATTAATGATAAAGAATTGGTATAGAATGGGATATTACTCATCCGTAATAATAATGTGATCTTGCCATTTGCAACAACACTAATGGACCTAGAAGGTATAATACTAAGTGAAGTAAGTCAGACAGAGAAAAATAGTGTTTCTATTTTTAAGCTCAGAATGACTGAAATTTGATCAGTGGATTTAAGTTAACATATTCATGACCAAGAACTAAAAGATATTATCCAGGACCTTCACAGAGACCATGCAGGCACTTTCCTAGTAGTTTTCTTTTAAATAACTCATAGGAACCATCACAGACCCAAGCTAAAAGGAGGGTGGTACCATGGGAGGAGAGTAGGGGGGGGATTTTAAACAAGATCCACCCTTCAAATCTTATACTATACTTGCTTATCAGCCTACACATGGAGTAAATAATCCAACAAGTTCAGTCAGCACAAACTTATTGAATACCTGGGGCGGTATGCTGGTTTCTTTTTTCTTTTTTTTTTTTTTTTTCCTTTTGTCAGTATGCTCCTTTCATTGACAAGCCCGATGATGACATAGGTAGTAATTCAATCAGCTTTTGTAGAGTTCAATAATTCATCAGTTGCATATAACACCCAGTGCTCATCACATCACGTGCCCTCCTTAGTGCCTATCACCCAATTACCCCATACCCCCACCCACCTCCCCTCCAGCAACCCTCAGTTTTTTTCCTATAGTTAAGAGTCTCTCATGGTTTTTCTCCCTCTCCGATGACTTCCCATTCAGTTTTCCCTCCCTTCCCCTATGATCCTCTGTGCTGTTTCTTATATTCCATCAATGAGCCTCATAATTTTTTTCAATTGATGGTAGAACTGATTGGACATTTTAAATAAATATTAGATTTTATTAATCTTCATTAATAATCTATTAATCTTTATTAGTGGTTTAGTCTTAAGAAACAAGGTAACTGAGGCCTAGAGAAAGTAAGGTATTCATTCTTTTTTTTCAAATATTTATTTATTTATTTATCTGAGAGAGAGCATGAAGAGAGAGAGGGAAGGACAAACTCAAGCAGACTCTGTGCTGAGTGTAGAGTCTGACTTGGGGCCCGATCTCACAACCCTGAGATCATAACCTGAGCTAAAACCAAGAGTCAGAAACTTAACTGACTGTGCCACCCAGGTGCCCACGGTATTCATTCTTAGTTATATAGCAACTTAATGGCAGAGCCAGGACTAGAACCTAAATTTTAATTCAAAAGGCTTGGGTTCCTTTATCCACACCACACTTCCAACTATACATTCTCTAATATGTGAGTGGATATTTATCTTCCCATATAGTCAGATCATTTGGATGTAAGCTTTGTTTATGTTATTAAAAGCTATCAATTTTTAAATCAATACCAGTGTACAAATCACTGAAAACACATGTCCTTCATTTTGCTTTCTGCAATGGCATGGTAACCAGTGTTCTTGCTATGTGCATAAAAACATTAACACTTATTCCTGTCTTTTCTCCATCTCTTTCTCTATCCCCACCCCCACATACAGAAACACAGACATACAGACATCTATTTTCACTGGCATGCAAGACTGGAAGAAAGTAACTAAAATAGGACAATGTTCTTTTTCTTGGCCAACCCCTTTCCTGCTCCTACAGTTTGTTAAATTATCAGTCTAGGAAAAAGTAATTAAGTGATGAGATGAGCAATACCTTGTTGTAAATCAAGTTACTGTGCTAGATGCCACTGGAGAGAAAAAGGAGACATGGCCTCTCTTCTTGAAAACTTATAGACTGGCAGCAGTGGCACAATACACAAAACAAGAGAGAAATGAGTAAAATCAGTTGCTAAATTGAACAAGTCATATGTTAGCTCTATAGAAAGCTACCATATATTTAGGGTACAAACCCACCACCGTTCTTAATGTGGTTGGGGCATTCCATATGGCCTTTCTAAAAGAAGTGATTTCACCAATTCAAAAAACTCATTCCCATTTTTTCAACTTTAAGCCTTATAACAATTCTGCTCCTTATAAGCATTTTAAGGTGAAAGCTTGACCAAGCATAATGGTCCCATATGCTGAAGGAAATCTGACAGGCAAAAGGCAGGTATAACTTAACTTTCCCAGTATAATTTCAATCCAATTGCACATGGCATTTTGCAAATTTTACAGAAGAATTCTGTACAAAGTAATGTGAAGTATCTATTAGGTATTTGCATGGTGAGTAATACCTCTGAGATAGAGATGCCCTCAATCACACTATTCTCAAAAATAGAGAAACTGAAAAATGAAGAAGCTTACTTCCTTGTTCAGGTTTATGCCCCTAGCTAGTCCCCAAAAAGCACAACTTGAAGCTCAAGCTTCTGATTACTGCCTGCTGAAAATATGACTTAGAACAGAGTTCAGGGATGCATGTCCCAAAACACTTCCTCTACTTCCTCTCGCATAAGAAAACATAAAAATGGAAGGCAGGGTGCAGAGAGCAGGAGGACGTGGGGAATAACCAACATCAGGAGACAGACTATCCTAAACCTTGTACCTGTTTGTTTGTTTCCCAGAGTTCTGTAGCTGATTAGGTCAGATGGTTACAACACTGAGGTCCTAAACTTAAGTATGTGAGTTAAATTCCATTAATTTTCTCTGTAATATAGCCATATATTGTATTCTGAACCCATGACAAGAATCCTATAACTCCAAATCCTTGCTCCAAAGGGAGAAAATGACTCAAAATATAAATAGAGATCTACTTTCTCTTCTTCTTTTAATTCAATTTTTTAATTTAAATTTTAGTTAACACATATGGTAAAAGTAGTTTCAAGTGTACAATTTAGTGATTCATCACTTACGTATAACACCCAGTGCTCACCACAACAAGTACGCTCCTTAATACCCATCACCCATTTAGCCCATCCCTTGCTCACCTCCAACCATCAATGCTCAGTTTCTTCTCTATAGTAAAGAGTCTCTTAGGGTTTGCTTCCCTCTTTCTTTTTATTTCCTCCCCCTATGTTCATTGTTTTGTTTCTTAAATTTCACATTGAGTGAAATCATATGGTATTTGTCTTTCTCTGACTGACTTATTTCACTTAGCATAATACACTCTAGCTCCATCCATGTCATTGGAAATGGCAAGATTTCATTCTTTTTGATGGCTGAGTAATATTCCTTTCTGTGTGTGTATCTGTGTGTGTGTGTGTGTGTGTGTGTGTGTACACCACTTCTTTATCCATTCATCAGTCAATGAACATTTGGGCTCTTTCATTAATTTGGGTATTGTTGATAATGCTGCTATAAACATTGGGGTGCATGTGCCCCTTCAAATCTGTATCTTTGTTTCCTTTGAATAAATATCTAGTAGTGCAATTGCTGGGTCATAAGATAGTTTGATTTTTAATTTTTTGAGGAACCTCCATACTGTTTTCCAGAGTGGCTGCACCAATTTGCATTCCCACCAACAGTGCAAGAGCATTCCCCTTTCTCCACATTGTCACCAGCATCTGTTCTTTCCTGTGTTCTTAATTTTAGCCATTCTGACAGGTGTGAGGTGGTATCTCATTGTGGTTTTGATTTGTATTTCCCTGATGATGAGTGATGTTGAGCATCTTTTCATGTGTATGTTAGCCATCTGGAGGTCTTTGGCAAAATGTCTGTTTATGTCTTCTGCCCATTTCTTAAATGGATTATTTATTTTGGGCTGTTGAGGTTTTTATAGATTTTGGATTTTGGATACTAATCTTTTATCAGATATGTCATTTGCAAATGTCTTCTTGCATTCTGTAGGTTACCTTTTAGTTTTGTTGTTTCCTTTGCTATGCAAAAGCTTTTTATCCTGACAAAGTCCCAGTAGTTCATTTTTGCTTTTGTTTCCCTTGCCTCTGGAGAGGTATCTAGTAATAAGTTGCTACAGCTGAGATGAAAGAGGTTGCTGCCTGTGTTTTCCTCTAGGATTTTGATGGTTTCCTGTCTCACATTTAGGTCTTTCATCCATTTTGAATTTATTTTTGTGTATGGTATAAAAAAAATGGCCCACTTTCTGCATGTTGCTGCCCAGTTTTCCCAACACCATTTGTTGAAGAGATTGTCTTTTTTCCATTGGATATTCATTCCTGTTTTGTTGAAGATTAGTTGACCATAGAGTTGTGGGTCCAATTCTGGGTTTTCCATTCTGTTCCATTGATCTATATGTTTGTTTTTGTGCCAGTACCATATTGTCTTGATAACTACAATTTTGTAATATAGCTTGAAGTCTGGAATCATGATGCCTCCATCCTCGCTTTTCTTTTTCAAGATTGCTTTGGCTATTTGGGGTCTTTTGTTGTTCCACAGAAATTTTTGGATTGTTTTTTCTAGTTCTGTGAAAAATGCTGGTGGTATTTTGATAGGGATTGCATTAAATGTGTAGATTGCATGGAAGTTAAAGAACATCATACTAAAGAATGAAGGGTAAACCAGGAAATTGAAGAAGAAATAAAAAAAATACATGGACGCAAATGAAAATGAAAACACGACAGTCCAGAACTTTTGGAATGCAGCAAAGGTGGTCATAAGAGGGAAGTATATAACAATACAGACCTACCTCAAGAAGCAAGAAAAGTCTCAAAGACACAATCTAACCTTTTACCTAAAGGAGCTAGAAAAGGAACAGCAAATAAAGCCTAAAGCCAGCAGAATAAGGGAAATAATAAAGATTAGTGCAGAAATAAATGATATAGAAACAAACAAAAAACCAGTAGAACAGATCAATGAATCTAAAAGCTGATTCTTTGAATTAATAAAATTGATAAAACCCTAGCAAGACTTATCAAAAAGAAAAAAAGAAAGGACCCAAGTAAATAAAACCACGAATGAAAGAAGAGAGATCACAATCAACACCACAGAAATACAAGCAATTATAGTATAATATTATGAAAAATTATATGCCAACAAACTAGACAATCTGAAAGAAATGAATAAATTCCTAGAAACATACAAACTACCAAAACTGAAAGCGGAAGAAATAGAAAACTTGAACAGACCCATGACCAGCAAAGAAATTGAATCAGTAATCAAAAATCTCCCAACAAACCAAAGTCCAGGGCCAGATGGTTTCCCAGGGGAATTCTACCAGACGCTTAGTTAATATCTACTCTTCTCAAACTGTTCCAAAAAAATAGAAATGGAAGGAAAACTTCCAAACTCCTTCTACAAGGCCAGCATTACCTTGATTCTAAAACCAAAGACCCCCCTAAAAAGGAGAACTCTAGGTCAATATCCCTGATGAACATCGATGCAAAAATTCTCAACAAGATACTAGCAAACTGAATCCAACAATACATTAAAAGAATTATTCACCACAATCAAGTGGGATTTATTCCTGGAGTCCAGGAGTGGTTCAATATCTGCAAATCAAATGATGTGATATACCACATTAATAAAAGAAAGAATAAGAACCATATGACACTCTCAATAGATGCAGAAAAAGCATTTGACAAAATACAGCATCCTTTCTTGATAAAAACTCTCAACAAAGTAGGGATATAAGGAACACAACTCAACATCATAAAGCCCATATATGAAAAACCCATGGCTAATATCATCCTCAATGGGGAAAACTGAGAGCTTTTCCTCTACTGTCAGGAACAAAACAGGGATGTCCACTCTCACCATTGTTATTTAAAATAGTAAGTCCTAGCCTCCACAATCAGGCAACAAAAAGAAATAAAAGGCATCCAAATTAGCAGGGAAGAAGTCAAACTTTCACTATTCACATGGCATGATACTCTGTAGAAAACCTGAAAGATCCATCAAAAAATTACTGGAACTGATACATGTATTCAGTGAAGTCACAGGATATAAAATCAACATGCAGGGGCACCTGGGTGGCTCAGTTGGTTAAGCGTCTGCCTTTGGCTCAGGTCATGATCTCAGGGTCTTGGGACTGAGCCCCAGGTAGGGCTCCCTGCTCAGTGGGGAGTCTCCCTCTCTGACTCCCCTTCCCTCTGCCCTGCCCCACTCATGCCCTCTCTCTCTTTCTCTCTCTTTCTCAAATAAATAAAAATCTTTCAAAAAATAAAAATAAAATAAAATCAGCATACAGAAATCTGTTGCATTTTTTACACACGAATAATGAGGCAGCAGAAAGAGAAATCAAAGAATTGATCCCATTTACAATTGCACCAAAAACCGTAAGATACCTAGGAATAAATTTAACCAGTGAGGTAAAAGATCTGCACTCTGAAAACTATAGAACACTTATGAAAGAAATTGAAAAGGACACCCAAAAAAAAAAAAAATGGAAAAAACGTTCCATGCTCATGGATTGGAAAGACAAATTTTGTTAATATGTCTGTACTACCCAAAGCAATCTACCCTCTCTTCTGATGGTTGGTGTGTAGCTTCAGTTTTGTATGTGAAAAACAGAAATGTTTTTCCTTCTAGTTTAGATGCCCTATAACTAATATAGAGTGAAGTTGGAAGATAACAAGCATACACATAAATAAATCCATTCTTCCAGACATGTTTTAGAGATTCTCTATGTATAATTTTCTTCTGAGCTTTTTCCTTGTGTAGATTTTAACTTGCATCTAAAACCACACATTCTGGGCGCCTGGGTGGCTCAGTTGGTTCGGCGACTGCCTTCGGCTCAGGTCATGGTCCTGGAGTCCTGGGATCGAGTCCCGCATCGGGCTCCCTGCTCCGCAGGGAGTCTGCTTCTCCCTCTGACCCTCCCCCCTCTCATGCTCTCTCTCTCTCATTCTCTCTCTCAAATAAATAAATAAAATCTTTAAAAAAAATAAAAATAAAAATAAAAAAAATAAAACCACACATTTTGTCCTGCTCTTTGATATAACCTTATATCTGGAATTTAGAACCTTTCCTCTAAACTTAGCATAACATAGATTAGCATAATATAAGAAAACAAATATTTTGTGAAAGCTCTAATATGATTTCCTTTTTATATCACAGCAGCTTAAACGTGATTGGGGATGGTGACTTTCTGTTTAATGCAAACTATGTTATGAAGTCATACACCTTTTTCGAAATTCCTTTTGTATGGTCAGATTTAATATGTGCTACTTTATCCTCCCCAGGTAAATAAGCTCCATAAGGGTATGGGCTATATCTTATATGGCTCCTATTATTACTCATATTACACTTGAAAAATAGTAAACATCATAAACATTGGTCGAAGAGAAACTATTTCATCCATGTTTTCTATGATCCCCATTTTTAAATCTATTTTATTCCTTATTTTATGTGTTTTACTCCCCCCCCATTTCTTAGTTCACCTAAACTAAATCTAATAAAAGAACAACCTATTATGAAATTGGTACATCTTATCTCTATTATTAATTCTCTTGATTCTCAAAATAGTGAAATATAGCTGCATCATATACACACAGTATAGCTTAATGGAAAGAGCTTTGGCAACAAATAGAACTGTGTTTGAAACGCAACAAAGACTGTTATACAACTTTGGGCAAGTTGTTCAGTTTTTGGTTTCTTCATCTATAAAATGGGGGCAAAAATAGAGTTACTGTAAAAATGTAAGATATCTTGCCCAGGGCTCAGTACATCACAAGTGCACAATAAATAAGAACCATTATTATTTTTTTATGATAGAGCATCTAAAATCAAAGTTAGAGCCAGTGGTAGATAGGCACCAAAAGCTTATTCTTTCTGGTAGACTTTAGGTAGCTGCTCAGATGCTTGTTAGCTTTTTCTGAAATCATTATTAGGAAGGTAATCATTTTAGAATGGGGTATAAGTTCTTTTGGGAGAAAATCAAATCTTAGGAATAGCGTGGATTTCATGTAGACCCTTACTTCATAGGGGGAAGCACTAAATGTACTTATAAACCCCCAAATCACATTGGAAAATTCTGATTATTTTCCTTTTGCTATAAAAGCCATATTGGCTTCCCAGAGCTGTGAGAATAGACCAAGACCAAACACTCAGAATTCTCCATGAAGAAAATGAAGTCAGCCTGCTTAGGAACAAAACCAAGGAAATCAAAACCAATTTACATTCCAAAGTGAATTTTTCAAACCTAAAAATAACTTCATACCACAAAAGGGTTATGTAAAATTAAGACTTCCTTTGGAAAACAAATTTTTGGATATGAAAAAAAAATCAATTCTATCTTTTTAATAAATGTGCTGAAAATTTACAAAAAAAGATAATGAACTGATAACCACTTCTTAGAAGTACTTCATATTTCTTGGCCCAATATGACAAGGGGGTTAATGCATGAAAACATTAATTTTAGACTTAAAATTTCCTATGCAACATGATACAGTCTTCAGAGGGCAGTATATTATGGTGGTTCACCAGCAATTTTAATTGTATATGTATCCAAAATATTTCCAACAAGTTCGCAAATGTGTTGCTAAATGAAAAGTCTGGAGAAAAAAACTGTATATCTACTTAGTGTATTAAAGCATCCCACATATTGAAGATTCCATAGCATAGAATGCCCCTATTCTCCACATATTGGTTTAGCCTGGGTTTTCACTACAGCTATGCTTGGCCCAAGTCCCAGTTAGAGAGTAGCTTACAATCCAGGATAATAAACCTTAGTATCTCTACCCTATTGAACCATGTCACAGAGATTTTCAAATTTATTGATTCCCAGAGGTTACACAGTTTTAAATTGCCTGAGTGATCTTTTTTTTCCCCTAGGAAAGTCTCAGTCACAAATGGCATTTATAGATGTGCAATTCTTACAATTTTAACTTAGAACCAAGATGGTTATTAATAAGTAATTCTATGTCAAATATGACCCAGGTCACACTCTGTGAATTCAGAAAAACATCAATGTTCTCCCTGCAGAATGCAAAATATCTTCATAGTGCTTTGCTTAATCAAATTTCATGGTCCAAAATTGAAGGAATCTTATTCTGTCCTCCACGACCGAAAAGACCTTTCAGCAAATGGCCAGAACAAAGGTGGGTAGCCCAAAATCCAATGGATGATCACCCACTCTGGGTAACTCAGGCCCCAAATCAACTTTCCTTAATTCATCTGGATCAGTTATCTAGACTGGCCACTTCACTCTCTGTCATATTCATACTCTGCCTCAGCTAGGTAAATCATCATTGGGTTATTTTTATTATATCCTTTGGTGTGAAATTAATCACAACTCATTTTTCTTTTTAGTCCTGATAAGCTTTTGGAGGTGATAGACTTTCAGAGGAAAAGGCATTACTGTACCAGATGGCTTGATGTGGATGTGCCTGCTTTTGAAAACAAAAACAGATATTTCTATTTTCAGTAGTTCTTCCACAGAGGGACTAATGTTAGGTCAAGTGACCAAACTTTCCTTTATCATATTCAGTTTTATGAAATATTAAAAATCAGTAACACATAAATTTAACCCCAACATTCTTAAAAAAAAAAGAGAAATCTGCTAATACCTTAGAATAGAGTGGGAAAAAAAGATTAAACAACAACAGTAATAGTCTTGGCTATTCAGGGTCTTTTGTGTTCCATACAAACTTTAGGATTGTTTGTTGTAGGTCTGTGAAAAATGCTCTTGGTATTTTGATAAGGACTGCATTAAATATATAGATTGCTTTGAGTAATATAGACATTTTAACATTTGTTCTTCCAATCCATGGGCATGGAATATCTTTCCATTTCTTTGTGTCATCTTCAATTTCTTTCATCAGTGTCTTATAGTTTTCAAAGTACAGGTTTTTCACCTCTTTTACCAAATATTTCTTATAAGTTAATGACATATTTTTATATGATAAAATAATTATCACACTTTATTTTTGGATAACATTAATGATAATTATATACTGCTTAGAGTACCTAATCATTTTTAGGTGACATAAGGTGACCTGTGAGTTGGTTCTTTAAAACTAAATATTTTGAGCAGCTCCTCTATTTTGAATATGTCAGACCAAATGGTGTGCCAGAAAATAAATGATATGTAAAAGACAAACTGATTTATTATTCATCAGATGTGTTTTTTAAACACCCATTTAATTCTAAACCTGCAGAAGGAAATGTTTTCTTGACATTTCTGATTGATGTCACATCAATATGTATAAATAAGGTCATCCTGATTATGAAGGTGAATAAAGTAAGACAATGACTACAAACTACAGAAACATTTTCTGTTTTAAATTAAGCTTCACAATTCTAGACTTCAAGTTATATTACAAAGCTGTAGTGATCAAAAGAGTATGGTACTGGCACAAAATAGATACGTAGATCAAAAGAACAGAATAGAAAACCCAGAGATGAACCCACAACTATATGGTCAATTAATTAATCTTCAAGAAGGCAGGAAAGAATATCCAATGGGAAAAAATCCTTTCAACAAATGGTGTTGGAAACCTGGACAGCAACACACAAAAGAATGAAACTGGACCATTTTCTTACACCATACACAAAAATAAATTCAGGGGCGCCTCGGTGGCTCAGATGGTTAAGCGTCTGCTTTGGCTCAGGTCATGATCCCAGAGTCCTGAGATTGAGCCCCATGTCAGGCTCCTGGCTCAGCAGGGAGCCTGTTTCTCCCTCTCCCTCTACTGTTTTTCCTGCTTGTGCTCTCTCACTCTCTCTGTCAAATAAATAAATAAAATCTTTAAAAAATCAAAATAAATTCAGAAAGGATTAAAACCTGAATATGAGTCATGAAATCACAGAAATCCTAGAGAAGGACACAGGCAGTAACCTCTTTGATAATAGTCATAGCATGTTTTTCCCTAGACATGTCTCCTGAGGCAAGGGAAACAAAAGCAAGGAATAAACTATTGGGACTTCATCAAGATAAAAAGCTTCTGCACAGAAAAGGATACAATTGTCAAAACTAAAAGACAACCTATAGAATGGGAGAAGATATTTTTAAATAGCATATCTGATAAAGGGTTAATATCCAAAATCTATAAAGAATTTATAAAACTAAACACCCCAAAATTGAATAATCCATTTAAAAATGGGCAGAAAACATGAATAAACATTTTTTCAAAGAAGACATACAGATGGCTAACAGTCACATGAAAACAGATCACTGATTATCAGGGAAATGAAAATCAAAACTACAATGATATATCACCTCACACGATTCAGAATGGTAAAATCAACAACACAAGAAACAACAGGTGTTGGGGAGGATGTGGATAAAGTGGAATCCTCTTGGTAGGAATGCAATGTGGTGCAGCCACTGTGGAAGACAGTATGGAGGTTCCTCAAAAAGGTAAAAATAGAACTACCCTATAATACAGCAATTGCACTGCTAGGTATTTACCCAAAGGATACAAAATACTGATTTGAAGGGATACATACACCCCGATGTTTATAGTAGCACGTTATCTACAATAGCAAAATTATGGAAACAGCCCAAGTGTCTGTGTACTGATGAATTGATAAAGGTGTGTGTGTGTGTGTGTGTGTGTGTGTGTATGTATATGAAATAGGACATGGGGATTAAGGAGTGCACTTGTTGTGATGAGCATGAGGTGTTGTACAGAAGTGTTGAATCACTAAATTGTACACCTGAAACTAATATTATATGTTAACTAACTGGAATTTAAATAAAAACTTTAAAAAAATCTGGTAATATGTTGTTAGCTTTATAGAAATACCTGAATGTGATCTGCTAAATAAAGCTGAAAATAATTTTAGCTAAGTATTTATAATTATAACAAAATTAAATGTTTTCTTCTGTTGTTGAGAATGTGGAGGAAACCTTGCCATTCCCTTCCATAAATACTGTGACATTGAGCAAAAGCTGTTGGAAGAAACAAATGTATTGTCAAGAAGAAAGGAATTGAAGGACTTTTTGAGTTAATGGCTGACATTTGTATATATTTTAGGGACCTAATGAGATAGTAATTATGCTGTCCAAGATGCAGTTGAGCCTGAATGGGCAGGCTAGGCTCATGCTCTGAGGGAGCCATTATTTTCGTGATTTACCAAATGATCATGGCCAATGGTTTAAACCTTTGTTTCCTCACTAGTTAATTAGATTTAGTGAATTTCTTGGTCCATATCTATCCCAGAACCTATACAGACTTGGTTTTGGTTAAAAACCTGTACTTCTGATTATTTCTCAGGAACTCTGTCTGCATCTTGATTCATAGCTTATGCTAATGTAGTCATTGCTGCAAGTAAAAGTTATCCCTCTGAAGCACACTCTCCTCTCTGGATTATCTTTCAATGACTATACCAAGAGAACCCACTTTAATTTTCCAAAACCCAGATATCATGTTGTTATATGATAAGCAGTAATAGTCAAGCCACTAATGACTGCATCCTCTTCTGGATTCACATACCACCAATTATTATATTAACTTCTTCACACTTTATTCTAAGTCTGTTTTGCCTTTATGCTTACCCTGTAATCTTGACTCTACTCAAACGTGGTATCTCCTAGACCTCAGAACTTCCTGAGTGCTTTCTCTTGTCTTATAGCTTGGCCAAAATATTGCCCTGGCACATGATATAACACATAAGCATCCAGTACATGGCCAGGTCTGTGTTAATGTTGTATTATAGCACATTGTGCATATTCATTTTCATTTTAGTTCTGTGGGCATAGTAGAATAATTATCTCCTACTATTGCAAGGAAGCAGTGATAAAGCCCAGCAAAGCAAATTTTGCTACATTATAGGGTCCTTGGGAGAAGCCTGAAGGGTGCCCCTTCATTCTTGAGTGATTTCAAAATGACATCTTTTAACATTTCCCAATGAATAATACATGTGTCTCTTAATCCTCGAGCCTTGTTAAACAGTAAGAAAAAGTGAAATGAGCACTGGATGAGGTGTCAGAGATGTAGGTTGTAGCCTTTTCTTTGTTGTAGACTCATAGAGGTACTTGGTGCAGTCATTTCAATTCTCTGAGCCTGTTTTTCCAATTGTAAAATGCAAAACTGTCAATGTATGCCATTTTTCAAAGCATAAAAGAGTCTTAGATGTTTTCCATTGCTCCCATCAGTGACAGGATTTGAATATGTTTCTGACAATTTTCTTTGACTCAGGGTCTACAGACTGATTTTCTAGACCTATGGCACAAGAAAAAGGCTTTTGGGAGGGTTACTTTAATGGGCAAGGGAAACAGCACTATCTGTGGTCCCTTCTTTCAGGATTAGGTAGGGTTCAGAAGAAAGAGTTAAATTCCCTTTCTGACTCTGAGTATCTGATTAATGCCAAAAGTGTCTATGAGAATTCAGAAAGCATGCTTCTTTATCCTATTCATTTCAGTTACCTAGCGCAAAGGGGGAAAATTGAGTTCATTCATTCCTAAGGGTCTCTAGGTGAAAATTCAGTGAATTTTTTGGAGGAGTCAATGTCCCACTTTGTATTTATTCACCTTTACAATATTCAGTACTATATTGTACCAGCCCAAACAGAATAGATACATTAGATGATTCCTGTCTCACAGAAATATTGCTGAAAACATATAGCAAGGTAGAGAAGTACATGTGTTTAGAAGTGCAAATAATATTTTCTATAATAAAAAAATACCCCCCTCAGACACAAACTTCTTGAAAGATGGTTTTTACATGATCCAGATATTTGCTAGTGTGGCTGGTGGAATCTTTCCTCCAGCTGAAAAGCTTGAATTCCATCTATAAGATTAATGCATTTGCCACAATACCTGATATTTACAGCAGCTGAAGGAAAGAAACAGTCCTTGCTGAATGATTCAAAGCTCTCTAACAAATGTAGATCTAGTTGAATAAAATTATACCCTTTTTCTTCCCGGAAAAGATTAGAGCAGTATAAAATGAAGTCCATGAAAAAAATTAATAAAAAATAAATAAAATGAGGTCCATGCACACTATAGTTAACAACAGAGAAAAGAGCAGGAAAGTCATTTGAGATTTCATCCTGGGTCATGTTGGAAATCCATCCTTCCTTTTTCATAATCTCTGAATGCAGTTCCTAACAGTTACACGTTACTAATAACCCATCATTTGGTTTAGAGTTAGAAGGCACCTTCCTAAATATTTTTACTTGAGCACAAAAGAGAAACAACACACAAACCAGGAAACAATTTTACTTACATTTTGTCAAAGTAAGTTGATTATGAGTATATAAAAATTAACCTAAAATCAATCAGCCCATTGTTGTTTTTTTAATGTACCGATTATTCTGATAGATACAGCTTATCTGTGAGAAACAGAGCAACTATATATCTTGTCTTCTTATTTCTTTTCTCTCATTATAAATGTGTTTTGTTGTCATTGTTGTTCTGGAGTGCATTCTTTGAAAACAGAACCTCTACACCTAACATTAATTATAGTTCACATTTGCAGTAAAAATATGTAACTTATACAAGCTGATAAGAACATGCATTCATATTAGTAAAAGTCCTGAGACATTATGGTTCTTATTTTTTAATCATAGCTCATTTTGAAAATAACAGAAATCTAACCATTTTAATCATTTAACAGATAAAAATATCACCTCCAAAAAGTTACAACAAAGAGTAGATAAACAACATCCTGCACACTCTGCAAGTAACTATACTTAATACACAGCTGGTTAAATTACAAATGTTCATGGGGCTATTTTATTCAATAGCAACTGAGTGAAATACATTAGGAAAAGTCTCTCCATGTCAAATGTACATTTCTCCCTTTCTAACTTACCTCCTCCTCCCACATCAAGCAGCCAACTGTATAATTATTTTTATTTGTGCAAATACTAAGGTTCATGATATCCATACCACCCTTAGATCTGACAGGTTACCCAGAACCTGATGTGAAGAGACAAATTCTAGATATTAATAGTAAAAGGCCCAGATAAGATCTAATTATTCATTTTAAAAAGGAGCCTACCATTTCAGTTTCTTTCTGTCTTCTCCAGAGATCTCCAAAGAATTCAAGTGATAGCCACTCCAACAGGGATACTACTGACATATGCATCAAGTCCAGCTCCCTGTTCTGAGAAAAAACAATCCAATCCTTTCTCACTATCAAAAAATAAAAGGAAATAAAGAAAAAAGGAAAGGAGATAAAGAAAGAAAGAGAAAGAGAAAAAAAAGAAAAGAAAGGAAGAGGGGAGGGAGGTACCGAGGGAGGGGGGAAAGAATAAAAAGAAACCAAATTTTTAAAAAAGCCAAAGGAAAAATGAAGACAGCAAAAGAAAAAAAAAAAAAAAAGAAAATTCTCAGCATTACCTAACCACTACCAAATTGGAAAACATGGTAGTGAGATGTCAGAGTTAAATATGCAAGCCTCTGTGCACACTGAACATTTCCGTTTTCCAGCGGGTAGCTTGAGCTAGCAAGCTCACTGGTGCTCGGTCTCTCTCTCTTTCTCTCTGATTAATGATGCAGAACTATGCTATGGGCTATACATAAAGCCTGCTAAGCTTCACACTTAGCAAAGAAACTCTTGTTTCTATTTATAGGGCCACTGTGCTTTGTCTTCCAATCTTGTGGTTGCACTAAGCTTTGAGTTTGTGACAATACATGGCCTATTTGTTTATGGAGCCTTTTGCAGAAGTTATGTGCCCTCCGGCCCCTTTCATAGATAGTGGACCACTTCAATATTCACTGTGATCCTTTCCCTCAGGCCCTCAGTTGTAGTGTTCAGGTACCAAAGTAGACACTCCTTACCTAAGGTTGCCCTTAGGTAGCTCCCAATAGGAGAGTTCAAAGTGGGAATGACCTCTGCCTAGGGTATTCTTAGATGTGCAGACCTTTAAACCCCTGAGATTAAAATAAATACTCTACTCTTTAAGAAAAACTTGAAGATACCTAACTCACCTCCCACTTCCTGTTCACCCACTCCCCATTCCCCCCAGAGTCCTCAGCCAGGAAGTGCAAGTAAACCCCCATTTCCTCTCAGTGGTTAGGGATAATTGGGTGAAAAGAGGCCTGATTTCCTGTAGCCCAGACCCTTAGCCACAGCCTGTTGAAGATGGTGTTCCAAGGAGCCTAAGAGCTCCAGACCCCAGCACACACTGTACTGAACACCAAATATACCACCAGAGGCAGCAGCACCCCTGAGAGGTGAACAATGGGTGATCGAAGGCAATCTCCAAGATATAAGTAGTATTTTAGATCAGAGCAAGGGAACTTTTCACATAGACCATGTGAGAAAGGAGTATATTAGTGCAGGTCCAGCCTCATGCCAGGACATACCTTCACAGTATATTATAGGAAGCATCTGTAGGACTCTTTGCCTCAAATACTTTCTTCACTAATGCCTGAAACACAAGTCCTTTGGAGGCAAGCATTCCCTTATTCCTGAGTCTTGATTTTCAAATCCTGACACTCTTAGAAATATACTTAGTTGAAAACTTTGGTGTGAATGAATTTATTAGAATTGGAAAGATGAGAGTAGATGATAGCAGCAGGATGTAAAAGAAAAATGAAAAGATTCCAGGACACAAAAACTGAATTACAAAAGCAATCTTTAATGATTTTGCACTAAGCTAGGTATGGTGAGAAAGTTCTGAGCAAGTGTAGAAAATATAAGGGAAAGGGGTAAATTAATCTAAGTTTGTATTAGGTCGGATATATTGACAACAGATCACAATTCATTTCCCCTGATGTATCTTTTTATTCTGTACTTCACAATCTGGCAGAATATGGCATTAATGCTTTGTTTATTTAAAGAAAATTTTCCTACTTGCTTTTTGCTGTGTCTCGAGTTTATTGTGATGCTCTCTCTCTTCACTCAGACTTAGCTCCATTCAGCAAACACCTACTGAATAACTGCCAAATGCAGACAAGTAGATCAAATATAGAGAGAATGAAGGAAAAAGAGTAGGAGAGAGCTGATGGTAAACAAAAAGATACCACCTCCCAGCAACTTTTTAGAACGTAGTTAAGCAGATAAGACATTGTGTTGTTGCCTCAAATATAAAGCAACATACATGTCATAAGGGCCTAAAAATGCCATATCTACTGCTGTAAGATTTTATAGAAGTCAGGGATCCCAAGGGCCTGGGATAAAGAATGGAATTTCAGGATGCAAGTCAGGCAAGTCTTCCAGGAGAATGAGCGCTTGGGCTGAGCCTATTAAGAATGGCAGGATTTCAATAAATACAGAACAGAAAGATATTTTTCAGATTTCTAAAAACCCATAAATTGTACTGCTTTGTATAGGCTCACCTTCTATTATCCTCGTGTTCTTCCTATTTGCTTCCACCAAGTAAGATTTGGGCATGGACATCAGTCTTGAGGTTTCAGCTGGCTGTCCCAAATTGGACTCATAGGAGCCAATCTTCATGTATTTTGACATAAAATACCTGGTGGTAAAATTTCCTGACCTAGTCTGTACTTATCTTTCTTATTTAGATCAAGAAACTTTAACCCAATCAGAATTAAAGTAATTCCCCTATAGGAACATTGTTAAATTCCACTCCAAATGGGTCAAATAAGAATCCTACATCAAAGCTGAATGGAATATGAGTGATGGTTTAGTCTAAGCTCTAATTTTAAAGGTGAAGAAGGTAAGAGAGAAGGACCTATTCATGTCTCATGGTGAATTAAGCCTGGACTTAAACCAAGGATTCAAGGAATTTTTAAGACAATGTCCTCACCAAAGTCATTTCCATCTTGCTAGTGTCTCATGGCATTAATGATATGGGTAATTTGTTCACAATTATATCATCTGTGGCGAGGCTTTGTCTTAGTTACATAGGAAAGGTCAAATATCAAATAAACTCAAAAGCTGAATCCTATGCCTCTGCCTTTATACATAAAAGGGGTGGATATTTTGAATCACTTAGATCTACTTTAAAAAGAAAAAAAGTTTAAGCCCCCTCAAATTAGAGATACAAGCCAAGACAATTTATATATCTTTTCTCCATAGTGTAATTTTGAAATATAAAATACATTAAAGTGGAAAAAAAAGGGAAGATGGTGGCAGAGTAGGAGGACCCTAGGCTCACCTCCTCCCACAAATACAACAAGATAAGGATCAAATCATCCTAAATGCCTCAGAAATTGACCTGAAGATTGCCAGAACAAACTCCACAACTAAAGGTAGAAAAGAGGCCACATCGAAGAAGGTAGGAAGTGCAGAGATGTGGTTTGGTAGAGAAATGGATTGTAGTCCCTGCAGTGGGGATGGAGCCATGGTGGTGGAGAAGGATGAGAGACAGACTAACCCAAGGGGGAGTGCATGGGGAAAAGGAATCCCCATAGTAATTGGCTTGGAAAGCAAGAGGGGATGAATTTTGTGACTTCTGACAACCAGCTGGGCTTAAAGCCTGGAGTTTTAGAAGTCAGTGGGCTTGGCTCCAAGACAGCATGGAGAACATTGGGGCTGCTCTTGGAGAGAAAGCAGGGCAAATAGGCTGTGAACATACAGCATGAAAACAGCAATCTGGAGAGCACCTGGGGCACCCAGTGGGGAGGTTATTTGCTTATTTCAGAGCATGTACCTAAGAAGCAGTATTCATAGAGAGACCCCTTCAGTAACAAAGAGACTGGGAGGCATCATTCCCCTCCCCTCCCTTCAGCATAAGCACAGGGCCGCCTGCAGAAACCAGCAAGACTCCAAAGCTTGCTATTTAACTTACTTACACCAAGACCTGAACCCCTTCACTCCAGTGGAAAAACACTTCCCTTCCCTGTCATGCTTGTGTCAGTAGAGGGCGGTGGAACCCCTCCCTCAGAAGTCCTGGGAATTTTGCAGGGACATGGTTCTGGAGGTGGTGGCAACAGGTAGTTTTACAAGCAGACTAGAGCACAACTTCTTAAAACTTGCCACATTCATGGGGTGCCTGGGTGGCTCAGTCGGTAAGCGTCTGCCTTCGGCTCAGGTCATGATCTCAGGGTGATGGGATCGAGCCCCGCATCGGGCTCCCTGCTCAGCAGGAAGCCTGCTTCTCCCTCTCCTACTCCCCCTGCTTGTGTTCCTTCTCTCGCTGTGTCTCTCTCTGTCAAATAAATAAATAAAATCTTAAAAAAAAAACTTGCCACATTCAGGTCAGGGACCAAACAGTGTACACAACAGGCAAAGAAAGCTTCTGCAGACTACTGGCCTGAAAGATAGAGCAACCAAGATAAACCAGTGGAGTCCACACTCTGAAACACCAGGCCCTAGAGAATGAAGGACACTACACTGAAGGGCAATATGGAACCTCTTCTGTATAAATTCATTGCCTCAAGAACAGATGTAGCTGATTTTCCTAGCACAGAGAAACAGGCACTGAGACTTAGGCAAAATGAGAAAACAGAGGAATTTTTCCCAAGTGAAATAAAAGGACAAGGCCACAGTCAGAGATCTACCAAAACAGATATAAGTACATGCCTGATAGAAAATTGAAAGCAATGATTGTAAAGATACTCACTGGACTACAGAAAAGAGTGGAAGGCCTCAGTGAAACCCTTACCACAACGATAAAGAATAATATAGCAGAGATAAAGTGTTCAATAAACAAAATGAGAAACACACTAGATAGTATGGACAGCAGGCTGAAAGAAGAAGAGGAATGAATTAAGGACCAAGAAGACAGTAATGGGGGGTGCCTGGGTGGTTCAGTCATTAAGCATCTACCTTCAGCTCAGGTCATGATCCCAGGGTCCTGGGATTGAGCCCCACATCGGGCTTCCTGCTCCTCGGGAAGCTTACTTCTCCCTCTCCCACTCGCCCTGTTTGTGTTCCTGCTCTCGCTATCTCTCTCTCCATCAAATAAATAAATAAATAAAATCTTAAAAAAAAAAAAAGAAGACAGTAATGGAAAGTAATCAAGCCAAACAAAAAAGAGAAAAAAGAATTATGCAAAATTATATAAAACATAATAACATTCATATTATAGGGATCCAAGAAGAAGATAGAGAAAAGGGGGCAGAAAATATATTTGAAGAAATAATAGCTGAAAGCACTCCTAAACTGGGGAGAAAACAGATATCCAGACCCATGAGGCAAAGAGAACCCCCAACAAAATCAACAAAAGCAGATCCACACCGAGACATATTGTAACTAAATCGGGAAAATGTAGTGATAAAGAAAATATTTTAAAAGAAGCAAGACAAAAAAAAAAAAAAAAAGACAGTTACATACAAAGGAGAACCCATAAGGCCATCAGCAGATTTTTCAGCAGAAACTTTGAAAGCAAGAAGAAAGTGGCATGATATATTCAAAGTGCTGAATGGGAAAAATCTGCAGCCAAGAATACTCTATCCATAAAAGCTATCATTTGGAATAGAAGGGGAGATTAAAAGTTGCCCAGACAAACAAAAACTAAAGGAGTTTGTGACCACTAAATCAGCCCTGCAAGAAATATTAAAGGAGACTGAGTGGAAAGGAGAGACCAAAAGTGATAGTAAGAAGGTAGGAAATACAAAAGCAGTAAGAATAAATATTCTGTAAAAAAAAAAATCACTCAATAAGTCACAAAATAAAAGAAGTAAAATATGATACTGTATACTTAACACTTGAGGAGGAAAGGAGAAAAGAATGGGTTCAAACTTAAATGACCATTAACTTAATAAAAAATGCTATATACAGAAGAGGTTATATAAAAACCTAATGGTAATCATATATCAAAAACCAGTAATACATATACAAAGAAAAATACAGAAAGAAATCCAAATATATCACTAAAGAAACCACCCCCCCCAAAAAAAAACACATGAAAGACAAGGAAGGATGAGAAAAAAATCTTTGGAAACAACCACAAAACAAATAATAAAATGGCAATAAATGCATATCTATCAATAACTACTTTGAATTTAAATGGAATAAATGCTTCAATCAAAAGACACAGGGTGACAGAATGGATAAAGAAAACAATCAACCTAAATGCTGCCTACAGGAGACTCATTTTAGACCTAAAGAAACCTACAGATTGAAACTGATGGGATGGAGAAAAAAATATCATGCAAATGGCTGTCAAAAGAAAGCTGGAGTAGCAATACTTACATAAGAAAAAAATAGATTTTAAAACAAAGACTGTAACAAGAGACAAAGAAGGACCCTATATAATAATAAAGGGGACTATCCAACAAGAACATATAACAATTGTAGATATTTATGCACCCAACATGGGAGCACCCAAATACATAAAACAGTTAATAACAAACATAATGGAACTGATAGTAAAACAGTAATAGTAGGGGATTTTTTAAGAAAATTTAAATTCCAGTTAGTTAACCTGCAGTGTAATATTAGTTATAGATGAACAATATAGTGATTCAACACTTCCATACAACACCCCCTGCTCATCACAACAAGTGAACTCCTTAACTCCTTAAACCCCATCACCTAGTTAACTCATACATTGTTTCCCTGTACTTTTTTTATTTCTTCTTTTATTTGCTGGTTGACACATTCATTGTTTTGTTGAATGTTGTTTAACTTCCATGTATTTGTGATCTTTCCTGATGTTTTTGTTTTTGTTGACTTCCAGGTTCACAGCCTTGTGGTTAAAAAGATGCATGGTTTGACATCAATCTTCTTGTATTTGTTGAGACCTGTTTTGTGACTTAATATGTGACCTATTCTGGAGAATGTTCCAAGTGTCAATAATAGGGGACTTTAATGCCACACTTATATCAATGGACAGATTAGCCAATCAGAAATCAACAAGGAAACAATGGCTTTGAATGACATATAGGACCAGGTGGATTTAACAGGCATATTTAGAATATGTCTTCCTAAAATAGAATACACATTCTTTTCAGGTGCACACAGAGGATTCGCCAGAATAGATCACATATTAGGCCACAAAATAGGTCTCAACAAATTCAAAATGATTGAATTCATACCATGCATCTTTTCTGACCACAACACTATGAAACTGGAATTCAAACACAAGAAAAAAATCTGGGAAGACCAAAAAAAAATGAGGTTAAATAAATAACATGCCATTAAATAATGAATGTGTTAACCAAGAAATCAAAGAAAAAATTGAAAATTACATGGAAACAAATGAAAATGAAAACACAATGGTCCAAAACCTTTGATATGCTGTGAAAGTAGATCTAAGAGGGAAATTTAGAGCAAGAAAGGCCTACCTCAATGAGCAAGAAAAATCTCAGATAAACAACCTAACCTAGGAATAAACCTAACCAAAGAATTGAAAGATCTGCACTCTGAACAGTATAAAACACTGATGAAAAAAATTCAGGATGACACAAAGAAATGGAAATATATTCCATGAACATGGATTGGAAGAACAAATATTGTTAAAATGTCTTTACTTGGGGCGCCTGGGTGGCTCAGTCGTTAAGCGTCTGCCTTTGACTCAGGTCATGATCCCAGAGTCCTCGGATCAAGCCCCACAGGGAGCCTGCTTCTCCCTCTCCCACTCCCCCTGCTTGTGTTCCCTCTCTTGCTGTGTCTCTCTTTGTCAAATAAATAAATAAAATCTTTAAAAAATAAAATAAAATAAAATGTCTTTACTACCCAAAGCAATCTACAAATTTAATTCAATCCCTATCAAATACCAATGGCATTTTTCACAGAAGTAGAACAAAAATCCTACAATTTATATGGAACCACAAAAGACCGTGAATTGACAGAACAATTTTGAGAAAGAAAAGCAAAGCTGGAGGTATCACAATTTCAGACTTCAAGTTATGTTACACAGCTGTAGTAATGAAAATGGTATCATACTGGCACAAAAAATAGACACGTAGATCAATGGAACAGAATAGAATACTCAGACAGAAACTCACAACTATATGGTCAGTTAATCTCAAACAAAGCAGTAAAGAATATCCAATTGGAAAATGAGAGTCCCTTCAATAAATGGTGTTGGGAAAACTGTTAACCTGCATGAAAAAGAATGAAACTGGACCACCTTCTTACATCATACACAAAAATAAAAACTTAATGTGAGACATAACACCATAAAAATCCTAGAAGTTAGCCCTGGCAGTAATCTCTCTGGTATCAGGTGAAGGAACATTTTTTCTAGATATGTCTCCTGAGGCAAAGTAAGTAGAAGCAAAAGTAAACTACCAGTACTATATCAAAATAAAAAGCTTTTGTACAGCAAAATAAATCATCAATAAAACAAAAGGCAACCTACTAAATGGGAGAAGATATTTGCAAGTGACATATCCAATAAAGGTATAAAAAGTATGCAAATATATAAGGGACTTATACAAATTAACATCCAAAAGCCAAGTAATCTAATTAAAAATGGGCAGAAGAAATGAATATATATTTCTTCAAAGAAGACCTACAAATGGCCAACAGACACATGAAAAGATGCTCAACATCACTCATCATCAGGGAAATGAAAATCAAAATCACAATGAGATATCACTTCACACCAGAGTGGCTAAAATCAAAAACACAAGAAATGACCTGTGTTGGTGAGGATGTGAAGAAAAAACCCTCTTGAACTCTTGGTGGGAACTCAAACTGGTGTTGCCACTGTGGAAAACAGTATGACAGTTCCTCAAAAAGTTAAAATAGAACTACCTTATGATCAAATGATGGTGCTACAGAATATTTACCCAAAAAAAAAAATACAAAAATACTAATTCAAAGGGATACATGGACCACTATGTTTATTGCAGCATTTTTTACTATAGCCAAATTATGGAAACAGCCCAAATGTCCATCAGTAGATGAGTGGATAAATAAGATGTGGTATATATACAATAGAATATTATTCAGCCATAAAAAGAATTAAATCTTGCCATTTGCAAGAACATGGATTGAGCTAGAAGGTATAATGCTAAGTGAAATAAGTCAGTCAGAGAAAGACAAATACCATATGATTTCACTCATATGTGGAATTTAAGAAATAAAACAAATAAAGAACAAAAAGAAAGGGAACAAACCAAGACACAGACTCTTAACCTCTAAGAACAAACTGATGGTTACCAGAGGGTAGCTTGGTGAGGAACTAGGTTAAATAAGTGATGAGGATTAAGGAGTGCACTTGTGATGAGCACAGGCCAATACATGGAAGTGTTGAATTACTCTATTGTACACCTGAAAATAAAATAACACTGTATATTAACTCTACTGGAATTTTTTAAAAAGATTAATAAAAATGAGTCTGTTCCCCCTTGTTCAGGGAGCCATGACTTTGTAAATTATTCTCCATAATCTCCTATTTATACAAATAATGATGATCTTGTGAGGCAAAATAATAATAGCAATAATAATAATAAATAATAGTAATAATTAATAATAAAATTGTAGGGCACCTGGGTGGCTCAGTTGGTTGATTTTTGCACGTTGCTTTTGTATCCTGCAACATTACAGAATTCATTTATCAGTTCTAGTATGTTTTTGGTGGAGTCTTTCAGGTTTGCTATATATATGACATAGTATAGTATGTCATATGCAAATAGTGTAAGTTTTACTTCTTCCTTGCCAATTTGAATGCCTTTTATTTCTTTTGTCTCAGGTCATGATCTCAGGGTCATGGGATAGAGCCATGCATAGGGCTCCATGCTCAGCACAGAGTCTGCTTGAGATTCTCTCTCTCCTTCTCCTGCTTCCCCTCCCCCTAATTGTGCACAGTCTCTCTCTCTTTATTTTTTTAGGAATTTTTTAAAGATTTATTTATTTATTTGTCAGAGAGAGAGAGACCGAAGGAGGGGCAGAGGGAGAAGCAGGCTTCCTGCTGAGGAGGGAGCTCGATGCAGGACTCAATCCCAGAATCCTGGGATCATGACCTGAGCTGAAGGCAGATGTTTAACTGACTGAGCCACCCAGACATCCCTCTCTCTCTCTCTTTAACGTGGTTAAATAACTCTTTAAAAAAATAACAATAAAGTGTAAATAAAGGAAAAGTTTGAGCTTTTATTATTGGTTTAAGGAAATAATTTTCTTATTTTTTAATTTTTTTTAAAGATTTTATTTATTTGACAGAGAGAGACACAGCAAGAGAGGGGACACAAGCAGGGTCAGAGGGAGAGGGAGAACCAGACTCCCCACTAAGCAAGGAGCCCGATGTGAGACTCGATCCCAGGACTCTGGGATTATGACCTGAGCTAAGGCAGACACTTAACGACTGAGCCACTCAGGCACCCAAGAATTTTCTTTTTAATAAATGTTTCATTATCATTTAATGTTTACCTCATGATTCTAAAATTACTCCTTCAGCTTAGCTTATTGTTTTCCATATAAATTATTGCATAATATAATATAAATTATCATTAAAATATTTTTTCTAAACATATTCATATCATCAGACCTATAATTTTAAAATACCAGTGGTTCTCCCTTACTAAGAATTTTCTATAGTTTAAACTTTTATTGGTTGTGATTTAATCATAACTAACATTTGTTCAGCACTTTATAATCTGCAAAGTGCTTTATGCTTTCTTATGTAATTACACAAAATTAACACATCATCATCCATAAAACATTAGGTGCTGCAATTAACAAATTAAAATACATTTAAAAAGAGGTTACCTAGGGGCGGAGCAAGATGGTGGAGTAGTAGAAGACCTGGATTTCCTCTGGTCTCAGGAATTCAGCTGGATAGGGATCAAACCATTCTGAACACCTACAAACTCAACAGGAGATCAAAGAAAAGAAGAGCAACAACTCTCTGAACAGAAAAGCGACCACTTTCTGGAAGGTAGGACGTGTGGAGAAGTGAATCCGAGGCGATATTCAGGAGGATAGACGGTGGGGGAGGGGCCTCCCTCAGCTGCTTCTGGCAAGTGATAGAGCTGTGGAACACAAAATTGGAACATTTAGAAGTCGGCTCAGCTGAGGGATGTCACTCCGGGGGCTAAGCTGGGGGTGGGACCCTGATGGGACAGTATGGTCTCAGGACCCTCAGGGTCACAGAAAGACTGGGGGTGCCTGAGTGTGGCAGAGCTCCCAGGTACCGGAGCAGGGAAGCCGGCAGCAGAGGTGGAGCCCAGGCGCGGGAACTCAGCTTGGGGTTGCCATAAACCGTGATCCATGGCACAGTTGGGCCACGGCTCCTCCAGCAGGGACCCAACAAGCACAGATCCAGGGAGACTCCCCTTCCTCCCCGGGGAGGAGCGGGGCAGGAGCACACTGCAGGGATCTGCTGAGTTTTGAGACTCCACACCGAGTCAGGTGCCAGAGATAGAAACGCTCGGTCACAGACTGGGTGAGCATGGAGTGCGGCTGGAGACCGGGGAGACGTGAGTGACTGACTGCTTTTCTCTGGGGGCAAACTGAGGAGTGGGGCCCCGAGTTCTCGGCTCCTCCGGGGAGGAGATTGAGAGGCCACCATTTTCACTCTCTGCCTCCAAAGCTGTATGGAAAGCTTGCAGGGAACAAAAGCTCCGGAGAGCAAACCTGAGCAGATTACTGAGCCTGGACCCACCAAGGTCGGGGCAATTCTGCTTCCGGCAAAGACATTTGGGAACCATGGCAACAGGCCCCTCCCCCAGAAGATTAGCAAGAACAGCCGGCCAAGACCAAGTTTACCTATAAATGAGAACTGC
The DNA here is from genome assembly GCF_054177405.1 of Leptonychotes weddellii. Taxonomy (NCBI): domain Eukaryota; kingdom Metazoa; phylum Chordata; class Mammalia; order Carnivora; family Phocidae; genus Leptonychotes; species Leptonychotes weddellii. The sequence goes on from NC_138385.1 coordinate 52,958,447, forward strand.
AGAACTCCAGTGCTAGGGGAATAATGCACATAGAATCCATGGCTTTTTTACCATGATTCTTTAGTCTTTCAAAGT
>NC_138385.1:52959021-52976926 GCF_054177405.1 Leptonychotes weddellii
CAATTATCAATCTCTTAGGTCTTGGGATTTTATTAACCTCATTTACAATGAATTTATTATTCACTACTTTTTTTCACTACTTTTTTTCTGTTCAAGGATAGGCTGTAATCCTAACAATGATTATTAATCATCACACTAATAATAATGCCAGAATACAGAGAAATAAGGAATCTCTGCCTCAAAACATTCATAAGACTATTATTAGTATCTTAGAGTGTTTGGATTAGATTAATCAATCATGTCTTTATTGATAACTGAAATTAATACTAATATTACTAATTAGCTCCATTTTTGAACACTTATGTATTAATCACTGTCCTTGATATTTTATATGCATTCTGTTGTTCAGTCTATGAGGTATGTGTTATGCCATCATCTCCATATTTAAAACCAGGAAGCAGACTCAGAAATGTTAAGTGATTTGCTTAAAATCATACAATCAAGTAAAGATAGTAGCAGCACCCTTTGTAGTCCTTTAACCATTATGCCATATTTTCAATCCTGCCTCAAGCTTCAGGTAGAATTCAGGGAGGCAAAAGATAAGATTCCTGCTCTCTAGGAGCTTATAGGCTAGTTGGTAAGACATGACTCACAGCCAGATACATTTCACAGGCACTATGTTTTCAGTCTCAGGGCTCTAGCTTTAAGTGCTATAAGCACCCAGATAGTCTTAGTCCAAGGCACTTCTCAAAATCATGTGAATGGAATTTGAGCTGGTTTTACTTCACTGAAGAGTCACCTAGGAATAGCAGAGGTAAAGAGGAAAATCACTAACATTTACTGCCCATTTACTATTTTACAGGTACACAATTTCTTTTAATTTTTTAATAAAGAAATTTTATTGTATATAATAAGCATAGGAAAAGTTTTTTGTTGTCATTGTTTTAAGTTTTTAAAGTTTTAGTTTTAATTTCAGTTAATGTACCATGTTATATTAGTTTCAGGTGGGCAAGGATGTGTAGGAAAAGTTTTTTTAATGAAAGTTTCATAACATTTTTCAAAAGTTTTGAATTTTTTGGAGAAAAATTATTGCAAAGCTATCTAAGGTAGAAATAATATTTGACTGTCAGAACAAATGATAATCCCTTTCATCATATTCTGTATTTAGCTAGATATCTATCAAACCATTCTTAACATCCATGAAGTCAGCCTGAGATGTAAGAAAATATATCTGGAACTCTACAAGTAGAAAAGTGATTGCTTTTTGCAAGGTAGGAGGTGCAGAAAGGTGAATCTGCAGGGAGATATTGGAAGATAAAAGGAGAGTGGAAGAAGCCTCCTAAAGCCAGCTACCAGAAAGTGCTATAGCCCCAGAAGGCAAGATTAGAACCTTTAGAAATCGGCTCCAGTAAGAGACATCTCTGTCTGAAAGGGGCTCAGGGGATGAAAAGGGCAGAATTCTAGGTGTGTCAGTGTGGTCTCAGGATCCCAGGAGTCACAGAATGAACGGGGGTGCCTGAGCCCGTAAGTGGAGTGGGGAACCTGGTTATGGTCAGTGAGCCCAGGAGGGGACTCTCAGCTTGGGTCACCATAAACCTCAAGCCAGACCAGTGCACACAAAGGGCAGTAACACCCTTTGTGTGTTACCCAGACTCCTCCTGGGAAGATTGCAGTGGGCACACACCGAAGGAGTGTGAGGAGGTTGGCACACACAAAAGTGAAAATGTATATCCAAGAGGGTTTATTGAAGAGGGGGGAATGTGATCTCCCAGCTCTAGGGCTGGAGATTAGGGCACGGCCATTCTGATCCTCTAAAGAGGTGCAGAAAGCCTCCAGGAAACAAAAGCCTCATAGAGAACCAGTTTACATTGAGCCCAGCTCCCTGGCAAGGGGTGGTGCTACTCCGCCCAGGCAAAGACAACTGAGAAGCAGCACAGCAGGACCCTCCCCCAGAAGACCAACTGGAAGAACAGGTGGACAACTAGTTTATGGATCCCACAAAACTGTAAAACTCCAGCTACAGGGTAAAATAGTATATTTATCTCGAGGTTTTTTTCTCATGATCCATTTAACTCTCAGTCTAAGATTTTCCATTTCATTTTTTTTTCTTTTTTCCCAGTTGTCACTTATTTTACCAACTGTTTTTATCTACATTTTAATGATATATGCTTCATTTGGGGGCTTTTTCACTCTATTCAATTTTATTTTTGTATATATATATATATATATATATATATATATATATATATATATATATGTTTTGCTTTCTTTGCAATTTTGGGATTAATGTCTTCTAACACAGAGACAAAAATATACTCAGGAACAAGTAGATGACCATGCTTTGTCCACCCTGTGAGATTATAGTCTCTCCCCCCCACACACACTTTTTTTCTCTTTTTCTTTTTTGCTTTGGATTTGTTAGCTTTTCTATTTTGGTTTCCGAACACTTTGGATTTCTATAGTGTGTATTTTGTTTGGGTCATGGTTGATATTTTGGACCCTACTCACTCTTTCACCCATTCTTCTCTGGGAAAAATTACTAGAAGGAGGAATTCACAATGAAAGAAAGAACCAGAGGTAATGTTCTCTGCCACAGATATAATCAATAAGGATATAAGTAAGATGTCAAAGATGGAATTCAAGAGAGCAATTATAAAGTTAATAGCTGGGCTTGAAAAAAAACATAAAAGACAGCAGAGAAACTCTTAGTGCAGAAATGAGATCTAATCAGGCTGAACTTAAAAATGCTATAACTGTGATGCAGTATAAATTGGATGTTCTAAGAGCTAGAGTGAATGAGGAGGAAGAGAGATTAAGTGATCTAGAAGATAGGCTGATGGAAAGAAAGAAAGCTAAGGAAAAGACAGAAAAATAAATCAGAGCCCATGAAGAAAGGGTTCGAGAAATTAATGATGCCTTGAAATGAATGAATATCAGAATTATTGGTGTGCCTGAGGGTGAAAACAGAGAGAGAGAAAGCCAGAAAGTATATTTGAGCAAATTATGACTGAGAACATCCCTAATGCAGGGAAGGAAACAAGCATTAATATCCAAGACACAGAGAGGACCCTTCCCCAAATCAATAAAAATAGATCAACAACCCAATATATAACAGTGAAACTTGCAATTTTAGAGAAAAAGAGAGAATCATGAGAGCAGCTCAAGACAGAATGTTGCTTACCTACAGAAGGAGGAATATCAGACTAAGATCAGACCTTTCCACAGAAAACTGGCAGGCCAGAAAGGGGAAGCATGATATATTCAGGGAAATGAATGAGAAAAACATGCATCCAAGAATACTTTATATAGCAAGGCTGCCATTCAGAATGGAAGAAGACACAATTCCAGGACAGATAGAAAGAGAAAGAATATGTGACCACCAAGTCAGCCTTGCAAGAAATATTAAGAGGGATCCTGTAAGCAAAGAGAGAGCCCAACAGTAACAGACCAGAAAGAAGCAAAGGCAGTCTACAGAAACAGGGACTTTACAGGCAATACAGTGGCACTAAATGCATATCTTTCAATAGTTACTCTGAATGTAAATGAGCTAAGTGCTCCATTCAAAAGACACAGAGTATCAAATTGATTAAAGAAACAAGACCTATCCATACGCTTTCTACAAGAGACCCATTTTAGACCTAAGTACACCTCCAGACTGAAAGTGAGGGGGTGAAGAACCATTTACCATGTTAATGGACTCAAAAGAAAGCTGGGGTAGCAATCCTCATATCTGACAAATTAGATTTTTAAAAAAGACTATCGTAAGAGATGAAGAGGGACACCAAATTATAATTAAAGGGTCTATCTAACAAGAAAGTTTAACATTTGTAAATGTTTATGCCCCCAACATGTGAGCAAACAGTTATATAAACTAATTAATAACCAAAATAAAGAAACACATTGATAATAATACAGTAATGGTAGGGAAATTCAACACCCCACTCACAGCAATGGACAGATCATCTAAGCAGAAGATCAACAATGAAACAAGGGCTTTGAATGACACACTGGACTAGATGGACTTCACAGATATATACAGAATATTCTATCTTAAAACAACAGAACTCATTTTTCTCGAGTCCACATGGAAATTTCTCCAGAATAGGTCACATACTGGGTCACAGATCAGGTCTCAACTGATACCAAAATATTGAGATTATTCCCTGCATATTTTCAGACCACGATGCTTTGAAATTTGAACTCAATCACAAGAAGAAATTTGGAAGGAGTTTAAACACTTGGAGGTTAAAGAGCATCGTGCTAAAGAATGAATGGGTCAACCAGGAAATTAAAGAAGAATTTAAAAAATTCATGGAAACTAATGAGAATGAGAACACATCTGTTGAAAACCTTTGGGATACAGCAAAGGCAGTCCTAAGAGGGAAGTACATTACAATACAAGCCTCTCTCAAAAAATTAGAAAAATCTCAAAGGCACAAACTAACCTTACACATAAAGGACCTAGAGAAAGAAAAACAAATAAAGCCTAAACCAAGCAGGAGAAGAGGAAATAATAAAGATTAGAGCAGAACTCAATGAAATAGAAACCAAAAGAACAGTAGAACAGATTAATGAAACTAGAAGCTGGTTCTTTGAAAGAATTAATAAGATCGATAAACCTCTGGCCAGACTTATCCAAAAGAAAAGAGAAAGGACCCAAATTAATAAAATCATGAATGAAAGAGGAGAGATCACAACCAACAACAAAGAAATACAGAGAATTTTAAGAACATATTATGAGAAACTATATGCCAACAAATTAGGCAATCTGGAAGAAATGGATGCATTCCTGGAAACTTAAAAACTACCAAAACTGAAAGAGGAAGAAGGAGAAAATCTGAGAAGACACATAATCAGCAAGGATATTGAACGAGTAATCAAAAACCTCCCAAAAAAACAAGAGTCCAGGGCCAGATGGCTTCCCGGGGGAATTCTACCAAACATTTAAAGAAGAAATAATACCTATTCTACTGAAGGGGTTTCAAAAAATAGTTTGGAAGTAAAACTTCCAAACTTATTGTATGAGGCCAGCATTACCTTGATCCCAAGACCAGACAAAGACCCATCAAAAAGGAGAATTACAGACCAATATCCTTGATGAACATGGATGCAAAAATTCTCACCAAAATACTAGCCAATAGGTTCCAACAGTGCATTAAATGAATTATTCACCATGATCAAGTGGGTTTTATTCCTAGGATGCAAGGGTGGTTCAACATTTGCAAATCAATCAATGTGATAGATCACATTAATAAAAGAAAAGACAAGAACCATCTGATCCTCTCAATTGCAGCAGAAAAAGCATTTGACAAAATATAGCATCTTTTCTTGGTTAAAACTCTCCAAGGTGTAGTGACAGAGAGAACATACCTCAATATCCTGAAAGCCATTTTAAAAAGCCCACAGCAAATATCATTCTCAGTGGGGAAAAACTGAGAGCTTTTCCCTTAAGGTCAGGAACACGACAAGGATGCCCACTCTCATCACTATTGTTCAACATAGTACTAGTGGTCCTAGCCTTAGCAATCAGAAAAAAAAAAAGAAAGAAAGAAAGAAAGAAAAGGCATCCAAATTGGCAAAGAAGTCATGACATAATACTTTACATGGGAAACCCAAAAGACACCACCCCAAAATTGCTAGAACTCATACAGCAATTCAGCAATGTGGCAGGATACAGAATCAATGCTCAGAAATCAGTTGCATTTATATACACTAACAATGTGACTGGAGAAAGAGAAATTAAGGAATTGATCGCATTTACAATTACACCAAAAACCATTAGATACCTAAGAATAAACCTAACCAAAGAGGTAAAGGATCTGTATTTTGAAAACTACAGAAGACTTAGGAAAGAAATTGAGGAAGACACAAAGAGATGGAAAAACATTTCATGCTCATGGATTAGAAAAATAAACATTGTTAAAATGTTTATGCTGCCCAGAGCAATCTACACATTCATTGTAATCCTTAACAAATTACTATCAACATTTTTCACAGAACTGGAACAAACAATCCTCAAATTTGTGTGGAACCAGAAAAGACCCCGAATAGCCAGGGGAATGTTGAAAAAGATAACCAAAGTTGAGGGCATCACAATGCCTGACTTCAAGCTGTATTACCAAGCTGAGATCATCAAGACAGCATGGTATTAGCACAAAAACAGACACATAGATCAATGGAACAGAATAGAGAGCCCAGAAATGGACCCTCAACTCTATGGTCAACTAATCTTTGACAAAGCAGGAAAGGATATCCAGTGGAAAAGAGACAGTCTCTTCAATAAATGGTGCTGGGAAATTGGACAGCCCAATGCAGAAGAATGGAACTGGACAATCCTATTACACCATACATAAAGATAAACTAAAAATGGATGAAAGACCTCAATGTCAGACAGGAATCCGTCAAAATCCCAGAGGAGAATACAGGCAGAAACATCTTCGACCTTGGCTGCAGCAACTTCTTACAAGACATGTCTCTAAAGGCAAGGGAAACAAAAGCAAAAATGAACTTTTGGGACTTAATCAAGATAAAAAGCTTCTGCACTGCAAAGAATACAGTCAACTAAACTAAAAGGCAACCTATGGAATGGGAGAAGATATTTGCAAATGACATATCAGATAAAGGGCTGGTATCCAAGATCTATAAAGAACTTATCAAGCTCAACACCCAAAAAACAAATAATCCAGTCAAGGAATAGGCAGAAGACATGAACAGACATTTCTCCAAAGAAGACATACAAATAGCCAACAGATACATTTAAAAAATGCTCCATATCACTTGTCATCAGGGAAATACTAATCAAAACCACAATGAGATACCATCTTACACCAGTTAGAATGGCTAAAATTAACAAGACAGGCAACAACAAATGTTGGTGAGGATGTGGAGAAAGGGGAACGCTCTTACACTGTTGGTGGGAATGCAAGCTGGTGCGGCCACTCTGGAAAACAGTATGGAGGTTCCTCAAGAAGTTAAAAATAGAGCTACCCTATGATCCAGGATTGCACTACTAAGTATTTACCCCAAAAATACAGATATAGTGAAAAGAAGGGGCACCTGTACCCCAATGTTCATAACAACAATGCCCACAATAGCCAAACTTTGGAAGAAGCCAAGATGTCCTTCAACAGATGAATGGATAAAAAAGATGTGTTCATATATACATTGGAATATAACTCAGCATCAGAAAGGATGAATACATACTATTTACATCCATGTGGATGGAACTGGAGGGTATTATATTAAGTGAAAAATTCAATCAGAGAAAGATATTTGTCATATGGTTTCACTCATGTGGAATACAAGAAATAGTGCAGAGGATCATAGGGAAAGGGAGGGAAAACTGAATTGGAAGAAACAGAGAGGGAGAGAAACCATGAGAGTCTCTTGACTCTGGGAAACAAACTGAGAGTTGCAAAATGGAGGTCAGTGGGGAATGGGGTAACTTGGTGATTTGCTTTAAGGAGGGCACATGTTGTGATGAACACTGGGTGTTATATGCAACTGATGAATCATTGAGCACTACATCAGAAACTAATGATGTATTATATGTTGGCTAATTGAATTTAAATTTAAAAAAAAAGAGCATAGTGTAGGAAGATCTAGAGTTCACCTCCTACCACAAACACACTGAAGTTACAACTACATATAGAATAATTCTCTTCAAAAAAGACTTGAAGACTAGAAAAGTTCTTCCATTACAATGGGGGGAACAGCCACATTGAGATGGGTAGGAAGGGCAGAGAAGCAGTGTTGCAAGGACCCCACTCTCAGTACAGAAACCCACAAGTATGAGGGATAACACACATGCCCAGTTCCTCTCTGAGAAGCAGGGGGTTTAATCCCCACATTGGAGACTCTAGCCTATGGGACTTGCACTAGAATGGCAAGCCCCCAAAATAACTCGTTTTGAAAACAAGTGGGGCTGATGTCTGGGAAACCCAGAGGATTGTAGGAAATAGAGACTCCACTCTTTAAGAGCTTGCACACATTCTCACTTGCTAAGAGGCCTAAAACACAGGCAGTAGCTTGAGAAATGTCTGGGCAGTGTCTTTTTGTTGATTAGTCTCACCAGGGGGCAGTGATCTGTTGAAGATCTCTCCAGGAACAGAAGTATTGGCAGACACCATTGTTTTTTACTTTCCTTATTCCTTGCTAGCCTCATGCTTATGGGTGCAATCTCTGGCATTCTTAATCTTCTTTGCTAGCATTGCTCCTTTGCCCCCAGAATTATCCTGCAGCCCCCCCACCCTTCTAGGCCTGGTACAGAGGGTTGCCTTGGTCTGGACTTATTCACCATGGTCCTCACCCCACAAGATCTGGTGGGCAGGCTTGCCCCAGTTCAGTGCTCCTCCACCAACAACACTGCCCCACCAGCCCTAGGGGTGGGCTTGCCCTGACCCAGTGCTCTTCCACTGTGACACTGTCTTCTTCTTTCTCAGAAGGCACATGCTCTCAACACAAGGAACACTCTCCTCCCCCCATGAATGCCTGATACTTCTGGCTAAGGTTGTTTGCATTTCTGGGTCCATGGGACTGAAACAAATGGAGAAACAGAGCTTGGCAGGCTATCACCACCACAGCACTGCACACCTCCCCAACCATATACTGACCATTCCATCCAAACAGGGAGGGGAGAAACTGCTGCTTCACCAAACACATAGAAATAAACACAGAAAGTCAAGAAAAAGACCGAGGAATATGTTCCAAATGAAAGAACAAGATAAAACTTCAGAAAAAGTCATTAATGGAATGGAGATAGGATATCTACTTAATAGAGATTTCAAAGTAATGGTTATAGGGCGCCTGGGTGGCTCAGTCGTTAAGCGTCTGCCTTTGGCTCAGGTCATGATCCCAGGGTCCTGGGATCGAGTCCCACATCGGGCTCCCTGCTTGGCAGGAAGCCTGCTTCTCCCTCTCCCACTCCCCCTGCTTGTGTTCCTGCTCTCGCTATGTCTCTCTCTGTCAAATAAATAAATAAAATATATATATATATAAAAAAGTAATGGTTATAAAGATGTTCACAAAACTTGGGAGAAGAATGTATGAACACAGTGAGATCTACAGCAAAGAGATGCAAAATATAAGAAAGCTCCAAATGGAACTTAGAGAACTGAAAAATACAATAATCAAACTTTGAAGTATACTATAGGGGTTCAACATCAGACTAGATGAAGCAAAAGAATGGATCAGTGAGCTGGAAGAAAAAGCAATGGAAATCACCCAGGCAGAGCAGCAATAAGAAAAAAAAAAAGGTAAAGGTTCCTTAAGAGATCTCTGAGTCAACATCAAGTGGAATAACATTCACACTATATGGGTCTCAGAAGAAGAGAGAAAAGGGCCAGAAAATTTATTTAAATAAATTATGGTTGAAAACTTTCCTAACCTGGGGAAGGAAAAGACATCCGGGTTCAGTAAGCCTCGAGAATTCCAAATAAAATGACCAAACTAATCTACACAAAGACACATTATAATTAGAATGGCAAAAGCTAAAGATAAAGACAGAATCTTAAAAGCAGCAAGGGAAAAACAGCTTCTTATGTACAGAGGAAACCCCATAACAAAATGAACAGACTTCTCAGCAGAAACTCTGCAGGCCAGAAGAGAATAAAAAGACATATTCAAAGTGCTGAAATGAAAAAAAGACTTCCAAACAAGAATTCTCTACCCAGCAAGGTTAACATTCAAAATTGAGAGATCAAGAGTTTCTCAGGTAAGCAAATGTTGAAGGAAATCATCGCCATTAAACCAGCCTTACAAGAAATGTTAAAAGGACTTATTTGACCTGAAAAGAAATAGCCCTAAATAATAACAAAAATATATATATAAGTAAAAATCTCTCTGGAAAAGATAATTATACAGGGAAAAGAGTATATCGATCACTTATGAAGTAAAAAACAAAAGTAGTAAAATTAACTAAAGCTGCAGTAATTAGTCAAGGGATGCATAAAATAAAAGGGGTGGTGTAAAATGTAAGGTTTGGAATATGTTCAAATTTAAGTTGCTATCATCTTAAAAGATATATATATATACACACACACATATATATGGCTATATGTGAACCTCATGATAACCACAAAGCAAAAACTCATAGTAAATACACAAAGAACATGAGAAAGGAATCTAAACATAACACTAAAAAAACCCCATCAAAATACAAAGGAAGAGTGAAGAAGAAGAAATGAACAGAGAGGAACTAGGAACACAACCATACAACAATAAACAAAATAGCATTAAGTACATACTTGTCAATAATTACTTTAAATATAAATTCACTAAACTCTTTAATAAAAAGCTATAGAGTGTCTGAATGGTTTAAAAGAAAAAGGAAGAGTCCCCTATATGCTGTCTATGAGAGAATCACTTAAGAAGCAAGGACACACAGAATGAAAGTGAAGGAATGAAAAAAGATATTTCATGCAAATAGAAACAAAAGGAAAGCTGATGTAGCTGTACTAATATCAGACAAAATAGACTTTAAAACAAAGACTGTAATAAAAGACAAAGAAGGGTATTACATAATAATAAAAGAGACAATCCAGCAAAAATATATATCATTTATAAATATATATGCATCCAACATAGGAGCACCAAAATATATAAAGCAAACATTAATGGACCTAAAGGGAGAAAATTAACAGAAATACAATAATAGTAGGGGACTTTCACCACATTTACACTAATGAATAGATCAACCAGACAGAAAATCAATAAAGAAACATCAACCTTGAATGACACAGTCCAGATGGACTTAAAAGATGTATATAGAACATCTATCCCAAATCAGCAGAATACACATTCTTCTCAAGTGCACATGGGATATTCTTCAGGATAGAAGTCTCGATAAATTTGAGAAGAATTAAATCATATCAAGCACATTCTTTGACCACAATGGTATGACAAAAAAATCAATTACAAATAAACTGGAAAAAAAAAACACAAAAATGTATAGATTAAACAACATGCAACTGAACAATCAAAGGGTCATTGAAGAAAGGAAAGAAGAAATTGAAAAGTACCACAAAGAGGTGAATGAAAACAGAAATACAACATACCAAAATCTACAGAACACAGCAAAATTAGTACTAAGTGGTAAGTTCATAGCAATGCAACCCTGCTTCAGGTAACAAACAATTATTTTCAAATAAATAATCTAACTTTATACTTCAAGGAACTACAAAAAGAAGAACAAATGAAGTAAAAGAAGGAAATAATAAGATCAGAGTAGAAATAAATGAAATATAGACAAAAATAATAGAAATGATCATTGAAATCAATAATTTGTTCTTTAAAAAGATAAAATTTACAAGACTTTAAGTGGAATAATCATGGAAATAAGAGCAAAGATTCAAATAAAATCAAATGAAACAGAAGTTAAAACTGATACCACAGAAATACAAAAGATTATGAGACCACAATGAACAAATATATGACAACAAATTGGAAAACCTAGAATAAATGGACAAATTCTGAGAAACATAATCTTCCAAGACTGAATCATGAGAAAATAGAAAATCTGAATAGACCAATTATTAGTAAGAAGATTGAATCAAAACCTCCAAATAAAAGTGCAGAAACAGCTTCACTGGGCGCCTGGGTGGCTCAGTTGGTTAAGCGACTGCCTTCAGCTCAGGTCATGATCCTGGAGTCCCGGGATCGAGTCCCACATTGGGCTCCCTGCTCAGCAGGGAGTCTGCTTCTCCCTCTGACCCTCCTCCGTCTCGTGCTCTCTCTCATTCTCTCTCTCGCAAATAAAAAAAAAAGAAAGAAACAACTTCACTGGTGAATTCTACCAAACATTCAAAGATGATTTAATAGCTATCTTTCTCAAAGTCTTCCCAAAATTTGAAGAGGAAGGATTGCTTCAAACTCATTTTCTGAGCCTAGCATTATCCCGATACCAAAAGCAGACAAGAACTACACACACACACAAAAAGAAAATTATTGGCCAATATCCTTAATGAACATTGATGCAAAAATACTCAACAAAGTATTAGTCAAATGGATTCAACAATACCTTAAAAGGATCATATACCATGATTAAGTGGGATTTATTCAAGGGATGCAAGAATGTTTTAACATCTACAAATCAATCAACATGATACACTACACTAACAACATGAAGGATGAAAACCATATAATCATCTCAATAGACACAGAAAAAGCATCTAACAAAATTCAACATCTTTTTATGATAAAAACTCTCAACAAAGTGGTATAGAATAGATGTACTTCAACATAATAAAGGCTTTATATGACAAACCCACAGCTAACATCATGCTCAGTGGTGAGAATCTGAAAGCTTTTCCACTAAGGTCAGGAAAAAACAAGGATGTGTACACTCTTGCCACTTTTATTCAACATAATACTGGAAGACCTAGCCACAGCAATTAGATAAGAAAAAAGAAAAGAAAAGCATCAATTTCAGAAAAAGAATAAGTAAAACTTTCACTATTTGAAAATGACATAATACTTATATAGAAAACCCTAAAGGATCTACAAAAAAACAAAATAAATATGTGCTAGGGCTGTTAGAATAAATTAATTCAGTAAAGTTTCATTATACAAAATCAATCTAAAGAAATGAGTGACATTTCTATGCATTAATAACAAACTATCAGAAAGAGAAATTAAGAAAACAATCCTATTTGCAATTGCATCAAAAAGAATAAAATACTGGGAATACATTTAATCAATGAAGTGAAAGATCCATACACTGTAAACTATAAGACAATTGATGAAGGAAATTGAAGACACAAATACATGAAAAGATAGTCCATGCTTGCAGATTAAAAAATCAATATTGTTAAAATATCCATGATGCCCAAAGCAATCTAGAGATTCAATACAATCCTTATTAAAATGTCAGTGGCAGGGCGCCTGGGTAGCTCAGTCGTTAAGTGTCTGCCTTGGGCTCAGGTCAGAAGCCTGCTTCTCCCTTTCCCACTCCCCCTGCTTGTGTTCCTTCTCTCCCTGTCTCTCTCTCTGTCAAATAAATAAATAAAATCTTTTAAAAAAATGTCAATGGCATTTGTCAAAGAATTAGAACAATAATTCTAAAATTTGTATGGAATCACAAAAAATTCTCAATAGCCAAAGTGGTCTTGAGAAAAAACAAAGCTGAACGTATCATTCTCCCTGACTTCAAAGTATATTAAAAAGCTATAGTAATTGAAGCAGTATAGTACTGGCATAAAAGAAGACACACATATCAATGGAACAAGATTGAATGCCTAGAAATATGTGTGTGTGTATATATATATATATAATTAATTTATGATGAAGGGACCAAGAATGTACAATGGAGAAGAAAACAGTCTGTTCAATAAATAGTGTTGGAAAAGTGGTCAGCTACATACAAAATAATGAAACTAGATCACTCTTTTACACTCTATACAAAAATTAAGTCAAAATGGATTAAAGACTTGAACATAAGACCTGAAATAATACAGGGCGCCTGGGTGGCTCAGTCAGTTGGGCTGCTGCCTTTGGCTCGGGTCATGATCCCAGGTTCCTGGGATCGAGTCCCACATTGGGCTCCTTGCTTGGCGGGGAGCCTGCTTCTCCCTCTGCCTGCCTCTCCCCCTGCTTGTGTTCTGTTTCTCTCTCTGACAAATAAGTAAAAAATAAATAAATAAATAAAGACCTGAAATAATACAACTCCTAGAAGAAAACATAGGCAGTAACCTCCTTGACATTGGTCTTAGTGATGTTTTTGTGGATCTGACTCCAAAGGCAAGGGAAACAAAAGCAAAAATAAACAAATAATATTACAACAAACTAAAACTCATTTGCACAACAAAGGAAACCAACATCAAAACACAAAGGCAACCTACTAGAGGATATTTGCAAATCACATATCCAGCAAGTTTCCAATACTCAAAATACGTAAAAATTCATAAAACTTAAAAACAAACAAACAAACAAAACCAACCTGAGTAAAAATGGGCATAAGACCTGAATAGACATTTTCCAAAGAAGTCATACAGATGGCCAACAGGCACATGAAAGTATGTTCAACATCACTAATCATTATGAAAATGCAAATTAAATGTGATTACAATGTGATATTACCTCATACCAGGTAGATTGGCTATCATCAAAAAGGCAAGAAATAACAACTCCTGGAGAGGATTTGGACACAAAAGAACCCTCACACACTGTTGGTGGGTTACAAACTGGTGCAGCCACTATGGAACACAGTATGGAGATTTTTCAGAAAGTTAAGAATAGAAATACCATATGATCCAGCTATTCCACCACTCAGTATTTATCCAAAAAATATGAAAACACTAATTTAAATATATGTATGCACCCCAATGTTCATAGCAGCATTATTTACAACTTGAGGAAACAACTTAAATGTCCATCAGATAAATGGATAAAAAAAAGCTTTGTATATATATACACAATATAATACTACTCAGTCATAAGAAACAAATCTTGCCATTTGCAATAACATGGATGGACCTTCAGGGTATTATGTTAGGTGAAATAAGCAGAAGGAGAAAGACAAAAACAGTATGATTTCACACATAAATGGGAGTTTAAAAAACATCACAACCAAACTAAACAAAACAATAACATCAAAAAACAAATAAATGGGGAAAAAAATAAAAACAAACTCATAGACACAAAGCAGAGATTGGTGTTTATCAGAAGGGAAGGGATTTGAAGGTAGGCAAAATGGATGAAGGGGGTCAAATGTATGGTGTTGGATGGTAACTAGAATTTTGGACGTGACTACTTTGTAATGAATACAGATGTCAATTTATAACATTGTACACCTGAAACATATAATGTTATATACCAATTTTATCTCAATAAAAGAAATACTTGTGCTCCTTGGCATGGTTGAATTCATAATGTAATTCAACTCTATGAACATAAAGTCTCCTTCATTACTAGTGAAGAAATAAATTGTTCTGGCAAATACAGAGGGAGTTGTGTGCACTTTACATGACAGCTGTTTATAGAATGTAAAAGAAATATTATAATTAGTACTTTCCAAGGCACTAATTTGTCAGAAATATGCCATTTCAACTCAATTTTTCTCTCAAAGACAGGTAGAGCAGGATTTATACCCATCATTTTCCTTCCTATATACAACAGGTATTTGTATTCATTCCTTATTTGAAAACCACAATGCACCAGAGACAGACCCATATGGGGTTCTCATTGCTCACTTCAGGGACAATTAGAAGCCCATTTAGCAGAATAATTTGTGTGACTAACTCACAGGCTCTGAAGTCTGCAAGCTTAATTTCATACCCTAGCTTACCAACTATTTTCTATGTGATAATGACCGAGTCACTTGCCCTCTCTAATCTCTGGTTTCTTATCTTAAAGCCTGTTATTAGGATAAAATAAGATTAAACTTTTAAAATACCTAGCAGAATTGGAAGATGGCAGCAGAGTAGGAGGTCCCTAGGCTTGCTTCATTCCCCCAATACAAATAGGTAACCATCAAATCATTCTAAATAGACCCAAAAAATGACCTGAAGACTAGCAGAACAAACTCCATAACTAAGGGTAGAGAAGAGACCACATTGAAAAAGGTAGGAAGTACAGAGATGTGATATGGGAGGGAAACAGATTGTGGCTACTGTGGTAGGAAGGGAGCCATGGTTATGAAGAAGGGCAAGAGAGAGAAAAACACAGAGTGGAGTGAATTGGGAAAATGAATCTCCATAGGAATTGGCTTGGAAAGTGAGAGGGGGAAAAATTATGTAACTTCTGGCAACCCAGCAGGCCTTAAAGCCTGCAGTTTTAAAGGTCAGTGGGCTTGGCTGGGTTGAGCCTGGAGGGCATTGGGGCTGCTCCTGGAGAGAAGGCAAGCAAACAACCTGAGGACACACAGTGTGGAAACAACCTGAAGAGCATATGAGATGCATAGTGGGGAGTTTACTTGCTTATTTCAGAGTATCTCCCAGAGAGGCAGCATTCCTGGAGGGACATCAAGAACAAAGGAACTGACCAATGTTATTTCCCTACCTGTCCCTCATCATAAGTACAGGGCCACCTGTGGAACCAATCTGGCACCAACACTCACTACCTAACTTGCTTACACCAAGCTCCACTACACTTTCCTGTCTCACTTGTCTCAGTCCTAAGAAGAATGGCTCAAAACCCTGCACACATCCCATATCCTGGCTTGAGAGTTTGGCATAGGCTCAGTTCCAGTGGCATTGGTGACAGGTTTCATTTCACAGGTAGATCAGAGCACACTTAGTTAAAATGCACCACATTCAGGTGAGGAATGAAGCACTGCCCAGAACAGGCAAAGACAACATTTGCAGAAGATTGACCTAAAGGATAAAGAGACCAGGATAAAACAGCACAGTACATGCAATACACATTGGACAAACCCCTGGAAGCACCAGGCCCTGGGGAACAGGGGACATTACCCAAAAGGGCACTACAGAAGTACTTCTTCATAAGGCTGTTACCCTCAAGAGCAGGAGATATAGCACACTTTCCAAAAACAGGGAAACAGGCACAAAGACTTAGACAAAATGAGAAAACAGAGGAATTTGTCCCAAATGAAAGAATAGGACAAGGCCACAGTCAGAGATATACCAAAACAGATATAAGTACATGCCTGATAGAGAATTGAAAACAATGATTGTAAAGATACTCACTGGACTACAGAAAGGAGGGGAAGACATCCGTAAAACCCTTACCACAAAGATAAAGAATCATATAGTAGTGATAAAGGGTTCAATAAACAAAATAAGAAACATGCTTGATAGAATGAACAGCAGGCTGAAAGAAGCAGAGGAATGAATTAAAGACCAAGAAGAAGGCAGTAATGGAAAGTAATCAAGCTGAACAAAAGAATTATGCAAAATGAAAATAAACTTAGGGAAATCAGCGACTACATCAAGTGTAATAACAT
The DNA here is from genome assembly GCF_054177405.1 of Leptonychotes weddellii. Taxonomy (NCBI): domain Eukaryota; kingdom Metazoa; phylum Chordata; class Mammalia; order Carnivora; family Phocidae; genus Leptonychotes; species Leptonychotes weddellii. The sequence goes on from NC_138385.1 coordinate 52,975,859, forward strand.
TTATATCATAGGAGTCCCAGAAGAAAATGATAGAGAAAAAGGGGCAGAAAATTTATTTGAAGATATACTAGCTGAAAACTTCCTTAATCCGGGTAAGGACAGAGGTACCCAGATTCAGGAGTCACAAGAACCCCCAACAAAATCAACAAAGGCAGTTGCACACAAATATATATTGTAATAAAATTTGCAAAATACAATGATAAAGAAAAAAATTTTAAAATAACAAGACAAAGGAAGGTAGTAACATACAGGGGAAACCCCATAAGACTAGCAGGGAACTTTTCAGCAGAAACTTTCCAAGCCAGAAGGCAGAGGCATGATATATTCAAAGTGCTGAAAGGGAATAGGCAGGCAAGAATATTCTATGCACCAAAGCTATCATTCAGAATAGGAGAAATAGTTTCCCCTACAAACAAAACTAAAGGAGTTCATGACCATAAAACCAGCCCTGCAAGAAATATTAAAGGGACTGTTTGAGTGGAAAAGAGACCAAAAGTGACACTATGAAGATAGGAAACACAAAAGCATTAAAATTAATATTTCTGTAAAAAATCAGTCAAGGAACTTACAAAATAAAAGGATGTAAAATATGACAACATATACCTAAAATGTGGGGAAGAGAGAAGTAAAGAATGGGTTCAAACTTAAAAAATAATCACCTTAATATAGATGGTTATATGCAGAACATGTTCTAAATAAACCTGAAGGCAACAATATATCAAAAAACACTAATATATAGGCAAAAAATAAAGAGAAAGAAATTCAAATATATCACCAAGGAAAATCAGCAAACTATGAAAGAGTGAAAGAATAGAAAGGATCAGAGAAAACCACAAAACAAGTAATAAAATGAAAATAAATACATATCTATCAATAATTACCTTGAATGTAAATGGATTAAATGCTCCAATTAAAGATATATAGGGTGACAAACTGGATAAAAAACACAAGATCCATTTATATGCTATGTACAAGAGACTCATTTTAGAACTAAAGACACCGCAAATTGAAAGTGAGGTGATGAAGAAATATCTATCATGCAAATTAATGTCAAAAGAAAGAAGAGGG
>NC_138385.1:52977426-53007497 GCF_054177405.1 Leptonychotes weddellii
GATGGGTATTAAAGAGGGCACGTTCTGCATGGAGCACTGGGTGTTATGCACCAACAATGGATCATGGAACACTACATCAAAAACTAATGATGTAATGTATGGTGATTAACATAACAATAAAAAATTTTAAAAAATGGGCAGTGTCATGGACAGACATTTCTCCAAGGAAGGTATACAGATGGCCAATAGACACATGATAGGTGTTCATCATCACTTACCATCAGGGATATGCAAGTCAAAACTACAATGAGACATCACCTCACAGCTGTCGAAATGGCTAAAATCAACAGCACAAGAATTATTGGTGAGGATGTGGAGAAAAAGGAATCCTCATGCACTGTTGGTGGGAATGAAACTGGTGCAGTGACTGTGGAAAACAGTATGGAGTTTCTTCAAAACAGAAATAGAACTATCCTATGATCCAGCAATTGCACTTACAGGTATTTACACAAAGGATACCAAAAAAACACCAATTCAAAGGGACACATGGTCCTCTATGTTTATAAAATCAATATTCACAATTGCCAAATTATGGAAGCAGCCCAAGTGTCCATTGATTGGTGAAGAGATAAAGAAATTGTGGTATATGCACAATAGAATATTATTCAGCCATAAAAATAATGCAATATTGGCATTTGTAGCAACATAGTTGGAGCTAGAGAGTATAATGGTAAGTTAAATAAGACAAATACTATATGACTTCACTCATATGTGGAATTTAAGAAACAAAACAAATGAACAAAGGGAAAGAGTGAGACAGAGAGAGAAACCAAGAAACAGTTTTGTAATTATAGTTTCAGAAGGAAGGTTGGTGGGAGGATGGGATAAATAGGTGATGGGGATTAATTATTGCACTTATGATGAGCACCAGGTGTTGTATGGAAGTGTTAAATCACTATGTTGTACACCTGAAACTAATAAAAAAAAACCCTGTATGTTCAAAAAACACTGGGAGAAAATTAAAATAATAAAATAAAATACCTGGTAGAACATCCGCCACCACATTAAGTACTCAGTAAAATTAAACTAATAACTTTACAAACATGAGATAGTTTGTAATCCTCCCAATCTATATTCCTTTGATACTCATGTCTAAAATGACTCTATCCCTACAACTCAAAGACTGTTGATATTAAAATGGAATAGCCTCCGGGAGGGGGACATAGCGTTAGTTATGCAGAATTACAAGTACAGAGGTTGTGCTGTCAAATAAAAACACATTACCTATTAGGATATTTTTCTGAGACAAGGTCTGCTCTTTCCAGTAGTAGTACATTTTGTCTGGAAAGCTTCCAAAAGGAGGAATTGCTTCTGTCCTTAATAGAAATAAATGCCCTTTGCAGGAGTCATGCTAAGCTGTCTCTCTCATGAATCACAATATCTATGCTTTCCACAAGTGGCAGTTGATTGTATATCTTATCCATGTTGGCTCCAGGTCTCTCAAAAACACTTTTCCCTCTCCTCAGATGAGTAAATAGTAATGAATTCATTGTCCATCAGAGAGACTTTCTTAAGAGATGTTTTCTTATCATCAAATCCAAATATTGACTTTTCTTTCCAGTGTGCCTTTGAGTGTAGAGAGTAATACAAAACAATAATGGGATCTTTTGGTTCTTTTTAAACAAACTTGCTGACATTGCAACCTCTCTGCCATTTGTCATAACAGAAAATAACATATAAGCCTAGGCAACAGGGTCCATAACCTCATTTCTTCTTATCCAATTTACTCAGTTAATCAGAAACTCCAGGGAAGTGCATCCTACTTGACTTTTGGGTGGCTTTTCCTTTAGTTAAATCTTAGACCATTATCCCTGGCTAAGTTACTATTAAGGAAGAATAGATAGAATTAATGAATCTGGCAACAAGTCCTCAGAGAATCAGATGAACAAAAATATGGCAACCGTACTGTTAAGGAAAGAGATCTAATTTCTAGTTCCAGTTTCTTGTCAGGAATGATCTTATCCTTTATACTGGGGACACAAAGCACCAAGAATGCCTGAAGAAATAAAATCCTCACCACATTTGTGTCTTCCATTTTTCTTTTTACTTACACAAGTAATACATGTTGATTGAGTCACTTGTTCACTTATTCATTTATCGAATATTGTTGAGCACTTAATATGTTCCATGCAGAGTGCTAGATAGACACTAGAGATACAGTGGTGAGCAAGAGACATGGCCCCTACCATCAAGGAGCTTACAGATTAGTGAAGTATAGAGGAATAAAATAAATTTATATTTGATTGTAATTATAAATTATGCACATATAATATAGAGAGAGTACAAAATCCTGTGAAGGAGTAGAACAGAATTTAAACTCGGGAGTCAAAGGAGGCCTCTGTGTTTCATTCACTTTGAAACTGAGAATGAAAATGAAGATGAATTGTGAAATTTTGCAGGAAAAGCATTTCAGGCAAGGGTCTTGAGGTGGGGGTGGTCTTCAAAAGTTCAAATAACTATTGAGGGGTGCCTGGGGGGCACAGTTGGTTAAGTGTCCGCCTTCAGTTCAGGTCATGATCCCAGAATCTGGGGATCAAACCCCGCATCAGGATCCCTGCTCAGCAGAGAACTTGCTTCTCCCTCTGCCCCTCACCCCATTTGTGCTCTCTCTCTCTCTCATAAATAAATAAAATCTTAAAAAAAAGAACTGTTGGAATAGAGTAGGCCAGGAAGGAAAAGTGATAGAAAGTTAGTTCCTAGGAGAGGTCAGGGATTAAAGCATAGAGAGTCTTTTGACTGTAGTAAAGAGCTTGGTTTGTAGTACTAGTTTGATAGGTATCTACTGGCAGCTTCTAAGCAACAGATTTACATGACTAGATTCATATTTGTGGTAAAAGATATTCTGAGGTCTCAATGAAGAATGTATGCTAGGGATCAAAAGTGGAGTGAGGAGTCCATTAAGAAGGTAAGATTTGGATAAAATTTGGAAAATGTATAAAAACACAGAAAAGAAAATTATTTTTTCTTTGAAATAACCACTATTGTGACTTTGGTGTGTTTTCTTCCCATTATTTATATAAACAAAAATGAAATTGTAATGTGCACATTTATTTACAACCTGCAATTTGCATTAATGTTTTGAAGCCATTTTTATTTTTTTAAACATCACAAATAAGATTTTTAATAGAACCTTCCAGAAAGAGAAAAGGAAAAACACATTTCCTACTTCCCTATTTAACTGGACTTGGGTCTGGTCCCTATTTGCATTTCACTAGCTGTCCCCTGGTAACAGTACCATTCCTTATGGTCCACATGGGTCTACACAAGCAGAGGATGAATCAGGAGGCCTGGCTGTAGTATCAGCAGCCATAAAATATATCATCATTTAATCTTTACTTCTTTAAAATTGTAACCTTCTGTAGCCGTTACTCCTCTACCTCAGAGACTTTGTGCCTTACAGCTTTCCCATGCCTCATGCACTTGAATCAACGTGCCTGGACTTTTCTGAGAAAGTTTGACATTCCTTATTAGAGCCACTGAATGGCAGAACTAGATAGGGCACCAGAGACCATAAATTCCAACCCTTTCATTTGACAGAAGATGAATTGAGGCCCAAAAAGATCTAATGATTTGTGTTGGGTCACAGCAAATGAGCAGCACAGCATGGACTAGACCTTGCATCTTCTAAGTCCCAGGCCATACTCTCTTCCTACAGCAGCAACATTTTCTCACAATTATCAGCAAATACAGGTAACAGCGCATGTTCATCAGTTACAGAGTCAAGGCCAAAGAGAAAACAGAAACATGACAAAACCCAGACTTGGAGGACTGTAAACAATTTTAGTTTCCATAAAGTAATTATTGTCACTTTGCTGGTTTAAGATTGGTTTGGACTCAAGGTTAGGGTGTAGGGAGATCTAACAAACTGGTTTCTTTCTATGGCTTCATTATTTACCTTATTCTTAACTTACTTTCTCTTCCTTCCTTCCTTCCTTCCTTCCTTCCTTCCTTCCTTCCTCTTTCTTTCTTCCTCCCTTTCTTTCTTTCTTTCTCCCTTTCTTTCTTTCTTTCTCTCTTTCTTTCTTTCTTTCTTCTTTCTTTCTTTCTTTCTTTCTTTCTTTCTTTCTTTCTTCTTTCTTTCTTTCTTTCTTTCTTTCTTTCTTTCTTTCTTTCTTTCTTTTTCATTTATTAATTTTTATTCTTATTTTTAAACCTGATTCATTCTTGTCTGTGGCCACCCTGAGTAAACTTCTGAGTATTAGTTAAACATCAAATTTGTAAATTGAGTCAAACCAAGATATGAAGACATAATTACTGGTGGTAGAATTCAGAGATTTAAATAAGAGTAAGTTATAATTTCCATGAAAATAGTTATCTCACCCAGGGCTTATTTGCATATGACAAATGTTAGCTATGTCCTTGAATCAGCATCTGTTATTAGATATTGAGAATTCTATTTTTATGTAGAGAACTAGAGTGGCTGCATGTTTTGGAAGCCAACCCATACGAATTCTTTTGACTGCTTACACTTTTCTCACATGCTTCTATTTCATTTGAGCCACTTGGAAACACCTTTCCTGCCATCTACCATTTTTAATTCCTTCTCCTTTTTCTCATGTAAACCTTAAATATGAATTGGTAGGCTGTGTGTTGAGAGGGATGTCAGGAGACATTATTTCATGTTCTTCCACTATTCTCATCGCCCAAACTGCAAGCTTAACTGAAGATTGATGAAATGCAGTATTACAATCACATAAAAAAGATGTAATAAAAACCCACTCCCTAGTAATACAGATTGCACATGATATAGATTGTCATCACCAGGATGTCTTACACACCTTCTAGGTGCCATTGTACTAAGAGTTTTTATTTATATTTTCTCTTTATCCTATTTTTAGCTTCAATTCCCAGTGAGGAAACCAATCATAGAGAGATCAAGTAACTCACTCAAAGTCAAATAGTTAATAGTGGAGCTGACATTTAGGCCCAGGATTGCCCAATTTTAATGCCCAAAGAAGGGTAGAAATAAATAATTTCTCACTGTTAGAATCCAAAGTAACAGAGATAAAGTGAAATAAACCTGTTTGCCAAAGTTGGGTTTGACTCACCATTCTGGTGTTCAATCAACTAAAACTGATCTGATGTGAATTTTAAGTTTTGCATCTTGTTAAGATAGTAATTATTATGTCATGTCTTGGTAATGTAAAGATTAAATCCTTGCCCTGAGATTTTTTAAAACAATTTAAAAATGAGAAATTAGCTTTGTTGGAATGTTAGAATTGAAAGAGAGCTTAGAAAGCATGAATTACACACTCATGGTTTAAAAAACGAAGAAGTCAAACCCAGAGAGAGACAGTGACTTACTCAAGATGACAAGGATGATAATTAGCAATCTCCACTTCACAATGCTAGCATAGACATATTGGAGAACACTGCATTTTGTCTCCTGGGGTTTTATTATTATTTAAGTTAATAGAAGTTGAAAAACTATAAAGCAAAAATATAAGCTAGTTAAGGACCTAAAAAATAAATGTCAATCAACAACTATTTATAGATTATTTAATCTGGTGCCCAATAACTGTGATAAACTATGTTGTAAGAAATAGAGATGAATATGGCTCAGTCCCTGTTTCTAGGGTACTCAGAGTTTAGGTAATAAAATAAAAATAACATATGTATGAGTTAAATAAGTAGCTCAAAAGGTAGCATAAGGTAGTTAAAAAAAGAACAGGACTGGGAAAATACATCTGGATCTGAGTCTTTATTCTAACACCACTTACTGTGGGATTACTCACTATAGAACTCTGGCAAAACTTTGGTTCTCACTGTTTTCTTCCCCTGAAATGAGGGCATTTGACAATGACCACATCAAGGAATGGTATGGAGTTGGAGGAAGAAAAGGTTTTTAGCTCTCTTTCTTTCCATCAGGTCCTACTCCTTCATTCTGTAATATTGATAAATAGCATTTTCTTGATCCTGCAAATGCAGAATCAAGTCAGGTCTCCTAAAGAACACCCCTCCATTCTCTGACTCTTTCCACCCAGATTGCCACTCTTAAATTCTTGTTATACAAAGGCAATCTTTAAATGTCTTATCTAATTTGGAGTCTATACCAGATATGATAAGAATATATGCTAAGTATAATAATTGTGGCCCGGTTAATAAGTGCTATAGGAACCCAAAGGAAAGAGACATCAGTGAATGTGAGAAGAATAGAGAAATATTCCTGAATCAGGTAGGTAAAGGATCAAGGTAAACCATCAGGGTAAAGGATGCTGGGATAGTAATAGGTTGAAGAGTAGAGGGTGTCTTCCAAGAAGAGGGATCAGGAGGCACAGAGATGAAAAAGCCAAAGAGAGTGAAAACACTAATTTGGCTGGAGTGGAAAAAAAATGGTGGGACTGAATAAAGGAGGCTGGGGCTAGACTAGATGTCAGGCAAGAAATCTGGGTTTTTATGCCATTGACAGTGGATACCAAAGGAGATATGCTGAAGTAGGGAACTAAGAGGTGATACTAAATACAATTTGAGGTCCATATGCAACCAGCCTATAAGCTACCAATAACCAATAACAAAGGTTAAGTTTTCCTTATATGTCCTCTCTCATCTTTGTCCTAGACTATATGTGGTAATTTTGTGGCCTTCTCCTTTTTCCTATAGTTGCTCTTCCATTTACCCAGTTCCACAAATGCTGAAATGTAACAATAAGGCAATAACTTCTCATTGACCTGTAGGTGGAACAAATCCACAGAAAGTATACATAACTAATGAATCATTGAACACTACATCAAAAACTAATTATGTACTATGCAGTGGCTAAGTAAATATAATTTAAAAAGGCACTTTTGATGAGTACAGGTATTGTATGGAAGTGCTGAATCACTATATTGTACATCTGAAACTAATATTACACTGTATGTTAACTAACATTACACTGTATGTTAACTAACTGGGATTTAAATAAAAACTTAAAAAAAAAAAAAGAAAAAAGAAATACAATGAGAATCTAACTGAGCATCCACAACTTACCAAGGAGAAGAATGGCCCAGAGGAGACAGAGTAACTACAGAATGGCAAGCTATATTTGGATCTGGAATAGAAGCAAGAACAGGAGCAGATTCCTGGCTACTATAAAAAAAAATGGTACTTTAAATAATTTAGATGGAACTCACACAGGTCTGATTTTATCAATACTTTATTGAATTCATTGGAAATAAAAGAAAGAGCTGAGAATATAGATGAAAGAAGGAAAGAGTAACTGGTCTTGTGAGATACTAACTTTGTTCTGCACCCAGTCCTTCACACCTCCACTTCCAACACTGAGAAAAGAAAGCATAAAGTATCCTTTTTAATAGCACCATGACATCAAAGCAAAAAGCAAACAACCTTCCAGAAACATTTTTTTAATATTTTAATAGTTAATGCACAGCTTATAAACACAATTTAGAGAACTAAAAAAGTCAGAGCATACTGCAATATGGTAACATAGTTAATGGAGATCCAGGTAGACTTTGGCCCCATTTATATTTATATTTGTATTCAACAAGTTCAACCAATCTGCCAAGATGCAGTGACTCTCTCTCGCTCTCTCTTTTTCTCTCTCTCATATATAAATTTAAAGGACTATATATATGAATATATATGTGTGTGTGTGTGTGTGTATATATATATATACATATATTTATACATATACATATATATATACATATACATATACATCATGCAAATTGTAGGTGCTCAATAAATGCTTGTTTGGTGATTTAAAGGTGATTTAAAGGAATATACCTTTATATATATATATATATATATGCATGATGCTGAGAAATATAGATTAATTATATGGTCACCATATAATAATAGACTGTATAGTTTATGCCCAGAATGCAGTCTCCCATAAAGAAAGAAATATGCAAATCTTAATCTAGCAACAGAAACTATCAAAGTCTTAATATCCCTATAGGAAATTAGGTTCAATTTCAATATGTTATGGAGTACAACATATTGTATTGTCCTTGATGGGTACCTTCAAGGACTTTACTATATAGAAGAGATTATGTGGTTATACAGTGAAGTAAAATTTAAGCTGAATCTGAAGTAATTTGTAAGACTAGATAGACAGGAGGAGCAAAGACATACTTGAGTGGAAACAGTATGAGCAAAGGCAGAAGTGTGTATGTTCAATGTTTTCTTGGGAGCCTAAGTTTTTGCATATTTTATATTTATTCAGATTTGCTTATCTGATATATTTAACCAGACCAGGAATTATAAAACTGTACTGAATTAAGGATGTTCTTTGAGCCTTTAAATGTCCCTCAACAAATGTATCCATGTCCAAACAATACTGCTAAGTAACCTAGTCTCCCTTCAGGCTCTCCTCTTTACAACTGTAGGTTCCTTTAGATTTGTTTCAGATCCATTCCTTCCAAAAATTTTGGAGAACTTGCATTCTATCTACAGAATTCATCCATAGGAGATACTGACTGTGCTCTATTTGTATCCTCATTGTTTTCCTATGGCTATGGCCAGTCTCTGATATTTAATTTCTTCAGAGATCCTTAATCCTAATCATAACTTTATCCTCTGAAAGGCTGGACCTAACTGACTCATGGTAGGGGACAGGCAGATGGTTCTTTCTGTTACTCACAGGAACCTCAGCCAGTATTGCCATGACCCGGGACACTACTTCATGCCTTCATCTTTTCTATGATACTGATATGTTGTTTAAAATATTTAATTCTGGGGTGCCTGGGTGGCTCAGTCGTTAAATGTCTGCCTTTGGCTCAGGTCATGATCCCAGGGTCCTGGGATAGAGCCCCACGTGGGGCTCCCTGCTTAGCAGGGAGTCTGCTTCTCCCTCTCACCCTGCCTGCTGCTCCCCCTGCTTGTGCATGCTCTCTCTCTCAAATAAATAAATAAAATCTTTAAAAATATATTTAATTATATCCTATGCATTTTAGTGGTTAAGAGGGGCACTATCTGCTTTCCTTGATTCCTTTCTTAATACTACTCCTCCCTGTGTCCTTATGTTTTAATAATTATTAAATTTATAATTATAAATAAATAATTTATAAATTTATAAATAATTTAAAAACAGTTATCATCTACATTTCTTATTGGATCTTTATAAGAGACTTCTGAAGCAGAATGATCATAGATTATTATCACCATATTGCAGAGGAGGAAACAACATCAGAGTGTTTGTAAAGTGTCTTACTCAAGATCACACAGTTAAGAAAGGGCAGAGACAGTATTAGAACCCAACTTCATCCAGTTACTATCAGTTACAGCTATAGGTTTAAGCTTGCCATTCTTGGGACTCCTGCACTCCAGTATTTTGGGTAATAGTGTGTAGAGGGACAGGACTAGCTATTTGCCTGGCCCCAGAAATACAGGATTAAGGTGACTACTTGTGGACCCTCTTCTAGAAGTAGGAGTAAATTGGAACCTTATGGGGAACTCTAATAATTTTATTTTTTAAATTTTTTTAAGTCTAATAATTTTAAAATAATTGGTAAGACAGTCTGTTTTCTGTGCTTCTCCAAATCTTCTGGATAATGTTCATTACTCATGAAAACAATAGGCCAACTTCAGAAGAAAGTATTAATGTATCTCAAATAGGACTCCAAATACATAGGAGGATTTCTACCAAGTGCCCTTAAGAAGGAGGGAGCAAAGGTCAGAATGAGGAGATGTTCTCTCAAGAGCATTATGGAGGGGCGCCTGAGTGGATCAGTCGTTAAGCATCTGCCTTTGGCTCGGGTCATGATCCCGGGGTCCTGGGATCAAGCCCCGCATCGGGCTCCCTGCTCAGTGAGGAGCCTGATTCTCCCTCTCCTCTACCTGCTGCTCCCCTTGCTTGTGCTTTCTCTCTGTCAAATAAATAAATAAATCTTTTAAAAAAGAGCATTATGGAAAATGAAAAATAGCTTCCCCAAGAGCAATAAAGCAATTTAAATTAAACTATTTCTTAATGAAACAAGTAAAGCAAGTAGTAATTTTGAAATTATGAACATATAATTTCATATATAATTGATATATATGATTATTGAAATTATACATATACATTTTATATATTAATATTATATATGGAATTATATATAAATTTATATATGAAGTTATATATAAATTATGTATATAAATTCTGGCAATATTTATATTCCAAGAAATTTCAGGTGTCAAACAGCTATTCACACCTCAGTCATCTGGAACCCAAAAATCTTGCAACCTCAACTATCCAAACACAGCTGACAGAGCCAAGAAGGAAATAAAATAATACTGAATAGCCAAAATGGATGTCATAAAGGCCACAAACTAAAAACTATACACTTTGTTCCATAGGAGGTTTTCCCTTTTCCACCCACGCCCTCTCCAAATAAAATAAAACAAGCAGTCTTTACTCATTTTTGTTAAATTTCAGCTGTTATAACTAGCTTCATTAGTGTGTTCTCAAAGCCACAAAAGATTACAAAGAACTAATTGAAATGACAGGGACTTCATTAGGCAGGTCCACTGACAATAGCAACAAGTAAGTACAAATAGTCTGAAAAGATAAAGAAGCATTTATAAAATCAAATATATAAGAACAAAAAATCCATGAGTCCATTTTAGTGTAGGTACAAGCAAAATTTCAATAGCTACAAATTTTAATTGTTCTGAGAGTAGCAAATATATATAGTACAATAACTGATTTTTTTTAAGATTTTAATTATTTATTTGACACAGAGAGAGAGCACAAGCAGGAGGAGCAGCAGGCAGAGAGAGAGGGAGAAGCAGGCTTCTCACTGAGTGGGGAGTCCAATCCGGGGCTCGATCTCAGGAACCCGGGATCATGACCCTAGCCGAAGGCAGATGCTTAAGGACTGAGCCACCCAGGCACAACAATAACTAATGTTTATAATGATGACCCTCAGTCATCCTGAAAAGATTACATTAAATGATAGAGTTGAAGCTCTTCTTAAATAGTAACAATACTAAAACTAACCAAAACAAACATTTCTAGTGTTTTAGGGTTTAGAAAGCACTTTCCAAGAAAGTATGCCTAATATTGAGATCATCTAGTCTAGCCTCCTCATGTACATATAATAAAAAAGAAATCCCAAAGAGAATTAACTTACTCAAAGATACCTAGCTTATCATTGGTAGACCTAAAACTAGTATCTTGGTCTTCTGAGTGTGGATTAATGCTTCTTTCAAACATTATGTCCCATTATTTAAAACAAAGTGCTTAAATGAATAGGACATAATACAATTTATAAATATTTGCACCTAAAAAGATATTTTAAATGTCCAGGTACTTAAAAGAGCTAATCAATTTCTACAAAATACAACTGTCAAATATACAAATCTGCAGAGGACTTCAGAGAACCTGTTTTTTGTTTGTTTGTTTGTTTTTTACTTTTCTCTCTCATTTTGTAATCTAAATTCCAGTTAGTTAATATACCATGTAATATTAGTTTCAGGCGTACAATATAGTGATTAAACACTTCCATACAACAACTGGTGCCCATCACAAGTGCACTCCTTAATCCCCATCAACTAACCCATTCTCCCACTCACCTAACTCCTGGTAATCAACAGTTTGTTCTCTATAGTTAAGAGTTTGTTTCTTGGTTTTCCTCTTTCTCTTTTTTTTCCCTTTGCTTCTTTGTTTTGTTTCTTTAATACCAAATATGGGTGAAATCACATGGTATTTGACTTTCTCTGACTGACTTCTTTTGTTTAGCATAATACTCTCTAGCTCCATCCATGTCATTACAAAGGGCAAGATTTCACTCCTTTATATGGCTGATATTCATTCTATATATATACCACTTCTTCTGTATCTATTCATCAGTCAATAGACACTTGGGCTGTTTCCATAATTTCTATGGTCATAGATAATGCTGTTATAAACATTGGGGTTCATGTATCCCTTTAAATTACTATTTCTGTATTCTTTGGGTAAATACCTAGTAGTGCAATTGCTGGATCATAGGGTAGTTCTATTTTTCACTTTTGAGGACACTCCATACTGTTTTCCAGACTGGTTGCACCACTTTGCACAAGGATTTCCCTTTCTCCACATCCTTGCCAACACCTGTTATTTCCTATGTTGTCCATTTTAGCCATTCTAACAGATGTGAGGTGATATCTCATTATAGTTTTGATTTGTATTTCCCTGATGATGAGTGATGTTGAATAGCTTTTTATGTGTCTGTTGGATATCTGTATGTCTTCTTTGGAAAGATGTTTATTTATGTCTTCTGTCCATTTTTAATAGGATTATTCATTTTGGGGTGTAGAGTTTTAAAAGTTCTTCATATATTTTAGATACTAACCCTTTATTGGATATGTAATTTGCAAATATTTTCTCCCATTCTGTAGGGTGCCTTATAGTTTTGTTGATTGTTTCCTTTGCTGTGCAGAAGCTTTTTTTTTTTTTTTATGTAGTCCTAATCTTTATTTTTGTTTTTGTTTCCCTTGCCTCAGGAGACATATCTAGAAAGAAGTTGCTATGATTGATGTTAAAGAAGTTACTGCCTGTTTTCTCTGCTGGGATTTTTATGGTTTCAGGTCTTACATTTAGGTCTTTAATCCATTTTGAATTTATTTTTGTATATCATATAAGAAAGTGGTCTCGTTTCCTTCTTTTGCATTGTTGCTGTCCAGTTTCCCCAACACCATTTGTTAAAGAGACTGTCTTTTACCCATTGGATATTCTTTCCTGCTTTGTCAAAGATTAATTGACCATATAGTTGTGAGTTCATCTCTGGGTTCTCTATTCTGTTCCATCGATCTTTATGTCTAATTTTATGTCAGTACCATACTGTTTTGATCACTACACCTTTATAATATAACTTGAAGTCTGGAATTGTGATACCTCCAGCATCGCTCTTCCTTTTCAATGTTGCTTTGACTATTTGGGGTCTTTTGTGTTCTATAAACATTTTAGGATTGTTTGTTCTATCTCTGGGAAAAATGTTGTTGGTAGTTTGATAAGGATTGTATTAAATGTGTAGATTGCTTTGAGTAGTATAGACATTTTAACAATATTTATTCTTCCAATCCACAAGCATGGAATATCTTTCCATTTCTTTGTGCCATCATCAATTTCTTTCTTTAGTGTTTTACAGTTTTCGGAATACAGGTCTTTTACTTCTTTGGTTAGATTTCCTCCTAGGCATCTTATTGGTTTTGGTTCAATTGTGAATGGTACTGATGCTTTAATTTCTCTTTCTGCTGCTTCATTATTGGTCCAGTGTGTCATTCAAAGCCATTGTTTCCTTCTTTGTTTTCTATTTAGATGATCTGTCAATTGATGTAGGTGGGGTGTTAAACTCTGCTACTAATTACTCTGTTATTATTAATTACATCCTTTTTTTTAAAGATTTTATTTATTTATTTGAGAGAGAGAGAATGAGATAAAGCATGAGAGGGGGGAGGGTCAGAGGGAGAAGCAGACTCCCCGCTGAGCAGGGAGCCCGATGTGGGACTCGATCCCAGGACTCCAGGATCATGACCTGAGCCAAAGGCAGTTGCTTAACCAACTGTGCCACCCAGGCACCCTATTAATTATATCCTTTATGTTTGCTATGAATTGTTTTGGGTGCTCCCATGTTGAGTTCATAAATATTTACAATTGTTAGATTTTCTTATTGGATTGTCCCCTTTATTATTATATAATGCCCTTCTTTGTCTCTTTTGAAAGTCTTTGTTCTAAAGTCTACTTTGCCTGATATAAGTATTGCTACTCTGGCTTTCTTTTGAAATCCATTTACATGATAAATGTTTCTCCATCCCCTCCCTTTCAAAGATTTTATTTATTTATTTGAGAGAGAGAGAGAGAGTGCACAAATGGGGGGGGCAGAGGGAGAGGGAGAAGCAGGCTTCCCACTGATCTGGGAACACGATGTGGGACTCCATCCCAGGACCCCAGGATCAAGACCTGAGCCACCCAGGCACCCCCTCACTTTCAATCTGCAGGTGTCTTTAGGTCTAAAGTGAGTCTTTTATAGGCAGCATATGGTTGGGTCTTGTTTTTCTATCCATTCTGACACCCTCTGTCTTTTGATTAGAGTGTTTAGTCCAGTTACATTCAGAGTAATTATTGACAGATATGTATTTATTTCCATTTTATATTTGTTTTGTCATTTTTTCTGGAGATTTTCTCTGATCCTTTCTTGTCTTTTTCACTTTTGGTCTCTCCTTTGTACTCAGAGTCCCCTTTAATATTTCTTGCAGGCTGGTTTAGTGGCCATGAACTCCTTTAGTTTTTATCTGGGAAACTCTTTAACTCTCCTATTCTGAATGACAACCTTGCTGGGTAGAGTATTCTTGGGTGCAGATTTTTCCCATTCAGCATTTTGAATGTATCACACCATTGCCTTCTGGCTTTCCAAGTTTCTGTTGAGAAATATCCAGCTAGACTTAGGGGTTTTCCTTTGTAAATTAAGGATGTCTTTTGTCTTGATGTTTTTAAGATTTTTTTTCTTTATCGCTATATTTTGCAAATTTAATTACAATATGTCTTGGTGTTGCTCTGTTTTTGTTGATTTTGATGGCAGTTCTCTGTGCCTCCTGAATCTGGATATTGTTTCCTTCCCTAGATTAGAGAAGTTTTCAGCTATTATTTCTTCAAATAAATTTTCTGCCCTCTTTTCTCTCCTCCCCCCTCCTCATCCTCTTCCACCCCCTTCTCCCTCTCCTCCCGCTCCTCTTCCTCCTCCTTCTTCTTCCTCTTCTTCTTCTTCTTCTTCTTCTTCTTCTTCATCCTCTTCCTCCTCTCCTTCTTTTCCTTCTCCTCCTCCTCCTCTCCTCCTTTTCCTTCTCCTCCTCTCCTTCTTCTGTGACTCCTCTAATAAGGGTGTTATTACATTTGGTATCATCACTGAGTTTTCTATGTCTATTCTCATGTTGAATAATTCTTATTTTTCTCTTTTGTTCAGTTTCATTATTTTCCATTATTTTGTCTTCTAGATCACTAATTCATTCCTCTGCTTTTTCCAGCCTGCTGTTCATTACATAAAGTCTGTTTCCAATCTCATTCACTGTACTCTTCATCTGATTCATTCTTTTTTAGCTCTTTTATCTATGTGGTAAGGGTCTCACTAATGTCCTCTATTCTTTTCTCAGGCCAAATGAGTATCCTCATGATTGTTGCTTTAAATTCTCCATCTTTTTACTTAGATCCCTGGACATAATCTTGTTCTTTCATTTGGGATGAATCGCTCCATCTTTGCATTTTGTCTAAGTCTCTGCTTTCTTCTCTGTGTTAGAAAATCCTGTTATGTCTCCTGCTTCTGAAAGTAGTGACATTATGAAGAAGAGGTCATGTAATGCCCAGAGCCTACTGCTTCAGGGAGTGTCTCCGTTATGTGCTGCATGCATTCTGCTACTGTGGTTTTGCTGCTCTATCCTTTAGTCTAATCATCTGCAGAGACTTTCTTTGCTTGCTGTGGGCAGTGTTTGGTCCCTGGCCTGAATGCAGTGAGTTGTAACTAAGTGTGCTCTGGTCGGCTTGTGAAATGAGACATGACAACACTTGCACCAGAACTGAGGCCCTGCTAAACTCTCTGGTAAAGAGACATGGTGGGGAATGGTTTGTGCTTATCTTCTGGGTGAGGGACCTGTTGCACTGGGACTGAGCCAAGGTGACTGAAAAGGACAGCCCCACCAGAGTGCTGGGGGTTGGGTTTTGGTGTAAGCAAATTGAGTAGCCAGTGTAGGAGCTGAACTGCTTCCAGTAGGTGGTTCTGTATGTTAAGGGGCAGGGGAGGGAAATGGAACTGGTCAGCTCCTTTGTTCCAGGAGCGGTGTCTCCATGAATGTTGCTTCTCAGGGATGTGCTCTAAGAAGAGTGAATAATATCCCTTCTGTGTATCCCAGTTCTTCAGATCTTTGTTTCAATGCTGTCTGTCCCCAGGTTGTTTGCCTGTCTTCTCTCCAGGAGTAGCATAATACCATCAGGGCTCTATTCCAGGCAAACCCTCTGACCTTTAAAACTCCAGGTTTTAAGCCCCACTGGTTGCAAGAACCCACAAAATTCAGCCCCTCTTGTTTTCCAACTCAATGGCTTCTGGGAAATGTTCTCTTTGGGTTTTCCTCAGTGTGGTTCTCTCTCTCTTGCCCTTCTCCTTGACCATGGTTCCCTTCCCTCAGCAGTGGCTGCAATCCCTTCCTCCCCTAGACCTTCTTTGATGTGGCCTTTTCTCTTCTTTTACTTGTGGAGTTTGTTCTTTCAGTCTTCAGGTCAATTTCTGGGGAATTTAGGTTGATTTGACAGTTATCTAGCTGTGTTTGTGGAACGAGACATGCCTAGGGTCCTCCCAGTCTTCTGCTTCTTCCTCTGCTAAGAAGCACTTTCCTATTTTTTTTAATTATTTTTTATTTGAGTGTAGTTGATACACAATGTTTCATTAGTTTCATGTGTACAACATAGTGCTTTGACAAGTTTATACATTAGGTTTTACTCTATTTTCCCAACACTGTAGCAAATGTTATTATCTGTCACTGTTCTAATAGGCAATCACTATTACAAAAAAAAATTCACACAAATAAAACAGTTTGTGAATTTCCAACCTTATAAAGACAAGAAAATAAGTCTTTATAATTTTATAAACCTGACTACTGCTTTATAAAATACCATTTTAATGAAAGCTAATATATGAAATTTTAAGTTTCACATTTTTTCAATGTTAGTGATTTGGATTACAAAATTATTTCACCACAAAGATTTAAAAAATAGCAATTTTTCATTCTGCATTCATAATAATATTCAATTCACCAATATTCTCTTTATATATGTCTTTACTTGTGAGAATGAGGTCTAACTGAAAAACTACATGTGTGATACTTTTTTTTTTTTAAAGGCTTAAAACGTATTTTAATAAGTTAATGCTATATTACTGCTCCATTTCTCAGAAAAACTCCAAAGATATCAGGGACAAATCAAACATGGTACACCAATAAAAAAAAATGCACAGCATAACTACCTAAGATAGGCAAGGCTAAGAGCTACCGTCCAACCTTCAGCATACAGCAACCCTGTTCCCAAGATTGTACTAGGCCTATCAAGAAAAGCTGTGAGGGCGCCTGGGTGGCTCGGTTGGTTGGGCCACTGCCTTCGGCTCAGGTCATGGTCCTGGAGTCCCGGGATCGAGTCCCGCATCGGGCTCCCTGCTCGGCGGGGAGTCTGCTTCTCCCTCTGACCCTCCCCCCTCTCATGCTCTTTCTCTCTCTCAGTCTCTCTCTCTCAAATAAATAAATAAAATCTTTAAAAAAAAAAAAAAAGAAAAGAAAAGCTGTGAACAGCAACATCATAGACACAAAAGGGCCATTCCTGGGTTGTCCTAACCCAAGAAAAAAATATGGAGGCAACTTAACACAAGATTTTTTTTTAAAGATACACTAAAATGAAAATCTCTAAGAGAAAATGTCTTCCTTGGGACATGAAGGGCTAATATATGGGATATAACAGAACCTTATGTATGTTGTCTGTGACCTCTGTGGGCATTTGCCTGAATTCCCATCTGCGAGTGAATGGAACAATGGGACTAAGGTCATTGGGGGATGCTTGTTTTTGTGGTGTATGTGGCAGTGTCTCTGGGGTTTGGAGGGTATAATAAGGAACCAAATAGAACAGGATGGACAAAGAATGGAATGATCAAGATTAATGGGGGCTCTAACTGGATCCATTTTGCCATGGTTTCCAGCCCCCTTCACAGGCCCTCAGCAATCACATGAGACTTCAGGAATGCACCACACAAAATCAATTTGTTAAATGATATACCACAAAGAACTGATTTGTTAAATATCACCCCTCTCTTGCCCTCAGCCTCCAGCAAACTCCCTCAGAGTAGTACAGGTAAGGAAGACCTAACTATTGGGAGGAATCCCTAGCACTTTTCCAGGGCAGAATTCTGGCTAGTCCAAAAAGGGTCCTTATTTTAAGGTTTTTTGGGAAACTAGACATTGAAATTTTTATTAGTATCAGCTACATTTGTTTGGAGCAAATTCAGCTCCAGGAGCTGCATGGTTGAATGCAGGAGGGGTTCCACCAATTGCCCCAATTCCTTCCATTGTAGCAGCTTGGCCAAAGCATTCAGTTGTTGTTGGGGTCAATCCCAAAGTTCCATCTGGCATCAAAGTGGCAGGTCCTGGAGGAGCTGGGGTACCTGTTGGCACTGGAGCAGGGGGCATGGCGTCTCTGTTGTTTATGCCCATAGCACCTCCCATAGCCATCTGGCCCATCCGCATCTCCTGTTCTCTTGCATCAGGGCATGTTCCCTTGAATCCTTCCTGCTGTCACCGCATCATTTCTTCCTGTTGCCACCGCATCTCTTCCTCACGGCGCCTGCGTTCCTCCTCCTGGTTGAGCTCCAGTTGTTTTCATTTTTGCACTTCTTGGTTGTGCAGCTCTTCTATCCTCCGAAGTTTTTCTTGACGACTCATCAAATCCTGCCTCATTAGCATGACCTGGTGCTCATGGCGAGCAGCCTCCATCTCCATCTCCAGCTTCTCACAAGCTTCCTTGATGCTGTGGTCCACTTGGTCCTGCTGCTGCTTCTCCATCTCAATGAATGCCTTCCAGTGCATGGCATACTCATACTCAAAGGAGCCAGGCTTTGCAAATCTGGGTGGCTGCTCTCCCTCCTTGTGAAATTGCTGGTTCTTTATAACCAGCTTCTCTGGAAGTCCCCTTCATCATCTAACTGGTCCATGGGCTCCACAGTCACAGGCCGAGGAAATGTGGTTAGCAGGAAGGAGCCTTCACTGCACCTGTCCAGAGCTTTCCGAGCAGCTGGCTTCCCTGAAAATTCAACAATGCCTTTTCCTGAGGGCCTTCCTCGATCATCCACGATGACTACAGCCCTTTCCACCTGGCCAAACACCGAAAAGGCTTCCTCCAGAAGTTCATTGGAAACATACTGAGGAAGGTTTTGGACTGTAAGGGATGCACTATGGCAGGCAAAGAGCACACGCAGCTGCTTTCCATGGAGTGACATGTTGTCCAGTTCTACTTTGGCAATTTCCGCTAGGGTTCATGTTTCCAAGTGGATAAAGCCAAAGCCCTTAACCTTATGAATGAAGACTTCCCCTGCTTTCCCGTATTTCTCAAATAGTTTCCTCATCTCCTCCTCAGTGATGTCAGGAGGATGATTGCCCACAAAGAGCCGGCTACGTTGGGTGAAGGTCTTCTTTCCTGGTTTCCTAAAATTCTTCAGGTCAATAGTCAAGCCTTCATTTTGGCTGCTGGCAAGTTGCCCACTTGCAGGTATTGGTGGCGGTGGTGGCTGCTGCTGTTGCTGCTGGTGGTGCTGCTGGTGGTGATGCTGATGATGCTTCCTTGGAGTATGGTTTTGCTTCTCCAAGTTAAAGGTTTTATTGTTCTGCATTTTTGCACCCCTCTACCGACTGTTCTCTCCTCAGAGTAACGGCAACACTACACAGCCTCTGCGGTCCCAAGAAAAAAATGTGTGTGGTACTTTATTAACTCATTATTTAAAATCTATCAAGCAAAGTTGTGACTGAGGTTGTATATAGAGGAATTAATGTAGAAAGATCATTGCACAATTGATTTTAATGTACAAATATAACAAAATATTTTCTTAATGAGTGCCAATATATAAAAGTAAGCATCATATCACACACTCTTAGACTTTCAAGCAAAGAGCTTTCATTGCAAACCTTGAAACTCTGAAGTTTATGAAATATGTTAGAACACAGCTCTCTTCTGTGTTTAAGGTGTATGTGTTGTGTGTGAATCTCATGATACTTTTGAGATATTTGGGATGAGTCTGAATTGTTTGTTTACCCAGGGGGACAAAAGAAAATGCTGATAGATATTCCAAGTTATATGGATATTAATTCCCACTACTCCTATTAATATTAAAAACTCTTTCCTCTTTAGTCTATTTTACTCAAGTAGTATATATTTTCTAAATAAAGCTAGGATCATATTGTTCTCCTGTGCATTTTTGAATGATTGGACAATTCACCTATGTCCACTTACTTTCAATTTACTTTTTGTTTCTTGCAGGACAAAGTGAAAACATTGGACCCACTGCTGAGGAAGAGTTGTGCAATTTATTCTGTTGCTTATTACTTTCTGTAAAGAAAGATATTTTATTATATGCCCCATAGAACAGTATGTTTCCATTTGGATAGAAAATACAGTCATGAATAATTCCTTCAGAGGGATCATTTTGAGGTTGAAAGGAAGGAGGCCATGTTTTGTTAAGGCACTCAAAATACAATTTTTTTTTAAGAAAAATCTTCAAGGTGACATAGCTAAACTGATAGAGAACATAGATTATTCTAGCTAGTAATTTGATTACAATGTCTTGGAATCATTCAAAATTTCAAGGGAGATAGTTTGAAGATCCTCCTTCCTGTGATGAATTTCTAAAGCACTGTCTTTGCATCTCACACATGACTGAAGAGCCAAACCACTGTGTTCCAAAAACCTATCACGGAATTCTGAGGTCATAAAATAATATACAATGGGATCAAGACAGCAATTCAGATTTGCAAGACATAGAGAAATGATGTGAAAACATACGGTGCTCTTAATAAAGGAACAGTTTGAAAAGACATGTTGTTTCACCATCATAAAGAATGGGAAGTTGAAGTGGTAAGGAGTGAAACACACAATGAACACCACTGAACACATCAGGACCATCCACAAAGCCTTTTTTCTCTCTTTGGTATTCTGAGGGGGAACTTGGAATTCTTGTAAAGATTTTCTTGTTTTCCATGTGCAATAAGTAATAATTACAACAGGTAAAAAAAACCCTCCAAGTTCAGCTACAGTTATCATGCCAATGGAGGAAGCCATGCTAATGTGTTGAAATCCTAAATCGGCAAAGCAGGATTCAGTGTTGTTGGCTAAGCCAGAACTTCTCAGAATTGGAAGTGGCAAACAGGCAGTCCCCACAATGATCCAGATGGCAGCACTGATGCCCACATCATACCTACGCTTCCAGTTTCTGGCCCTAAAGGGCTCGAGGAGAAAGTAACATCTCTGAAGGCTGATGCACGTCAGGAAATAAATGCTGGCATACATGTTGAGATACTTCAGGTAGAAGCACAGCAGGCAAAGGGCCTTCTGGAAGGGCCAGTGGTGGCTGATGTAATAGTAAATCCGGAGGGGTAAGGACAGCACGTGAGCAAGGTCAGCCACAGAGAGGTTGATCATGAAAATGATGGCTTTATTTTTCTTGCTGATGAAGCGGCACAGAACCCACAAGGCTACACTGTTGGCCAGAAGACCAGGGATGAATATGAGGATGTAAGTGGTTGCATAGAGAGAGTACTGAAATGACACTTGAAGATCAGTGCACTTTGTTCTTACACTGTTTGTGCTGTTACTTCCCATCTTGAGGATGTATGTTCCTTCCTTAAGGAAAGCATTAGAGTGATGATTTCTGCAGAAAATAGAGTAAAAATAGGGTCAAGGGCATGCCAGTTTATATTTGGGTATACAAATATATTTGTGTCCTGCCAAAAAAGTTATTCAAGTATTCAAGTGTGAACTTTCACAAATTCAAAAGGTATTTTTTATGAAAACTAAACTGAAAATATCATGGCAATCTACAAATATATAACAGCATTGTGGAGCATATTTTTAGAAATCAAGAAGATCACTGTTTTGGCAATAACCTTAGTCAGGTTTTCCCCTTAGTAGTCAGAGGGAGTAATCAAACTTATAGAGATGACCAACAAGCAAGACCTTACTGGAAAATTTACCCAGACATACATTCCAACACTTTTCTGGGTTTCTATATTTCAGTATTACAGTTGTCTCCATCTGCATTTTCAAAGTTTGAGATCTAGCTGAGTTTCCAATCATTAATGCTGGAAAAGACTAAAACTGAATCAATTTTAAATTGCAACCTTATCAGGGTTTAGGTGACTGCTGAGATGAGTCTGTGAACCTTTGGGAATGAAACACAAGATAAGGGCCTGGGAAGGGCTGGCAGGTCACCAGTCCTTGAAAGGATGGAAACTCGGAAAAAATGGTGCAATGCAGATAAACTTTAGCTCCTTCAGAATTTGGCTGAGGGCAAAGTTAGTCCTGCTTGTATGTCATGACACTTTTCTTGAAGCTTCTGTAGCTTTAAAGATCTGTGTTTATTAACAGAATTATGTCAGCTTCAGACATTCACATTTATTGAGACTATCCTTGCTACCATTTCAAACAACTACCAGAGTATGTGAAAAACTAGAAGGTATCTAGTGGTAGTTACAGCAAAAAGAGCTATCTCTAATTCAGATCTTGAGGCAAGTTGAGTGAAAAGTTATTAATTTTGAATTGTTACATTTTTAACAATCATAATTGTTAAAGAGTTCTTCCTTCTAGTGAGTTAAAATCTGTATCCCTGTCATTTTAACCTAGTTCTGCCTATCAATGTCAAGTAAAGTTTACCCCCTGTTGCACATGAAACTCTTTAAATATCTGAAGACAGCAATCCTGTCTCTTCCTTTATCCAGGTTCACCCCTAAATTCACCCCTAAAATGCAGAGTCCCACTTCTTGGTTTTCTTTTGGATCAGATCATTATTGCTTTTGACCCAAAACCACTATAAAACAGCTTATTTTAACCTTTGAAAATGACAGTTTACTCAAACGTTTGATATTCTCGGGAAATATAGCATGCCTTTGATTGTAGAAACAAAAGGCTAAATAGAATTTTAATATTCCCTTGTACTTTTTATTGCTTGCAAAGGCAGTTAGTTTGTTTCACATTTTATGGAATTAAGGGGAAATTGAGACACACTTAACATTAACTATTGAAAGCAATATAAAGTCTAAGACAGTGCTTATTCAACCCAAAATACAACTAATTGAAATTGTAAAAACTCAGTCAACACACACACAGCCTATACAGTGCCAAATCATCTATTTGATGCCTTTAGACTGACTACATGGTGCTTTCAGATAGACTGTATTTACTGAAAGTTCATTGCAGTCAACCAGCTCACTCAAGTAAACAACTACTTTCAATGTTATTTTCCACAGAGTTGACTATTTTTCTAAATCAGCCAGTTAGTCTAGCAAACTGTAAATCGAGCCAACACTATCTGTTTTTGTGGTCTGTTTACCCACTGAACTAACTAAAATAATTGATCTTGTATTCTGTGTACTCAGTTTAAATAAAAAGCCATGTAAACGTGAACCAGGATTATCCTTTTTTTTTAAAACCAGAATTATTCTTGAAATAAAATTTAGAAAATAGTTAACATACATGAAGTCTTCCCTGATCATCTTTGGTTTTGTTATAATAATAATTAAAAATCACTGAATGCCTACTTGGATGAGGTGTTATGCTAAGTACTTTGTATACACTCTCTCAATCTGTCCCTCACAGCAATCTTATGCAACAATATAACATTACCACTGTTTTACAGCTGAGGAAACTGAGGTCCCAAGAAAGACAAGCTTCACCTCCTACAAGAAGACTTTCTTGACCTCTCCAAACCAGAAGTCACTTCTATGGCCTCACAGTCCATAGTTCTGATCATTTTTCTAGTGAGAATGCATTTAATACACTTAACAACGTGCTGTGGTTATTACCTTTGCATGGAGTCTCTTTTGTTCCTCTAAATAGATTGCAATCTCTTACATATCAAAGACTCATTCTCTTACTACTTTCTTTCCTCCATAATAAAGTGTCTCCTAAAATGTTTTGAACATATTAGGGATCCACTAAGTGTTTGTTAAGTGAATGACTTGAATGCATGATGAGTGGAAAAATAGGGGGAGTGGGGGGAGTCGCACTGACAGAAAGGGAGTGTCTGGGGAATTAGAATTTAGATGTGATATTTAATTTGACCACCAGGTGTCATAAGTATACCAATGTTCAAATATTTTTAAATATTTAACACATTTCTTTTAAAATCCCATTAAGGGAGAAGTTATACTAAAGGAGAGAAGTATCAACAACATCTTGTGTAACATCAGAAGAAGAATCCTTTAAAGGGCATTTTACAGAGTTTTAATTTATTTTATTTTTTTAGCTTCCATACTTCCTCATTTAGATCTCTGAAAATAGTTGGGCTTCTAAATTCATTAGAGATCCCTAGAATATTAGAGCAGTTAAGGACCATCAAGATCTCCTGATCATGACACTTCTTATAGATGAGAATACCAAGGCCAAAAACAGGGAGATTAAATTTTCCACATTCACAGGATCTTCTTGCCTTCCACTAGGGAGTAATATTTACTTTTCCAGGAACTTCTAAGATGAAACCCATATTTTTGTAATTACCTAATAATAATACAAACTTTTAGAAATAAACTAATGCCAGATTTTAGAACAGTAACCTTGACAGTGGACTATTAAAGCAAGAGTGATTAGGTTTTTTTCCCAAATATTCTAGGACAAATACAGTGTTTTTAAAAAGCAGAATTAATATTTTTTGTCCCTAATAATAAGATTGTGTAAAAAATCTGCTTAACATGGGTGCCTGGGTGGCTCAGTTGATTAAGTGTTGGATTCTTGGTTTTGGCTCAGGTCATGATATCAGCGTCTTGAGATTGAACCCATGCTGGGATCCATGTTCAGCTCCCAGAGTCTGCTTGAGATTCTTTTCCTCTCTTCACCTCCCCCTGCTCTCACTCTCTTTCTTTCTCTCGCTCTCTTTCAAATAAATAAGTAAATCTTTCTAAAAATCTGCTTAACAGTCTTAGATTAGGTTGTTTTTAACCTTTTGTTATTTCTTTATATAAGGAATACAGTTTCACATTAGAAAATAGAGATAAAGAAAAACAAAATATATACACATCTATCATTAATATTTCCATTGCTAACATTTTGGTGTATAACCTACATTTTCCCCCATGCCTATAGACCTATAAATGAATACATGTATAGATATTTTAACCAAATTTGACTCATATACACATACTCTTTTATAATTATAGTTTGTATTCAATCATAATTATTATGAATATAGTATCATTAATAAATAGACATTAGCAATCATTTTATTAATCAATTTATTAATAAATAATCATGTTAATGGGTACTTAGAATTTCATCAGAATTATATACCATAATTTATTTTACTAGTGGACATTGAGGTAGATTCTCATTTTTCACTATTAGAAACAATGCCTTGTGAAACATTCTTGTACACCCATCTTCATACATTTGAGCAACTATTTTCTTTGAATAAATTTTTAAAAGTGGAATTGCTAGGCTTTTGATCTATAATACCAAATTATCCTCCAAGAAGACATCCTAAGCTAATTCTCTTTCAAATTCCAATGCTAATACTTTCTCATAATATCACAATGCCAAATCTGTTTGTTTTCCAAATATATCAAATTCTTTTCAGCTGAAGGAAGACTTATGGTGTACAGAATTTTGACTCATTCTTTAAGGCTAACTCAGTAATTACTTTACTTAGTCACAAATCAACCCAGACAGAATTTATTATTCCCACCTTAACAAAGTGGTTTTCAAACTTGAGCATGCCTCAGAATCATCTGGAGTGCTGTCCCACCCATGGTTTCTGATTTAGTAAGTCTGGGTTAGGGCCCAATAATTTACGTTTCTAATAAGTTCCCATGAGATCCAGGGACTACACTGTCCTGTATACCAGCAAGGATTGCGTTTTATCTGAGAAACCAGTATATTATCGCCACACAAATATTGTGAATCATTTAATTAATGCTGTTGGCTGAATGTAGAATGTTTATTGCACCCTAGAGTCATATGTTGAAACCTAATCCTAAACGTGATGGTGTTTGGAGTGGAGCCTTTGGGAAGTAATTAGGTCTTTAAGGGATTAGTGGTCTTATAAAAGAGGCCCCAGGGAAATCCCTTGCCCCTTCTGCCAGTGAGAAGATGGCCATCTATAAGCCAGAAAGTGGACTTTCAACAGACACCAAATCTGACATCCTGATCTTGGACTTCCTAACCTCCAGAACTCTGAAAACTAAGTATTGTTTAAGATACCCAATCTGTAGTCTTTTTGTTATAACAGCACAAATAGACCAAGATAGTCAGACATTCTTTTCCAACCTGAAGGAGGAAACTCATGGACAAGTTTGTGACCTAACTTTCATAACTGTGTAGTAAAATCTGGCTTATTTATCTACATCCAATTATTTCTCCTATCTTGACTGTGTGGGAAAAAAAAGTGATAGTAAAACAAAACAGAAACAATGACAAAAATATTGCATTATGCTTAGGTTTTAGAAAACAAACAGGATTCTTATGTTTAAAAAAAAAAAAAACTTCTAGGGGTGCCTGGGTCAGGCTCAGTCAGTTAAGAGTCTGCCTCTTGATTTTGGCTCAGGTCATGATCTCAGGGTCCTTAGATCGAGCTCCACACCCGGCTCTGTGCCGGGTATGAAGACTGTTTAAGATTCTCTCCCTCTCCCTCTGCCCATCCCCCTACTGGCACGCTCTATCTTTCAAAACAAACAAACAAAACAAAACAAAACAAAAAAATATTCTATACTTCTCAATACTATAATGAAAAGATGAGCTGCTTTTTTTTTTTTTGAGGAAGGCAAGATGGCAGAAGAGTAGGGGACCCTGTTTCAACTGGTCCCCTGAATTTAGTTGGATATCTATCAAACCATTTTGAACACCCACAAAATCAACCTGAGATGTAAGAATATATATCTGGATCTCTACAAGCAGAAAAGCAGCTGCTTTTGGCAAGGTAGGAAGGGCAGAGTCATGAATCTGCAGGGAGATACTGGAAGATAAACAGAAGGGGGAGGGAGCTGCCATAAGCTGACTCCTGGAAACTAATAACATGGGAGAGCAAAATCAAAACTCTTAGAAATCTGCTCAAGTAAGAGACACCCCTCCCTGAAGGGGGCCTTGGAAATGAAAAGACAGAGTAGGTAGGGCATTGTGGTCTTGGGATACAAGGAACCACAGAGCAAAAGGGGGTTTCTGAACTGGAAGAGTGCCCAAGCAGTGAAGCCAGGAAGCAGGTTATGGTCAGCGAGCACACGAAGGGACTCTCAACTAGGATCACCAGAAACCACAAACCAGGCAGGTCGATATCCACTCTTTCCTTGAACAGCCTAAAAAAATCTGGAACCAGTGCCTGCAACAGGGCAAAAACTCGCAGAACAGTAGTGGCCGGGAAAGGGCTTTAGGGCAGAACTGGACCTGATTTTGGAGCTTCTGGTGCAAGCCGGAGCCCACAGTCGCTCACAGTTTTAAAAACAGAAAGGGCAGAGATACTCCCGAGCCCCTGAAAACACTTCTGGGAAAGTAGCTGTGAGCACACACTGCGGAAAGCTGCGGTTTTCAGCAGCACAAACAGAAGTTGAGACTGTTTGTCCTGCAGAGTTTATTAAAGAGGGCAGACTCCGAATTTTCTGCTCTGGGCCAGAGGTTTGGCAGCGGCCATTTTTGCTCTGATCCCCTGAGGAGGTGTGGAAAAGCCCCAGGATACAAAAGACACTCCGAAGTCCAGTCTCCACTGAGCCCATCCCCCAGACAGGGGGTGGGGCAACTCCACACTGGCAGGATTACCTGAGAAACAGAGTGGCAGGACCCTCCCCCAGAAGACAGGCTGGAAAATAGGTAGATGACAATCCTTTGGACCCTATAAGACTGTAAAATCCCAACACAAGGAGAAAATTGTATATTGAGCTCCAGGTGTGGCCTCACAACTTGTTTATTTTTCAGATATAATTTTCCTTTCCTTTTCTTTTCTTTCTTCTTTCTTTCTTTTTCCTTTTCTCATGCCGTTTTCTACTGCTGTATTCTTCTTTATACCTTCTCATTTCAACTAGATGTCTATTATACCAACTCAGGTTTTCATAGGCGCTTTTTAACTTGTATTTTTACATACCTATATTTTTTGTAAACATATGCTTTATTTTAGCCCGTTTTTCACTCTACTCAGTTTTACCTTTTTATATATACAAATTTTACTTTTCTAGTAATTTTGAGACGTGGTGTCCTCTAACACACAGACCAAAATACACCCAAGAACTAATGAAACACTCTGCTTTGTTCACACTGAGAGATTATAGCTCCCCTTCCCATCCACTCTTTTTAATTTTTTTATTTTATATTACATGTATATATAGTATATGGAGAGATAAAATGCTTTCAGGACAGGCAGAAACAAAGAATATGTGACCACCAACCCAGCCCTGCAAGAAATATTAAGGGGGATTCTGTAAATGAAGAGAAATCCCAAGAAACACATAGACCATAAAGAAACAGAAAACCTACAGAAACAGAGATCTTATAGGCAATACAATGGCACTAAATTCATATCTTTCAATAGTTACTCTCAACATAAACAGGCTGAATGCACCAATCAAGAGACACAGGGTTTCAGATTGGATAAAAAAGCAGAACCCATCCATACGCTATCTACAAGAGACTCAATTTGAACCTAAAGACACCTCCAGGTTGAAGGTAAGGGGATGGAGGACCATTTACCATGCCAACAGACCTCAAAAGAAAGCTGGGGTAGCAATTCTCATATCAGACAAATCAGATTTTAAACCAAAGACTGTAGTAAGAGATGTAGAGGGACACTATATCATACTTAAAGGGTCTATTCAACAAGAAGATCTAACAATCGTAAATATCTCTGCCCCCAACATGGGAGCTAAAATACTCAATAAGATCTTAGCCAATAGGATCCAATAGCACATTAAAAGGATTATCCATAACAACCAGATGGGATTTATTCCTGGGATACAAAGGTGGTTCAGCATTCACAAATCATCATGATAGAGTACATTAATAAAATAAAAGACAAAAACCATATGATCCTCTAAATTGATACAGAGAAAGCATTTGGCAAAGTACAGCATCCTTTCCTGATTAAAACTCTCCAAAGTACAGGGACAGAGGGAACATACCTCAATATCATAAAATCCATCTATGAAAAGCCCTCGGTGAATATCATTCTCAATGGGGAAAAACTGAGAGCTTTTCCCTTAAGGTCAGGAACACAAGGATGCCCACTCTCACCATTTATTGCTCAATATAGTACCAGAATTCCTTGGCAAGAGACAACGAAAAGAAATAAAATGCATTCAAATTGGCAGAGAAGTCAAACTCTCTCTCTTTGCAGATGACATGATACTTTATGTGGAAAATCAAAAAGACTCCACCACCAAGTTATTAGAACTCATACAGGAATTCAGCAATGAGACAGGATACAAAATCAATGCTCAGAAATCAGTTGCATTTCCTAATTTATCTGGTCCACAGCTTCCTCCACTCTATAATGTATAGCACTGTTGTGTACATTCAAAGAGTCAAAATAATATATGTAATGCATGTATTTGATACATAGTAATACTGCAAGAAGTGCTATTATTCTAATTTGTTTTGTATATTTCTTCTAAGTCATGAAAGAAGGTGAAATATAAATACATTTCAAATCCCAGCTTAAGTTCCTTGTACCTCTGACTTCTCCAGTCCTTGTTGACTTCAACTTTCTTGGAATAGCTGATGTATCTAGCAACTTATACTCCAATAACATCACTGTTTACTAACAATTAAATTTACTGATCATTTACTACGTGCCATCCACTTTAGATATATTATATCATATAATCCTCATGACAATGCTATAAGGAAGGGAGATACTGTCCTTATTCCCATTTGACCACTAAGAAATTATCAAACTCTTACTTATACATTATTATCTCCAACTAGTACATTATTTGCTCTTATGTCTAGGGTGTGGATCATGAATACTAATACCTTGACAAACCCCTTATCTGCACTAAAAGACAGACTACACCAGTAGTGGGCAGAGAATCTTACTGTGTCAATCCCACTGCAAGCATCCATGGCTTGATCACAGGCCTTTTCAGGATTTTCCCAGTTTCCCTTCACAGTCATATAGTTATTTTATATTCTCCAGGGACTCTGGCCCTTAAAATTGCTTTAAAGTAGATAACTCCATTCATTCTATTTTAAAACTTTCAGCCTTCCCTAATAACTCCATTCATTTTATTTAAAGCTTTCAGGCCTTCCTAAAATAATAGCTTTTCTTTTCTTTTTTCTTTTTGTTATTATGTTATGTTAATCACCATACATTACATCATTAGTTTTTAATGTAGTGTTCCATGATTCATTGTTTGTGTATAACACCCAGTGCTCCATGCAGAACGTGCCCTCTTTAATACCCATCACCAAG
>NC_138385.1:53007997-53037684 GCF_054177405.1 Leptonychotes weddellii
ACTCCAGCAACCCTCAGTTTATTTCCTGAGATTAAGTATTCCTCATATCAGTGAAATCGTATGATACATGTCTTTCTCTGATTGACTTATTTCGCTCAGCACAATACCCTCCAGTTCCATCCACGTCATTGCAAATGGCAAGATTTCATTCCTTTTGATGTGGTATATATACACCATAATAGCTTTTCAAATGGCTTTTAGGTGGTTTTTATTCCACTTAAAAAGATTCTCTTTTCTCCAAATGCAGGACCATGAATGTTTCCCACCCCTGTCTGGCAATGCTACTGGTTTCAGATAGCAAAAGGCTTAGGAACAGAATAGCCTCACCACTATTGTGCTCCTTTGGTTGTGTCTGAGTCTCACGTTTCTCACTGAGGACTGAGCCAAGCAGACATGGTTGCAGATCACAACTTCTTCAGAAAGGTTAGCAACAAGAACTATGGTAAGTTGCCTGCGTATGTATGTCCCAACTCATTTGCCCCAGAACTGGAGGATGCTACCTGCAAGAAATTAAAAAAAAATCATTTGAATCTTCATTTTTACCTCATTTGGTAAGGTACAAAGTGGTAAATTAACTTGCCCAGGGATAAAGAAACTCATTGTTAATTAGATTTTGAAATGTGGCTAAAAATAAACCTCTCACTCAAATAATCTTTCTACTTCACCTGTCTGCCTCTGTGCTGAGAGAAGAAAGTGCTGTGTAAATCTCCCCAAAACCAAGGGCACCAATGGTAGGTGGAAAGCATGGAGCAGATTAGCTGTGGCTCAGTGAGAGGCAGAGATTGACATTGATAGGAATTTTTTACTTCACTAACAGCCTTTTCTATTATCCTCTGCCTATAACAGCCATTATTTGGAGTATACACAGGACTTGTGTCCCTTCCCCCAGTTATCTCATTTTATGTACCGTCAAGTGCAAAACAATACTTTCCTAGGCCTTAGAACACACCTTTCCCTCTAAATATAATGAATATTAATTAATTAATGTACATTTTGCATCCCTTCAATGTATTAGGCATTGTTTTAGGTACTGATGATAAGATGGTATATAGGCAGACATGGTCTCTGCACTCATGTAAATTGTAATCACATACTATATCCACCCCATCCTCTCCACCCAAAGAAATAATACTCATTTATTAATAAGTGCATGTCTCATGAGCATTTTAAATTAATTTTTTTTAATTTTCTCAAGATAAATTAAAATGTTTTAAATAAAGTGTAGTATTCCTCCAAAAAACATGCTATTTTACTAGAATGACCATACACTAGGCTGACCATATATTCTGATTTGCCTGGAACAGAACTGGTTTACATTTGTTATTGCAATGTAATCAATAATGATACTACCTTTCACTCTTTAAAGTGTCTTAGTTTGGATAATGGCATATGATCACTCTGCCATCTGCCCATTCACACAATCTAGGTGATACCTTTAACATTTACACCTATTAATACCCACACATATCGCATAAATTCTATCTTCCTAATTTCTAAATTTAGCTACTTCTCTCTGCACCACCTTTATTTTAATTTAGACAACCATCATCTGTTTTTTTATTATTATTATGTTATATTAATCACGATACATTACAGCATTAGTTTTTGATGTAGTGTTCCATGATTCATTGTTTGCGGATAACACCCAGTGCTCCATGCAGTACATGCCCTCTTTAATACCCATCACCAGGCTAACCCATCCCCCCACCCCCCTCCCCTCTAGAACCCTCAGTTTGTTTCTCAGAGTCCATAGTCTCTCAAACCATCATCTCTTTATTACTTATTCTTACCAACCTTTATCGGTTCCCTCTACTTCCAATTTTGCCCATTCCAATAAACATATTCTTCATTTTTTAAAAGATTTTATTTATTTATTCATAAGAGACACACAGAGAGAGAGGCAGAGGGAGAAGCAGGCTCCCCGCTGAGCAGGGAGCCCAATGCGGGACTCGATCCCAGGACCCTGGGTTCATGACCTGAGCTGAAGGCAGACGCTTAACCATCTGAACCACCCAGGCGCCCAAATCTATTTTTCATTAAAGTGATCTTTCTGAATTCCAAATTTGATGTCACTATTCTGTTGCCTAATTCTTCCAAAGATTCACCTGTATCTAAAAACAAAAACAAAACAAAACAAAACAAAACTTCCTTACTATGGTGTATTAAGTCCTGCAGGTCTCTTTCCAACCTCATTTCTATAGCTCTACACTTCACCACAATTCTCTGCTCCAACCATGCTGAAGTACTCACATTTTCATGAATGTGTGATGCATTCTGATATATTGATGAACTTGAATAAATATTTTATGCTCTTGGAATATTCTTTTCCCACTTTTCATGTGACTAATTTTCCTTCAGCTCCTAATTTAGAATTATCTTCTGGAAAGCCTTCTCAGATTTCTCTCCAAGTCTGACTTAGGTACCTCTCTGTGCCTTGATAAGATCTCATGCTTCCATTATAAACTGGATCATACACTGGATATTATATTCTGAGACATATATTGAATTTTTCTTGATCAAGTGTACATCAAGAGAAATAGAAAACTTCCTTGCATGCATTAGATATTCAAAACACATTTGTTTATTGAATAAATTAAGGAAATGATAGAATCATAGGTGCAAGATAAAATTAATATTGTTAGAAATTAGCAGTCAGCATCCCCATCCATCTTCCACCCAAATAACAACAGGTAAGCCTACTTGTAAGATTGTCCTGAAAACTTCCGATTGCAGATGAGATGGAATAAATCTACTCCATCCCATTATTCTTGATAATTATGGCTAAAATACCTAGATAAAACATAAAACAAATGAAAGAGGACTCTAAGATGTGGAGAAAATTAAAAAAAAGACTGGCTGAAGATCTCAAGACTCAAGGAACAACATGACATTGATTGTGTGTGTGTGTGTGTGTGTGTGTGTGCATGCACATATGTGTGTGTGTCGTCTCCTGTATATCCTGGACTAAGCACTGGGGAAGCCCACAGGTGAAAAAACTTTTTCAAAAAAAAAATGGCTGAAAATTTCCCAAATTTTGTGTAAGGCATAAAGCTATGAATTCAAGAATTGAGTTTACCCTAAATGGGATAAATGC
This sequence comes from Leptonychotes weddellii, assembly GCF_054177405.1. Classification (NCBI taxonomy): domain Eukaryota; kingdom Metazoa; phylum Chordata; class Mammalia; order Carnivora; family Phocidae; genus Leptonychotes; species Leptonychotes weddellii. Next base: position 53,011,092 of record NC_138385.1, read on the forward strand.
AAATAAATGTACATATAGACACATCATAATTAATCTTCAGAACTCTAAAGACTAGAAATCTCATAAAAGAAGAAAACAGAGAAAAGCAATATATGATTCATAGAAAAACAATGATCCAAATGACAAATTTCTAATTTAAAACCATGGGGGCCAACAAAAATATCCTTTGGGAATACTCAGGTGATGGAAACAAAGTTGACATGCTCTAAGATAATTGCTAAAGAAAGTTCTTCAAGCACAAAGGAAATAATAAGAGAAAAAAATTAACATCAAGAATATAAAAAGAGGGGCACCTCTGTGGCTCAGGTGGTTAAGCACAAGACTCATGATTTTGGTTCAGGTCATTATCTCAAGGTCCTGAGACTGAGCCCTGCATCAGGCTCTGAGCTCAGTACAGAGCCTGCTTGAGATTCTCTCTTCTTCTCCCTCTGCCCCTCCCTGCCTCTCAAAAACAAACAAATAAATAAAATTTTAAAAAGAAAGAATAAAGAAGGAGACCGGTCACAAAATGGGGAAGGAAGGCTGTGGGGCAGTCTCATTGTGCCCTGAGCCAGCTTTGGAGCAGGGACTGGGAGGAGGCATCTCCCTTCACCCCTCCTATGCTGGATTGTGCTTCTGGGCCCCCAGATTCCCCTTCACCTCAACCTGACCCCCTTCCTGCCACCCTTACATTGAGTGTAGGAACCTGAAACCCTGCAACAAAATGGTGAGACCTAATGTGGCCTTCTGGAGTGATTGACACCCAAATAACATCTCTATGTCTCTCTGACTCTCTCTTTCTGTTTTTAAGTTTCTCCCTCCCCCTACTTATCCTGACTGTGTCAGAAGCCAGGACTTTTTCTCTGGGTCCCTTTCCAAAATGCAGCCACCACCATCACCAACCTCTACAAAGAAAGAAAGCATGGATACCCATCAGTAAAGTTTTGATATTGGAATTCAAATTGACTATCAGCAATGCAATAAGTATGTGTTGGTTTGGGTTAAAGAGCCCTGAATAACTATTCATAGAGAAGATTTGGTCAGCTTCCTGTGTGGAAAAGTTCCTTCACCACAAAACTCTAGAGCTCCCCAAGACTGACTGTAGTGTCCCCTAACTGAGCTACTTCAATGGAAATCAGCTCATCTATAGAGACTAATTTGCAACCCTTCTGGGAAAACATAGCTCTGCATGGTCTTAGTGGTACAATGGATAGTATAAGCATGCATTTGAGTACCCCAAGCTCTCCTACACATATAAGCAATAGATGGAATGCTAGTTGAAGGATAAATGGACTCCATGATGTCAATGTGAACACTTTTATATCAGAAGAAATGGCACTCCACTTGGACAATGGTGGAACGGAAGGTGTACCTTAGCCCAGTGTGGCCATTTGATTACAGACTTGCCAATCCATAAACACAACAGAATGATCTAAACTGCAGACATTTTCACACCCACCATGCTGCTTGAAAGCCACTTGATCCCCAACATATACTATTATTGCAAAGGAAACATGAGCCATCTTCCCTTATTAACTGTTTAAAACAAGTGAATTCTATAGTGGTTGCCATAAAAGGAAGTTCTAGGTATTTACAGTACATGATTCTTGTAACTATGGCTTTCTTAAAACTATAATCCTAGCAGAGGATATCAGATATCATGTAGTCATTAACAAGATCATCACAGGGAAACATATATCTGTTCCAAGGCTAAAAGTGACCTTACTTATATTTATTCTCAAAGGGAAAGGAAATATCAGATGTTTACTTGATTATAGAAGGCCTTTTTTGGGTCCATTTCCTGCTGTGTTGATTATTTTGCTTCAACAGTATTGCCAGTTTCCTAAAATTATCTCAAACCCATGATTTGGCTTCCTGTCAAATCTACAGGCTTCCATTTTTTGCAGCAGCACTGTACCATGCACCTGGTTTCTGTATAGTCACAGTGTGCAATTTCTAATGATTGGGCTGTTCCCTGTTTTTAGTTTTCCATGCAGTTTCTAGTTCTGGTGATTATGTGATGTAAAAGGGTTCTATGATGGACATGCAATGTACTTAATCCATACACAGATCTTTATTGGATTCACTTTGTGTGTGTTAGTGCTCTAAAAGTAACAATATTATTAAATTGTCCCCAGATTAACCCTGTAGGCTTAAAATTCGCAGTTTTAAGACAAGGACTACTCCTCAAACAGGATACTATTCTTATGGTAAATGTAATTATGTAGACTCCATTCAAGGGTGACCTAAAGTAGAGAGGTCATGAACTTTGAGAATGGGGTTCCTTTTTGGTTCAGTATTAGCAAGATGGAGATGGATGGTGGGGGAGGGTAGGTATTCTAGTCTTTCGTGTCCTGTTCTACATTTTTCATGAATGCCCTACTTTGTGCAGTTTCCATTGGGATGGTGGAAGATAAAGGTCTTTTATCTGCTAACAGTGTGGTCACAACTTAAGTAGAAAAGCCGGACTCTTCAGTCCCTCTTCTAACAAGTGCAGTTTGGAATCTCATTCTGGAAAATATGGAATCACATGGATGTTCTCTAGATGTTAGGTAGCCCTAAATAAAGGTTCTGAGTACATTCCTCTTTTGAGTACATATAAGACCTCTTATAGCTACAATGTTTTAGAACATGTTTCATCCTCATTTTTAATATCTTGAACTGAATGATAATCTGTTTTAGATGAAGAGTTGATGTCAGCCTGCCAGGTACTATAATTTATTCTATCATATTACTATATTATATATCAAGTAGGACAGTGAAAATGTTTCCTTGCAAACTTGTAGTATTATGTTCAAATAGCCAACATATTTTTAACCTTAAAAGACCATTGCAAATCAGTATAAGAATTTTCCAACAGTTATTCACAGCACTTTGTTAAAGTTTGCAGTTACATCAGCCATTTAGTAATATCTTTCTGTGAAGAAACTTTGCTAAGATAACCATAATATTCATTGACTGGGTGGGAGATGAATGGAATATTAGAAAGGTGTGAGCTGAAGTTCTGTATCCATTATAGATATAGCCCTTATTTTAAAAAGTCAATCCTATACTAAAAATAAGAATGAAAATGAGGTATTTCTAAATATTTGCAAAACTGTATCATTTTTTCTTTGAATATAACAGCAGGAAGAATTACAGCAATATGTCATTTTCCCTGAAACAGACAAGCCTGTGTATTACGAATACTTTCAAGCTTCTCTTTGCAGTATGCCCAGAAATGAATTTGGAATTATCTTTGTTTTTTCTATTGCTGTAAATTTAGATTCTGGAATTGGAATTGGTGGTGTAAACCATTGCTCACAAATGGCCAGAACTTCTTGTCCTAAAGGATTTTGAGATTGAGGAACCCCATTTAACCTCCCCTTTATGCCTTGGTTCTATTCTTCCTTCCAAGTTGAATAACACTTTTTTAAAATTTTTGGTTGTTTTTGTTTTAGTTGGTGTTTTAATTTCAGTACCCTTAACTCTCGATTGTCAAATTTTGATAAAACATGTTCCATTTTCTTCAGTAAGAAAAAGTAGGTCTTAATGTCTGCCAGCATACAATTTATATGCCTTATTGCCTCCATAAACTTTTGAAAAACTTTAAAAAAAGAATGAAGAAAGATTAACCTAAAAATTAATATATCCAGAAAAACTATCCTTCAAAATGAAGGAAAAATTAAGACAATCTCAAATAAAAAAAATTAATAGAAATCACTGATTGATAGTAGTGTTCTTCAATAAAAATTGCTAAAAAGAGATTTTTTGGGGGGGGCAAGATGGCAGAGGAGTAGGAGACTCTGTTTCAACTGGTCCCCTGAATTTAGCTGGATATCTACCAAACCATTCGAACACCCACAAAATCAGCCTGAGATGTAACAATATATATATGGATCTCTACAAGCAGAAAATCAGCTGTTGCAAGGTATGAAGGGCAGAGTTGTGATTCTGCAGGCAGATATGGGAAGATAAACAGAAGAGGGAGGGAGCCACTATAAGCTGGCCCCTGGAAAGTGATGTAACACCCAAGTGCAAAAGCTTCCCAGTGATAACTTGCAGACCAGTAGTGGTGGGATGGGAAGGGCCTGATAACAGTGATCAAACAGGATCCAGGAGCTGAGAGGGTATGAGCGCACACAAGGGCCTGAGGCCGGCCACCCCCATCTCTGCCACTGCCACACAGACCTGGGACCACTCAGGGTTTTGGAAGCACAAAGAACAGAGACAAGCAGGGCCTGAGTCAACAGATGAGAGGCTTGTTGGGGGTGTGCACCTCCCATGGGAGGCTGCGGTTTTCAGCAGCACTTACAGAAAGGGAGACTGTGTGTTCTGGATGGTTCAGAGAAGAGCGGACTGTGACTTCTCTGCCCTGGGGCAGAGGTCCGGGTGTGGACATTTTCCTTTGCTCTGACCATCTGAAAAGGCGCAAAAAGCTGCCAGAGAACAAAAGCCCAAAAAACCAGTTTCCAAGGAGCCCAGCCCCCTGATGGGGGCAGGGCAACTCCGCCCAGGCAGGGTGGCTTGAAAAACCACACAGAAGGCCCCTCACCCAGAAGAAAAGCTGGAAGAACAAGAAGATGACAACCCTAGCATCCCCATAAAACTATAAAACCCCAACACCAGGGGAAAATAGTATATTGAGCTCCAAGTATTGCCTCACGGCTTGTGTACTTCTCAGATACAACTTTTTTTTTATTTTTATTCTTTCTCATGTTTCTTCTCTGTTTTTTCTTTTTACCTATTTCTCATTTCAACTAGATGTTTAATATAACATCTCATAGTAGTTTTTTAACTTTTACTTTTTCACACCTCTCTCTCTCTCTCTATTTTTTATATAGATATAAGCTTCAATGTAGTCCTTTTTTCCCTATTCAATATTACCTTTATATATATCCCAGTTTTATTTTCCCTGTAACTCTGGGAAGTAGTGTCCTCTAACAAAGAGAACAAAACACACCCAAGAATAACTGAAACACCCTACCTTGCCCACATTGAGAGATTATAACCCCCTCCCCCACCCCATCTTTTTTTAATCTTTAATTTATTTTTTAATTTTTTTAATTTTATAAATTTTATTCTTGGGGTTCATTTTGGCTGTGTTTTTTCGGTGGTGGCTTCTGACCACTCTGGATTTTCTCAGGGTGCATCTTGCCTGGATTGTGGTTGATATTTTGGACTCTATATCCCCTCAAGCACCCCTCAACAGAATGACTAGGATGAGGAAACTCCCAACAAAGAAAAGAACCAGAGACAATGGCCTCTCCCACAGACCTAATGGATATGGATATAAGCAAGATATCAGAAATAGACTTCAGGGTAGCAATTATGAAGTCAATAGCTAGGCTCAAGAAAACCATTAGTGGCAATATAGAGTCTCTAAGGGCAGAAATGAGAGCTAATCAGGCCAAACTTAAAATGCTATGAATGAGATGCAGACTAAACTGGACACTCTAACAGCTAGGGTAAATGAGGCAGAAGAACAAATTAGTGATCTAGAAGATAAGCTGAGAGAAAGGAAAGAACAGGAGGAGGCTGGAACAAAGAGCATAAAATCCATGAGAACAGACTTAGAGAGATTAACGATGCCATGAAATGTTTTATTGTCAGAACTATTGAGATCCCTGAGGGGGTGGAGAGAAAGAGGACTAGAAGGTATATTTGAGCAAATCATAGTTGAGAACTTCTTTAATCTGGGGAATGAAACAAACATTCGTGTCCTAGAGGCAGAGAGGACCCCTCCCAAGATCAAGGAGAATAGACCAATGCCCCAGCATGTAATAGTAAAACTCGCAAATCTTAGAACCAAGGAAGCCATCCTGAGAGCAGCTAGGGGAAAGAGATTTCTTATGGACAGAGGGAGGAACATCAGAATAATGTCAGACCTATCCACAGAGACCTGGCAAGCCAGAAAGGGCTGGCAAGACATATTCAGGATACTAAATAAGAACATACAACCAAGAATACTTTATCCAGCAAGGTTGTCATTCAGATCAGATGATGAGATAAAGAGCTTCCAGGACCAGCAGAAACTGAAAGAATATGTTACCACCAAGCCAGCCCTGTGAGAAATACTAAGGAGGGTTCTAAAAGGAGAAAGACCCCAAGAGTAACATAGACCAGAAATTTACAGAGACAATCCATAGAAACTGACAATAGGATGGCAATAAATACATATCTTTCAGTAGTAACTCTCAACATGAATGGCCTAAATGCTTCCATGGAACGACACAGGGATAAAAGACTGGATAAAAAGACTGGACCCATCCATATGCTGTCTACAAGAGTCTCATTTTGAACCTAAAGACACCTCCAGACTGAAAGTGAGGGGATGGAGAACAATTTATCATGCCAACAGACCTCAAAAGAAAGCTGGGGTAGCAATTCTTATATCAGACAAATTAGAATTTAAACCAAAGACTGTAATAAGAGATCCAGAGGGACACTATATCATTCTTAAAGGGTCTATCCAACAAGAAAATCTAACAATTGTAAATATCTATGTCCCCAACATAGGAGCAGCCAACTACATAAACCAACTATTACCTAAAATAAAAAATCAAATCAACAATGATACATTAATAGTAGGAGATTTTAACACTCCACTCTCAGCATTGGACAGATCATCATTTTTTTTTAAAGATTGTATTTATTTATTTGACAGAGAGAGAGACAGTGAGAGCGGGAACACAAGTAGGAAGAGTGGGAGAGGGAGAAGCAAGCTTCCCACTAAGCAGGGAGCCCAATGCAGGGCTCAATCCCAGGACGCTGTGATCATGACCTGTGCCTCAGGCAGACACTTAACGACTGAGCCACCCAGGTGCCCCTGGACAGATCATCTAAACAGAAGATCAACAAAGAAACATGAGCTTTGAATGACACATTGGACCAGATGGACTTCGTAGATATATGCAGAACATTAAACCCTAAAACAACAGAATACTCATTCTTCCCGAATGCACATGGAACTTTCTCCAGAATAGACCACATACTGGGTCAAAATTCAGGTCTCAGCCAATACCAAAAGATTGAGATTATTCCCTACATGTTATCAGACCACAATGTCTTGAAACTGGAACTCAATCACAGGAAATAATTTGGAAGGAATTCAAACACTTGGAAGTTAAAGAGCATCTTGCTAAAGAATGATTGGGTCAACAGGAAATTAAAGAAGAACTTAAACAATTCATAGAATTTAATGAGAACTAAAGCACTTTGGTCCAAAACCTATGGTACACTACAAAGGCGGTCCTAAGAGGGAAATACATACCCATCCAAGCCTCTTTCAGAAAACTAGAAAAATCCCAAATGCACAAGCTAACCTTATACCTAAAGGAGCTGGAGAAAGAAGAGCAAATAAAACCTAAACCAAGCAGGAGAAGAGAAATCATAAAGATTAGAGCAGAAACCAATGAAATAGAAACCAGAAAAACAGTAGAACAGATCAATGAAACTAGAAGCTCGTTCTTTGAAAGAATTAATAAGATCAATAAACCACTGGCCAAACTTATCCAAAAGAAAAGAGAGAGGACCCAAAATAATAAAATCATGAAAGAAAGGGGAGAGATCAAGACTAACACCAAGGAAATAGAAACAATTATTAGACATTATTACCAGCAACTATATGCCAACAAATTAAGCAACCTGGAAGAAATGGATGCCTTCCTGGAAACTTAAAAACTACCAAGACTGAAACAGGAAGAAATAGACAATCTGAATAGACCAATAACCAGTAATGAAATTGAAACAGTAATCAAAATCGTCCCAAAAAACAAAAGTCCAGGGCCAGATGGCTTCCCAGGAGACTTCTACCAAACATTTAAAGAAGAAATAATACCTATTCTACTGAAGCTGTTCCAAAAAACAGAAACAGAAGGAAAACCTCCAAGCTCCTTCTATGAGGCCAGCATTACCTTGATCCCAAAACCAGGCAAAGATTCCATCAAAAAGGAGAATTACAGACCAATATCCCAGATGAACATGGATGCCAAAATACTCAACAAGATCCTGGCCAATAGGATCCAACAGTACATTAAAAGGATTATTCACCACGATCAAGTGGGTTTTATTCCTGGAATGCAAGAGCGGTTCAACATTCACAAATCAATCAATGTGATAGAGCACATCAATAAAAGAAAAGACAGGAACCATATGATCCTCTCAGTTGATGCGGAAAAAAACATTTGACAAAATACAACATCCATTCCAGATTAAAACTCTTCAGAGTATAGGGATAGAGGGAACATTCCTCAATATCATAAAAACCATCTATGAAAAGCCCACATCGAATATCTTTATCAATGGGGAAAAGCTGACAGCTTTTCCCTTAAGGTCAGGAATAGGACAGGGATGCCCTCTCTCACCACTATTGTTCAACATAGTGCTAGAAATCCTAGCCTCAGCAATCAGACAACAAAAAGAAATAAAAGTCATCCAAATTGGTAAAGAAGACATCAAACTCTCCCTCTTCACAGATGACATGATACTTTATGTGGAAAACCCAAAAGACTCCATCCCCAAATTACTAGAACTCATATAGCAACTCAGCAATGTGGCAGGATACAAAATGAATGCACAGAAATCAGTTGCACTCCTATACACTAACAATGTAACTGTAGAAAGAGAAATTAAGGAATCAATTCAATTTACAATAGCAACAAAACCATAAGATACCTAGGACTAAACATAATGAAAGAGGTAAAGGATCTCTACTCTAGAAACTACAGAATACTTATGAAAGAAATTGAGGAAGACACAAAAAGATGGAAAAATATTCCATGCTCATGGATCAGAAGAATAAATAGTGTTAAAATGTCTATCCTGTCCAGTGCAATTTACACTTTCAATGTCATCCCTATTAAAATACCATTGGCATTTTTCAAGGGGCTGGAACCAACAATCCTAAAATTTGTATGGAACCAGAAAAGACCCTGAATCACCAAGGGAATGTTGAAAAAGAAAATCAAAGCTGGGGCATCACATTGCCTGACTTCAAGCTATATTACAAAGCTGTGATCACCAAGACAGCATGGTACTGGCAGAAAAACAGACACATAGACCAATGGAACAGAATAGAGATTCCATAAATGGACCCTCAACTCTATGGTCTACTAATCTTTGGATTAAGGAAAAAATATCCAAATAAAAAGACAGTCTCTTCAATAAGTGGTGCTGGGAAAATTGGACAGCTACATATACAAGAATAAAACTGGACCATTCCCTTACACCATAACAATGATAAACTCGAAGTGGATAAAAGACCTCAATGTGATAAAGGAATCCATCAAAATCCTAGAGGAGAACATAGGCAGTAACCTCTTCGACATTGGTCACAGTAAGTTCTTTCAAAACACATCTCCAAAGGCAAGGGAAACAAAAGCAAAAATGAACTTTTGGGACTTCATCAAGATAAAAAGCTTCTGCACAGCAAAGGAAACAGTCAACAAAACCAAAAGGCAACCCACGGAATGGGAGAAATATTTGCAAATAACATTACCAAAAGGGCTGATATCCAAAATCTGTAAAAAAATTTCTCAAACTCCACACTCAAAATACAAATAACCCAGTCAAAAAATGGGCTGAAGACATGAACAGACGTTTCTCCAAAGAAGACATACAAATGGCTAACAGACACATGAAAAAATGCTCAACATTACTAGCCATCGGAGAAATACAAATCAAAACCACAATGAGATACCACCTTACACCAGTTAGAATGGCAAAAATTAAAAAGGCAGGGAACAACAAATGTTGTCAAGGATGTGGAGAAAGGGGAACCCTCTTACACTGTTGGTGAGAATGCAAGCTGATACAGCCACTCTGGAAAACAATATGGAGGTTCCTCAAGATGTTAAAAATAGAGCTACTCTATGACCCAGCAATTGCACTACTAGGTATTTACCCCAAAGATACAGATGCAGTGAATTTATTTTTGTGTATTGTGTAAGAAAGTGGTTCAATTTCATTCTTTTGTATGTGGCTGTGCAGCTTTCCCAGCACCATTTGTTGAAGAGACTATCTTTTTCCTATTGCATATTCTTTGCTCTTTTTTCAAAGATTAATTGACCATACAATTGTGGGTTTGTTTCTGCCCAGTGAAGTCTTTCCAATTCCTTAATACCTTCTGGAGTACCAACCTTCCTTTTTTGAGAAAATCTAGTAGTTGGCTGATAAATGAAGCCCGTAAATTCATTTCCCGAATTAACATTAGCTTAGCTTTTTACCTATCCCATAAGCATTTATATTTCAAGAAGTAGGCCTTTAGAGAGGCAGTAAGTAATCTCTGGTAATAGATTATTAATAGTGGAATTTCTGGTTGGACGCAGACACACAGGTAAGGCTAGGAGACACATCAGGTTAGGGGTGACTTCTCCCAGTCTCAAAATAATATGCTTAAGCTATTGTCAATTAGTAAGTCTAATTCTAGTAGTATGCTATCATTTAATACTCCTCAAAATTATAAAGATGCATTATTTTCCTATCTTGAGCAATAATTTTGACCAAGTGGAAAACTGTCTCAAGCTCTAGTGAAGAATTTCTTAGTATTCCTGGACACCCGCATTTCCAGCTGCAGAAAGCAAGACCTCAGCACAGAGCCATTTAACAAGCAAACCCTCCCTCCCCCTAGGGTTCTACATTTAGTAAATACCTAGTCCTCACTCAGCACCAGATTTAGGCTGAACTTTGCTATTAGGGATACAGAGATGATTAATGTCCTGCCTCCTCTCATCCAACTTTAGAAGCTGGTTAAATGACCAACATCCTCCTAGTCAACTTTCTTGGTAGCTGGGGGAAGTTTGGGAAGAAAAAACTCAATCCAGAATTTTTAGGTCTACTGAAGAAGTTTTTTCTTCATAGTCCTGCCAAAACACAATTTCTGGGGAAGATCAGTCCAAGGGGCATTGCCGACTTCAGCTCTTTTGAAGGTTCCTAAATCCCTGCAGCTGCCTAGGCTGCTTGTGTTTCATATGCTGTCCCATCTCAGCCACTTTGGAACTGCTTGAGTGGAGGAAAAAATCCATCTATACTTGTGGTCAGAGTGATTAAGCAGAGTTGCTTTCAATATACAACATTATGGTGCCACTTGGCAACCATAATATGCAGATAGTGCCATCCTGTGAATCATGTGTATGTAGTCCACAGCTGTTAATTATGTGTTGTTTCTGGAAAATAAACTAGTAGTACAATAAAGTCTTTATCCTGATATTTTACAGTAAAAATATTTATTGAGTCATTTTTTTACTTAAAGGGAACTTAGTGTCTCTAACTTTTTAATCTGGGGGAATTGAGTATATACAAAATATACTGATTTGCTCATGTCATGAGAAGGTATCAATATGACTAGATCTTACTGATATATTAGATGACTTGTACCAACTTTTCCAGGATGTACATAATTTTACATATTCTGAATAATCTCACATACTTAAGAATTAAACTCCATGTGTAAAATTAGCAGATTTTTTAAAGGGCAACAGCTATTTTATTATTTCCAATAAGGAAAATTGAATGAATTCCTTCTAACAAAGACTGCACCCTACTTAGAACCCCTTCCTAAAATATTTCCCATGTTCTCAAGTTAAAAATACACCCAAAGAAATGTTCATCATAAATTGAGAATCAGCCCCTCTGAGAAATAACAGCTGTCCTAGCTTCTAGGGCTTGATGAAAATCTTTGTACTATTTGAAGCTTTTATGTCCCACCACAAAATGAATGTATGAAAAATGTCCCAATCAAAAGAAACATGTCAAGTTTCATCTCATGAAAAGATTTAGGCATGTAAATGTATTTATCATTTGAATGCCACATAATTTGGTTGGCAAAACCCTGGATTTAAAATTTTAAGTCCTCCCCACACACACTGCTCATACTAACAGAATTGTGTTTAATCAACCACTATCCTAATTTTAACATATATTTGTTAAGATCAGTATTTAAGTCTGGACTCCTGGTTTATATCAGTAGCATATTAACTTATAGAGAAAGGAGCTTTCCCTCAGACAGCCACATTTCCTTACACAAAACATGCAGCAGCTTCAGTGAACATTTTAACCACTTAAACTTATAAATAGATATTACCTCACTGAATAATCTCCTTACTGAGAATCTCCATACTTCATAACAATACATCCCTCAAAACGTAAAATATTAGCAGATTCATAATTACATTTTGATGGAAGCAGCAGAAATTTGTATTGTCATTTTCAATTCAGAGATTTTTAAGTTCTAGTTTTTAATGTATTAAGAGAAAGACAAGAACCTTACCCTTTCTACCCAGATATCCTGTTGAGAACTGCAGGCGTGTACAGCTACAAGAGGAAGTAACATAGTTTATTCAGTAAAACAGGAAAAACAAAACAAAAAAAAAATGAAAACAAAACAAAACAAAAGATTTTACCTCTAATGGGAGGTAGAACTCTTCGTCAGCATCACTCAGTTGTTTTGGAAAGCATTCCCCTCAGAGGATATTGTAGGAAAAGAAAATTGAAATTTTGGCTTTGATAAATTCAGAATTTCCATGATTTGTACACTTCAACCAGGAACAGAGTATCTGATTTTAATTTGCCACGTATTACCATAGTTTTCTCAGTCTATTCTGAAAGTTTAAAGTGCAAAATTCAGCTTAACTGTTAGAATGTCACTTTGCTATTTAAAAATAAAATAAAACATAAGTTATAATGTCTTTTAAATGTTATTTTTTAACAGAGAACATTAATATTGTTTTTTACAATGATTCCCCATTGTCTATCTTTATGTTTTGTTCCTCCTTCCCATGACTTCATGCTTCACAGTCTTGGAAGGCATCTACATCTTAGGGGAATTCATTCATACTACACTGAAGACTATTAGGAGGCTTGCTAAATTTACAGAAGAAACTAGTCCCCCAGACAGCATTAGATCTCATGGATGCAATGGCTTTTTCTATTAGTGTCCTGAAAGGTCATGTGTCTTTGCTATGGTGCTTGGAAAAATAATATATGACAAAAATGAAATAAGCTCCAACTACTTATGCACCTGTCTTTCTCTATCATCATCTTTCTTCTTTTTTATAAAAAAAAAAAGCAACTGGTGTTTATGTATACGTGCATGTAAGTCAAATATAATTTTTAGGCTGGCTAAATAAGATAAATGTTTCCAAGCCATGCTGAAGTATTTAGATCACCTTGCTATGCTATGCCATATTGTCTGTTTCAAGTGTTAAAGGGTGGTAAAGATAAGAACTTCCTTGGAATCAAGGAAAGATTATGCTTAATGCCTCCCATAAAGATGATTAAAATTCTTCTTTGGATTAAGCATTGCTCTCTTTATACACGTCAGTGAAAATGCTATTTTTCTGTTATGTTCATTTAGCCAACATATAGTACATCATTAGTTTTTGATGTAGTGTTCAATGATTCATTAGTTGCATATAACACCCAGTGCTCATCAAAATGCTAACCACTTATTGAACACCTACAATATACCAAAAAATTTGGTAGGGGGATGAATACATAGCTAAAATTCACGAGGTTTTTTTTTTTTTTTTAAGATTTTTTAATTTTTATTTATTTATTTGACAGAGAGAGACACAGCGAGAGAGGGAACACAAGCAGGGGGAGTGGGAGAGGGAGAAGCAGGCTCCCCGCAGAGCAGGGAGCCCGATGCGGGACTCGATCCCAGGACCCTGGGATCATGACCTGAGCCGAAGGCAGTCGCTTAACCAACTGAGCCACCCAGGTGCCCCAATTCACGAGGTCTTTAAGGAAATTCAGAGTCTAGCTCTACAATGATAATTTAAAATGCATACACTGGCGGCCGGGAAGATGGCGGAGTAGGGGGATTCCAAGCTCACTTTGTCCCACTGATACAACTAGACAACATTCACATCAGTATAAATAACCCAGAAAATGACCTGAAAACTGGCAGAACAAACACAACTAAAGATAAAGAAAAGGCCACATCAAAGAAGGTAGGAAGGTCAAAGGTTGTTCACGGTGGGGTGGGAGCAAGTAGCTCAAAGAAGAGTGAAAAACTATCATGCCAGGGAAACTACAGAGAAGATAAATCTCAATAATACTTGATTTTTTTTTTTGGCCACTCAAATTTTATTTTATTAAAGATTTTATTTATTTATTTGAGAGAGAGAGAGAGAGAAAGGGGGAGAGGGAGCACAAGTAGAGGGAGGGGCCAAGTGAGAAACAGACTCCCCACCTAGCAGGGAGCCCAATGCGAGGATCGACCCCAGGCCCTTGGGATCATGACCTGAGCCAAAGGCAGACACCCAACCAACTGAGTCACCCAGGCGCCCCTCATCTTTTTCATTTTTATCTTTTTAAAGTTTTTATTTGAATTCCAGGTAGTTAACATACACTGTTATATTAGTTTCAGTAATTTAACACTTCCATACATCACCCTGTGATCATTGCAAGTGCACTCCTTAAACCCCATTACCTATTTACCCATCCCCCACCCACCTCCCTCCATCAACCCTCTGTTTGTTCTCTATCCTTGAGTCTCTTATAGTTTGTTTCTCTCTCTCTCTTTTCCCCTTCCCATGTGTTCATCTGTTTTGTTTCTTAAATTCCACATATGAATGAAATCATATGGTATTTGTCTTTCTCTGACTAACTTATTTTGTTTAGCATAATATACTCTAGCTCCATCCACATCATTGCAAATGTTAAGATTTCTCTCTTTTTGATGACTAATATTCCAATATATATAATAATTATTATAATATATATTATATATATAATTACTATATATATATATAATATTTATTCTTTATCAATTCATCAGTGGATAAACATTGGGGCTCTCTCCATAGTTTGGCTATTGTTGATAATGCTGCCATAAACATTGCGATGTATGTACCCCTTCAAATCTGTATTTTTGTATCCTTTGGGTAAATATCTAGTAGTGCAATTGCTGGATCATAGGGTAGTTCTCTATTTTTCACTTTTTGAGGAACCTCCAAACTGTTCTCCAGAGTGGCTGCAACAGTTTGCATTCCCACCAACAGTGCAAGAGGATTCCCCTTTCTCCACATCCTTGCCAACATCTGTTGTTTCTTGTGTTGTTAATTTTAGCCATTTTGACAGGTATGAGGTGGTATCACATCATGGTTTTCATTTGTATTTCCCTGATGATGTGTGATGTTGAGCATCTTTTCATATGAACGTTGGCCATGTATATGTCTTCTATGGAAAAATATCTATTCATGTCTTCTGCCCATTTTTTTAATGAAATTATTCCCTTTTGGGGTGTTAAGTTGTATAAGTTCTTTGTATATTTGGGATAATAACCCTTTATCAGATATGGCATTTGGAAATATCTTCTCCCTTTCTGTTGCCTGACTTTAAGTTTTGTTGATTGTTTTCTTCACCCTGCAGAAGCTTTTTATCTTGATGAAGCCCCAATAATTTATTTTTGCTTTTTTTCCCCTTGCCTCGGGAGACATATCTAAGAAAAAAGTTGCTATGACAGATGTCAAAGAGATTACTGCCTGTGTTCTTCTCTATAATTTTGATGGTTTCATTTAGGTCTTTCATCCATTTTGAATTTATTTTTGTCCATGGTATAAGAAACTGGTCCAGTTTCATTCTTTTGCATGTTCCTGCCCAGTTTTTCCTGCATTATTTGTTGAAGAGACTTTTTCCCATTGGATATTATTCGCTGCTTTGTCGAAGATTAATTGACCATTTGGATCTGGGTCCATTTCTGGGTTTTCTATTCTGTTCCATTGATCTATGTGTCTATTTTTATGTCAGTACCATACTGTTTTGATCACTACAGTTTTGTAATTTAACTTGAAGTCTGGAATTGTGATGCCTCCAGCTTTGCTTTTCTTTTTCAAGATTGCTTTGGCTATTCAAGGTCATTCATTGGTTTCATACAAATTTTAGGATTGTTTGTTCTAATTCTGTGAAAAATACTGTTGGTCTTTGAAAAAAATTGCATTAAATGTGTAGATTGCTCTGAGTAGGATAGACATTTCAGCAATATTTGTTTTTCTAATCCATGAAGATGTAATTTCTTTCAATTTCTTTGTGTCATCTTCAATTTCCTTCATAAGTGTTTTATAGTTTTCAGAGTTTGGGTCTTTCAACTCTTTGGTTAGGTTTCTTCCTAGGTATCTTATTGTTTTTGGTGCAATTGTAAATGGGATTGTTTTCCTAATTTCTCTTTCTGCTGCTTCATTATTGGTGTATAGAAATGCAACTGATTTCTGTATGTTGATTTTGTATCCTGTGACTTTACTGAATTTATTTATCAGTTCTAGCAGTTTTGTGGCAGAGTCTTTTGTGTTTTCTATATATAGGTATAATGTCATCTGCAAATATCGAAAATTTTACTTCTTCTTTGCCAATTTGGATGTCTTTTATTTATTTTTGTTGTCTGATCACTGTGGCTTGGACTTCCAGTACGATGTTGAATTAAAAATGATGAGAGTGGATATTCCTATCTTGTTCCTGACCATGGAGGAAAAGCTCTCAGTGTTTCCCCATTTAGGTTGAGGTTAGCTCTGGATTTTTCATAAATGGCCTTTATTAGGTTGAGGTGTTTCACTCTAACTCTACTTCCTTGAGAGATTTTATCATAAATGGTTGTACTTTGTCAAATGCTATTCTGCATCTATTGAAATGATCATGTGGTCCTTATTTCTTTTATTAATGTGATGTATCACACTGATTGACTTGCAAATATTGAACTGCTCTTGCAATCCAGGAATAAATTCCACTTGATCATACTGAATGATTTTTTAATGTATTTTTGGATTCAGTTTGTTAGTATTTTGTTGAGGATATTTGTATCTATGCTCATCAGAGTTATTGACCTGTAGTTCTCTTTTTTTGTGGTGTCTTTATCTGGTTTTGGTATCATGGTAATGCTGGCCTCCTAGATTAAATTTGGAAGTTTTCCTTCAATTTCTTTCTTTTTGGGGGGAGGGGGATACAATTTGAGAAGAATAGTTGTTAACTCTTCTTTAATAGTTTGGTAGAATTCACCGGTGAAGCCATATGGCCCTGGGCTTTTGTTGCTTGGGATTTTTTTGATTACTGATTTAATTTCTTTGCAGGTTGTTGGTCTGTTCAAGTTTTTTATTTCTTCCTATTTCAGTTTTGGTAATTTATATATTTCTAGGGATTTATCCATTTCTTCTAAGTTGTCCAGATGGTGTCATATAGTTTTTCATAATATTCTCTTATAACTGTTTGTATTTCTGTGGTGTAGGTTCTTATTTCCCCATCCCACATTTGTAATTTTTTGGGATCCTATCACTTTTCTTTTTGATAAGCTTGGGTAGAAGATTATCAATTTTATTAATTTTTTTTTAAAGAAGGAGCTCCTTGGTTCATTGATCTGTTCTATTTTTTTGTGTGTTTTGGGTTTTTTTGTTTGTTTGTTTTAGTTTTTATATTTATTTCTCCTCTAATCTTTATTATTTCCTTTCTTCTGCTGGCTTTAGGCCTCATTTGCTTTCTTTTTCTAGTTTTTTTAGGTGTAAGGTTATGCTGTTTATTTTAAATTTTTAATACTTCTTTTTTAAAAAATATATATCTTTTATGTATTTGAGAGAGAGAGAGAGCAGGGAAAGGGGCAGAAGGAGAAGGAGAGGGAAAGGGAGAAAATCTCAAGCAGACTCTGGTGAGGAGCATGATGCAGGGCTTGATCTCACAACCCTGAGATGATGACCTGAGCTGAAATCAAGAGTGGAACACTTAATTGACTAAGCCACCCTGGTGGCCCAGATTGTTCTTGCTTCCTGAGGTAGGCCTGTATTGCTATATACTTCCCTCTTTGGACCATTTTTGGTGCATCCCAAAGATTTTGGACCATTCTGTTTTCATTTTCATTTGTTTCCATGAAATTTTTTATTTCTTCTTTTATTTTCTAGTTTACCCATTCATTGTTTAGTAGCATGTTATTTGAGTTCCATGTATTTGTGGTCTTTCCAGATTTTTTCTTGTCAACTTCTACTTTCATAGCATTGTGGTCAGAAAAGGTGCATGTTATGACTTCAATTTTCTTGTATTGGTTGAGGCTTGTTTTGTGGCCTAATGTGCGATCTTTTCTAGAGAATGTTCCATGTGGACTTGAAAACTTGAAATGAATGTGTATTTTTCTATTTTAGGATGAAATATTCTGACTATATCTGTTAAGTCCATCTGTTCCGGTGTGCCATTCAAAGCTTTTTTTCCTGGTTGATTTTCTGTTTAGATGATCTGTCCATTTATGTGAATGGGTGTTAAAGCCCCTACTATTATTGTATTATTATTCATTAGTTCATTTAGGTTTGTTATTGTTTTATATATTTGGGTTCTCCCATGTTGGGTGCATAAATATTTATAATTGTTATATCTTCTTGTTGGATTGTCCCCTTTATTATTATATAGTGCCCTTATTTATCACTTGTTAGTCTTTGTTTTAAATCTTATTTCCCCAATATAAGTATTTCTACTCTGGCTTTCTTTCTTCATCCATTTACATGAAAAATATCTCTCCTTCCCCTCAGTTTCAATATGCAGGTGTCTTTATGTCTAAAATGAGTCTATTGTAGGTAGCATATCCACAGGTCTTGTTCTTTTTATCCATTCTGACACCCTATGTGCCTTTAAAACAAGATTTATTTATTTATTTTCGATAGAGAGAGAGCATGAGTTGGGGGGCAGAGGGAGAGGGAGAGAGAATCTCAAGCAGACTCCATGCTGAGCACAGAGCCCAATGCAGGGCTTGATCCCAGAATCCTGAGATCATGACCTGAGTCAAAACCAAGGGTCAGACGCTTAACTGACTGAACCACCCAGGTGCCCCACTAAAATAAGTCTATTGTAGGTAACGTATAGATGGGTCTTATTCTTTTTATCCATTTTGACACCCTATGTGTGTCTTGACTGGAGATTTTTGTCCATTTTTACATTCAAAGTAATTATTGATAGATATGTATTTATTGTTATTTTATTACTCATTTTGTGGTTATTTCTGGAGATTTTCTCTGATCTTGTCTTTCTTCTGTGTTTTGTTGACTTTCTTTATTGACATACTTGCATTTCTTTTTCTTTATTCTTTTCAAGTTTATTAGCAGTTTTTGATATATGGTTACCATTAGGGTTGTATATAACCTCTTCTGCATATAGCAGTCTATACTATGTTGATGGTTGTTTCATTTTGAACCCATTCTTTTCTCCTCTTCTCCCCACATTTTAGCTATATGTTATTATATTTTATATCTGTTTTGTGTTTGTGTGTGAGTTCCTTAACTGACTTTTTACAGAAATATTCATTTTTACTGCTTTTGTGTTTCCTGTCTTTATACTGTAAATTTTGGTCTCTCCACTCAAGGATTCCCCTCTAATATTTCTTGCAGGGCTGAGTTAGTGATCATGAACTCCCTTGGTGTTTGTTTGCCTGGGAAATTCTTTATCTCTCCTTGTATTCTGAATGAGGGTCTTGCTGGATGGTGTATCTGTAGCTACAATTTTCTCCCATTCAGCACTTTGAATATATCATGCCACTCCCTTCTGTCTTGCCAAGTTTCTATTGAAAAATATCCTGCCAGCTTTATGTTTTCTCTTGTAAGTTAAGGATATCTTTTGTTTTCTTGCTATTAAGATTTTTTTTCTTTATCAGTGTAGGTTGAAAATTTAATTACAATATGTCTTGGTGTGGGCCTGCTTTTGTTGATTTTGTTGGGAGTTCTCTGTGCCTTCTGGATCTAGATGCCTGTTTCCCACCCCAAATTAAGGATGTTTTCAGCTATTATTTCTTCAAATGAAATTCCTGCTCCCTTTTCTCTATCTTCTTCTGGGTCCCCTATAATATGAATATTAGTACACTTGATAGAGTCACTGAGTCCTAGGTGTTCTCATGGTGCATAACTCTTCTGTTTCTTTTGTTCAGTTTCATTGCTTTCCATTACTTTTCTCCTAGGTCATTAATTCATTCCTCTGCTTCTCCAAGCCTACTGTTCATTGTATCAAGCTTGTTTTATTTACTGCATTCTTCATCATCTCTGATTGATTCTTTTTTAACTCTTTCATCTCTGTGGTAAGGGTCTTACTGATGTCTTCCATTCTTTTCTCAAGTCCAGTGAGTATCCTATGATCATTGCTTTAAATTCTCTATCAGGCATGTTTCTTATATCTGTTTTGCTTAGATCTCTGGCTATGATATTATCTTGTTCTTTCATTTGGGTAAATTCCTCTGTCTTCTCATTTTGTCTGTCTCTGCTTACTTCTTTGTGTTAGAAAAGCCAGTTATGTCTCCTGCTTCTCAATATAATGGCCTGATGAAGAAGAGGTCATGTAGTGCCCAGGGCTTGGCACTTCAGGGAGTGTCTCCAGAATGTGTGTTGCATAACCTCTGCTGTTGTGTTCTTGCTTCTCTGTCCTTCAGACCAATTATCTGCAGAGGCTCTCCTTTCCTGCTGTGGGCTTTGTTTGGTCCTTGACCTGAATGTGGCGAGTTTTAACTAGGTTTGCCTTGGTCTGTCTGTTTGTGAAATGAGACCTGACACCACCTCCACCAGAACTGAGGCCCTAAAAACTCTCTGGTAGGGAGACACTGTGTGGACAGGGGCTTGTGCTGGTATTCTGGGAAGGGTCCTCCACAGTGGGATTGAGGTAAGTGTGATTGAGAAAGGTAGTCCACTGGAACACAGGGGTATGGGGCTTAGTGTAAACAAATTAGGCAGTCAGTGTGCCACTGTGATGCTTCCCAGAGATAACTCTGTGTTTATGCTGAGTGGCAGGGGAGGGAAATGTTGCCAGTCAGATCCTTTATTCTTGGAGCAGTCTTCCACAAATGCTGCCTCTCAGGGGCATGATCTGAGAAGATCAAATAATCTCCCTACTGTGTGCCCAAGATGCTCTTCAGATCACTTTTTCTATGCTGTATTCCCCATGTTGTTTGCCTGTGTTCTTTTCAAGAACAGCACAGTGCCCTCTAGGCTCTATCTCAGCCAAGCCAACTGACCTTTAAAATTCCAGGCCTTAAGCCCTGCTGATTGCAAGAACTCATGAAATTTAGCCCCTCTTGTTTTCTAAGCCAATGGTTATGGGGAAACTTTCTCCTTGTGCATTCCCCTGTGTGCTCCTCTCTCTTTCCCTTCCCCAGGACCACGGCTTCCTCCCCTCCCTAGTAGCCAGTGTCCTTTTCTCCCCTAAACCAGTTCTCTGCACTTCCTACCTTCTTTGATGTGGCCTCTTTTCTCCCTTTATTTGTGGAGTTTTTTCTGTCAGTCTTCAGGTCAATTTATGGGGTCTTTAAGATGATTTGATAGTTATTTAGTTGTATTCATGGGACTAGGTGAGCCTAGGGTCCTCCTACTCCACCACCATCTTCCTGTCTTCTATTTTGTATGTTTTGAGGAAACTCCATACTGTTTTTCTCAGTGATTGCATCAGTTTGCTTTCCAACCAACCGTGCACGAGGATTCCTTTTACCCCACATTCTTGCCAATGATTGTTTCTTGTGTTTTTGATTTTAGCCATTCCAACAGGTGTGAGGTGATATTCCATGGTTTTCATTTGCACTCCCCTGAAGATTAGAGATGTTGAGCATTTTTTCATGTGTCTATTGGCCATCTGTATATCTTCTTTGGAGAAAGTTTTTGCTTGTATATAAATCTATGCTCTAATGTTGGGTGCTTAATTATTTACAATTTTTAGATCTTGTTGGTGTGTTGACCACTCTATTACTATATAATGACCTACTTTGTCTCTCTCTTTTTTTTTAATTTATTATGTTATGTTAGTCACCATACAATACATCATTAGTTTTTGATGTGATGATCCATGATTCATTGTTTTCTTATAACACCCAGTGCTCCATGTAGTACATGTCCTCCCTAATACCCATCACTGGGCTAACCCATCCCCCCACCCTCCTCCCCTCTAAAACCCTCAGATTGTTTCTCAGAGTCCATAGTCTTTCATGGTTCATCTCTCCCTCCGATTTCCTCCCCTTCATTTTTCCCTTCCTTCTCCTAATGTGCTCCATGCTATTCCTGATGTTCTACAAATAAGTGAAATTATATGATAATTGACTTTCTCGGCTTGACTTATTTCACTTAGCATAGTCTCCTACAGTCCCATCCATGTTCATGTATGTTAAAGTTTATTTTGCCTGATATAAGTATGGCTATTCACATTTTTTGCCCAAAATGTCTTGTTTCCATTTTTTCACTCTCTGTTTATGTGTGTCTCTAATGCTAAAGCAAGTCTCTTTTAGGCAGCATATTGTTTGATCTTGTTTTTATTTTGTTTTTATCCATTCAGCCATTCTATGTCTTAGAATTGGAGAATTAATCTATGTTTAAAGTCATTACTGATAGTAAAGACTTACTATTGCCATTTTGTTATTTTTCTGGGTGTTTTATAGAATTTTTTTTCCTTGCTTCTTATTCTGCTCTGTGTGTGTGTTCATGTCTTTTGGGTTCAGTATACTTTGACTTATTTATTGTGTTCTTTTGTGTAACTTTTGTAGGATTTTCCCTTGTGGTTACCATGAAGCTTATATAAAATATCTTAAACTTGTAATACCTTATTTTAAACTGACAACATCTTAAATTCAACAGAATTTGTACATTTTATACCTTTACTTCTCTTCCTCCTCACATTTTAAGTTATTGCTGTTATAATTTACAAGTTTTTTTATATTGTGTAATGAACAACATCTTGCTGTAATTATGGTTATTTTTATTATATTTGTTTTATTTTTTAACTTTTACACTGGGTTGTAAGTAAATTATGCACCACTCTTAACCATAATGCATAATCTAATTGGGACTATATATTCACTATTACCAGTGAGATTTACACTGATGTTTTATATTTTTATAATGTTAGTGTTTTTTTACTTGACTCAAAATACTATATCATTTTTTGTAGAACAGATCTGGTGGTAATGAACATCCTCAGTTTTTGCTTGTTAGGGAAAGTCTTTTTCCTTTTTTTTTTTCTTTTTTTTTTTTCTTATTTGGTCTATCTTTATTATGAATTTGATCTGTCAGCATTTAAGAATTATATGAATATACATTGTTGAATAATTTCTAGCTGCATTTAAATTTCTTTGATAAGATTATGATTCCTGATAACTGATTTTTGTTAACTTTTGCATGATGTATCTTTTCCATTTCTTCTTTTCTCCAGTATTTCTTTTTTTTCCCCCATTTTTTTTATTCTTATGTTAATCCCCATACATTACATCATTAGTTTTAGATGTAGTGTTCCATGATTCATTGTTTGTGCATAACACCCAGTGCTCCATGCAGAATGTGCCCTCCTCAATACCCATCACCAGGCTAACCCATCCTCCCACCCCTCTCCCCTCTAGAACCCTCAGTTTGCCAGGCATGGAAATCTATTTTGACAATTATTTTCTTTCAATATTTTGAATATATCATACTATCCTCTACTGTTCTAAAATGTTTCCTCTATGAAATATGTTAATAATCTCATGGGGATCCCCTAGTATGTAACTTATCTCTTCTCTTTTTCTGCTTTTAAAATTATTTCTTTATCTTTGACTTTGACAATATAATTATAATATGTCTAGGCATAGCCCTATTTCGTTTCAACCAATTTGGTATCCTTGGGCTTCATGGATCTGAATGCCCATTTTTCCCCATGTTTGAGAATTTTTTAGACATTATTGCTTTAAATATACTTTCTTCCCTTTTCTCTTTCTCTTCTCTTTCTGAAATCCCCAAAATGTGCATATTATTTCTTTTCTTTGTGTTCCACAATTCCCCTAGGCTTTCTTTACTCCTTTTTTTTTCCTTCTCCTGCTAGATGAATTTCAATGTCCTATCCTTTCTTCTGCATGATCAAGTCTACTTTTGAAACTCCTGAATTCTTCAGTTCAGTTATATTTTTCAACTCTAGGATTTCTGTTTTTTTTTTTTTTTCTTTTTGATGGTGGCTATCCCCTTGTTGAACTTCTTGTTTAATTTATGCATTGTTTTACTAATTGCATTTAGTTGTATGTCTGCATTTTAACCTTTCTTAATGGGATTAATCTAAATTCTTTGACAGTTCACAGATCTCCATTTTTTTAGGGTCAGTTATTGGAGTTCTATTAGTGTCATTTGGTGGTGTCATTATTTATCTGATTTTTTTATGATCCGTGATTACTTACCTTGATATCTGAGCATTTGAGTAATTGGCCCCTTTTCTACACTTTATATGTTTGCTTTGGCAGAGACAGTTCTTCACCAGTCAGTTCAGTAGAGTTTCTAGGTGTGACTACTGATAATGTCCTTGGGCAGATGAGGTCTACTATTATGGTCTATTTTTGGTTGAAGAAACTGTTTGAGCTCTGAGAGTGAGGATCTGGGGTGTACCACTGGCTAAGAATGAATGGGTAGGGCTGCTGGCTTTGTTCCTTACCCAGGCGAGGTTATAGGGTAGGCTCCACAATTGTTTGCATTCTCTGTTAAGACTTATTGGATGGTAGGGACTGGGTACTATATTTAGTAGTAGGTGGGGCTATGAATTAGCTTACCTGCCCTGGCCAGACAACAGCATGGGACCCAGAGCCTGTACAACTTGTCTGGGGATCTGAATCAGTCAGTGTGCACTTAATTTCCTAGTCAGAGAGGGGAAAGCACAGGCTGTGTTCTCAGTTTAAGTGCCATTGTATGCACAGCTTTTGAATGGGCTATGCAGTTTTCTGTATGCTCTGGTTATGTTCCCTGGTTGGACAGCTAGAGGTTTATTCAACAATGAACAGAGCTACAAATTAATTTCTTTGCCTGGGCATAGAAGGAAAAGCAGCTCTAAGCTTGTAAAGCTCTTTGTTGTCTTAAGTCAAGCTGACCCATAGCCCATGTTCCTTGATCAAAGAGGGCCACTGACTTTGCTCTGAAAACTATAAGCTTTTGGCTCATGTGGCACTGGGCTGCACAACTTCCAGGAGATGCACCAGCCCTTTTGGTCAGTTGGAGCTGAAGGACACTTTCCACAGTGGGTGGGACTATGTCACAGATTCCTTACCTGGGCAGGAGGGGGAGGTACTGAGAGCTATTCTCAGCCTTGGCTATGAATTAATTTCCCTGCTTGTACATAGCACAAGAATGATCCACACCTAGTACTGGCTTTGCTCTGGGAGTAACCAGTTCTGCCCTCCTGCCTCTCAGCTTGAGTGCTTCTGAGCTGCATTGCTTCCAGAAATTGTTGCCAGGCTTTCTTGGGGCTTAAAGACATTCTACATGCAGATGGGGTTGTGATTGGTTCTTGCTTGGGCATAGGCAAACCAGGTTCTAAGGCCAGCAAAACTCATTTGAGGATCCAAATCAAGCATAACCAAACCTTGCAAAGTTCCTTAGTCAGAGTGGGCCCCTGACTTGGCTCTGCAGATCAGCAAAGCTACTGGTTAGGATTACTTTTCGGGCACTTTGTATATGATCTTGGTCTGCTAAGATCCACGTATTGGTTGTTGCAAACCCCTCCCATCTTCTCCATCACAGTCAGATGCCCAGGGGTTGAGCCCTGCAGATTCTCCTGCAATCCTCATGGTGCAGAATCAGATTAGGGGCTCCCACAAAGCAACCCACAATGCTGAAGCGGGGTTGGTTTTCCCCTAGGTTGTTTCCCATTGTAAAAGCCAGAGACTCAGGGGAAACCTCTCAGTGTGGTATTCTGCTGGCCTGGGGAAGGGACAATGTGGTCAATGTGTAGCCATTTCTCTTACTCTTTTAATGTAGTCTGTCTTGGTCTCTGTGGTGCAGAAGAGTGCTTCAGTCTCACCCCAGTGATCTAAGATTCTCTCATTTTTCTTAAAAATTGTTAGTTGTTCTTCTTGTGAAGGGTCGTGAAATCAGAAACAAGTTATGTCACCATTTTGGTGACATTACTCCTACTATAAGTTTTTGCTTTGTGGTTACTATGATGATTTCATGTAACAACTTATGTTTATAATTGTCTATTTTAATTTGATAACAACTTAAGTTTGAATGCATTCTAAAGCTCAAAACTTTTACTCTCCCCCCCATGTTTTATGTTTTTGATGTCACATTTTACATCTTGTGTATTCCGTAACTAATCATTGCAGTTATAATTATTTGTACTACTTTTGTCTTTTAACCTTCATACTAGCTTTATAAGCAATTAATCCACTATATTTACCATATTTACATTTACCAGTGTGATTTATACTTTCATGTGTTTTCTTGTTACTGATTTGTGTCTCATCTCTTCAGCTTAAGGAAGTCCTTTTAATGTTTTTTGCAAGTCTGGTATAGTGGTGAAGAACTCCTTTAGCTTTTGCTTGTATGAATAACTATTTATCTCTCTTTAAATTCTGAATGATGACTTTCACAGATAGAGTATTCTTGGTTAGGATTTTTTTTTTCTTTCAGCACTTTGAATATATCATGCTACACTTTCTGATCTGAAAAATGTCTGCTGAAACATCTGCCTATAGTTTTATCATTTTTTTGTATGTAACAATTTTTTTTTTGCTGCTTTTAAGATTTTTTCCTTATCTTTAACTTTTGACATTTTATCAAGATAAAAAGCTTCTGCACAGCAAAGGAAACAGTCAACAAAACTAAGAGGCAACTCACAGAATGGGAGAAGATATTTGCAAATGACACTACAGATAAAGGGCTGATATCCAAGATCTATAAAGAACTTCTCAAACTCAACA
>NC_138385.1:53038184-53069104 GCF_054177405.1 Leptonychotes weddellii
TTCACTTATTTGTGGAACATAAGGAATAGCATGGAGGACATTAGGAGAAGGAAGGGAAAAATGGGGTGGGGCAATGGAGGGAGAGATGAACCATGAGAGACTATGGACTCTGAGAAACAAACAGGGTTTTAGAGGGGAGGCGAGAGGGGGGATTGTTTAGCCTAGTGATGGGTATTAAGGAGGGCACGTACTGCATGGAGCACTAGGTGTTATACAAAAACAATGGATCATGGATCACCACATCAAAAACCAATGATGTATTGTATGGTGACTAACATAACATAATAAAATTTAAAAAAAAAGAAAGAACTTCTCAAACTCAACACCCAAAAAACAAATAATCAAGTCAAAAAATGGGCAGAAGACATGAACAGACATTTCTCCAAAGAAGACATACAAATGGCCAACAGACACATGAAAAAATGTTCATCATCATTAGCTATCAGGGAAATTCAAATCAAAGCCACATTGAGATACAACCTTACACCAGTTAGAATGGCAAAAATGGACAGGGCAAGAAACAACAAATGTTGGAGAGGTTGTGGGGAAAGGGGAACCCTCTTACACTGTTGGTGGGAATGCAAGCTAGTGCAGCCACTTTGGAAAACAGTGTGGAGGTTCCTCAAAAAGTTAAAAGTAGAGCTACCCAGGAATTGCACTCCTGGGCATTTACCCCAAAGGTACAGATGTAGTGAAAAGAAGGGCCATATGCACCCCAATGTTCATAGCAGCAATGTCTGCAATAGCCAAACTGTGGAAAGAGCTGAGATGCCCTTCAACAGATGAATGGATAAAGAAGATGTGATCTATATATACAATGGAATATTACTCAGCCATCAGAAAGGATGAATACCCAACTTTTGCATCAACATGGATGGGACTGGAGGAGATTATGCTAAGTAAATAAATCAAGCAGAGAAAATCAATTATCATATGGTTCACTTATTTCTGGAACATAAGGAATAACATGGAGGACATTAGGAGAAGGAAGGGAAAGGGGGGAAATCAGAGGGGGAGACGAACCATGAGAGACTATGGACTCCAGGAAACAAACTGAGGGTGTTAGAGGGGAGGGGGGTGGGGGGATGGGTTAGCCTGGTGATGGGTATTAAGGAGGGCATGTATTGCACGGAGCACTGGGTGTTATATGAAAACAATGAATCATAGAACACATCAAAAACTAATGATGTACTGTATGGTGACTAACATAACATGATAAAAAAAAAGAAACATCAAAAAAGAAAAAAAAAATTGACATTTTAAATTGTAATGTGTCTTGGTGTGGGTTCATGTTATTTGGAACTCTCTGGACATTCTGTATCTGTATGTTTCCTTCCTCAGGTTAAGGAAGTTTTCAGCCATTATTTCTTGAAATAAATTTTCTGTCTCTTTCTTTCTTCTCCTTCTGGGACTCCTACAATGTGAATGTTAGTCTGTTTGAGGCTTTCCCATAAATTCCTTAAGCTATTCACATTTTTTCTTTTTTGCTGCTCTGATTGGGTGAGCTTCTCTTCCTTGTCTTTGAGTTCACTGATCCTTTCTTGCTTCATCTAGTCTGCTGTTGATTCCCTCTAATGTATTTCTGAGTCCAATCAATATATTCTTTAGCTCTGTGACTTCTGTTTGGCACTTTCTTATCTCCTTGTTGAAATTCTCACTTTATTTATTTTTCTCCTGAGTTCAGTCAACATCATTTTATAAAAGATTTTATGCATTTATTTGAGAGAGACAAAGAGAGAGAGCAAGGGGAGGGACAGAGGGAGGGAGAGAGAGAATCTCAAGCAGACTTTGTGCTGAGCATAAAGCCCAATGCAGGGCTTGATCTCACAACTCTGAGATTGTGACCTGAGCTAAAATCAAAAGTTGGATGCTTAACCAACTGAGCCACCCAGGCACCCTAGTGAGCATCTTTACAAACATTACTTTGAACTCTTTATCAAGTAAATTACTTATCTCTGTTTCATTAAGTTTTTTTTTTTTTCCTGAGGTTTTATCTTTTTCTTTCATTTGGAACATGTTCCTCTTTTTTCATTTTCCTTTACACTCTGTTTTGGTCTATGCATTAGATGAAACAGCCACCTCTCCCTGTCATGAAGGGTTAGCCTCATATAGGAAATGAACCCTATTGTTCAACCCTGCCCTAGCTCTTGGTTGTGTCTCAAACCTTTGTGATTGTCCAGGCAGCCTATTTTATTTTTAATAGCTCCTAGTAGTTGAGGGTGTGCCAAGATGTCAGTGTCCCAAAGGGAAGGATCTCAATCACCATCTAGCTTCAGTCTGATTAGAAACCAGACCCTCAGACAACAGCTTTTAAAGAATGCAAATATATACAGTCCTGTAAGACTACAAGTGTGAGCCCCCACTGGACACTAGAGCCAAACTAGAGTTCTTCCCTGAGCAGCAGTCACAAAACTTGGGCCTCCACATAAGCATATGGGCTTTATTCTGGAAGACACCAATGAGATATAGTGAGGTAGAGGGACAGCACAATGGTAGTGTGCCCCAGGTTATGTTTCCTGAGAGCAACTTTATAGCTCCTAGATGTGTGCCAAACCTTAAACCTGCCCCTAAGACTGAAGTTCCAGGACAAGCAAGTAGGCCTCTTTAACAGAATAGCTGGGTGTGTATTTCAGTCTGCTGCTTGTGCAGTGCCTTGGGGGTAGTAGCCTTCCAAGAACTATTTTTCTGATTGTTACAGACCTGTGGGGCCCAGAAACATAAGATTCCCTGGCCACCAGAGCCAGGTATTCAAGGGTTATCTCCCGGTGGCAGCTGCAAAAACCAGGGCACCATACATAAAAACTGGGGCACCAGATACTTATATACACTACCTCAGAGATGTTGGCACTCTGAAGCCTGGCAAAGGAAGAACATGAAAATAGTGCCACCCTCTAAGGTCTCAAGAAAGGTTTACACTCAGGCCTTAGATATATGCTTAATTAGAAACTTAATGTTCAGGCTGCAGCTATGATAAGCTAATTAAACCACTTTCACAGAAAGAGTGAGGTCTTGGGTCTGTTGTCCCTTGCTGTGCCTTCAGAGTGGTAGCTGTTAAAGAATGCTTCCTCCATTGGATACAGTTCTGTCGGACTAGTGAGTGTAAGCCCTGCTAGCCACCAGAGCCAGGCAATGTAGAGGTGTCCTCTGGCAGCAGCCACAAAAATCATGGCACCAGAAATGGTATAAACTCCTTTATGTAAGATACCAATGAGCTGCAGCAAGGCAAGGGAGTATAAAGATCACACCCAAGTAGTTCTCTTTCTCAGAAAGACTAAGTGTGTATTTCAACCTGATAATCTGTGCAGTATCCTGGTAGTGGTAATATACCACAAACTGTCTCTTCAATTATTACAATCCCATGGGACTTAAAATTGCAAGCCTGCTAGGTCTCCAGAGTCAGGTGATCAAGAGACATCCCTTAGGCAACAGCCACAAAAGTCAGGTCACCAAATGTAAAAATTTGGGCACCAGATATGTGTGGAAGCTTTCTTCCAGAAGATACTAGTGCTCTGGAATGTGACAGAGGGAAAGAGCAAAAATTGTTTCCACTGGCTGCAGTGAAGTAAAGAAGGAGTACAAAGGTAGAAACTGCTGTAAAAAGAAAAAAAAAAAAAAGGAAAAA
The DNA here is from genome assembly GCF_054177405.1 of Leptonychotes weddellii. Lineage (NCBI taxonomy): Eukaryota > Metazoa > Chordata > Mammalia > Carnivora > Phocidae > Leptonychotes > Leptonychotes weddellii. Next base: position 53,041,807 of record NC_138385.1, read on the forward strand.
ACAGAAACCTAAAAAGTAACAAGGGAAAGGAAAATAAGGAAAGTAAGAATAAAAAAATAAAAAAAAGATGGTGCCCGCTGACTTTAGTAGGCCTGAGGGAGAGCAGGAGGATATTGTCTTCTTGCCTCGGTCCCTAAAAAGTATTAAGAATATTTCAGCAGATACCTGACCCTCAGACCAATGTTCTAAAATTCGCAAATTAATCTGTTTCACATAAAGTCTAGACACTTTTCAAGGGGCTGCTTTGTACTGAGCCCTAAAATGGGTGACTGTGCAAAGGAGGCCTTTAAGAGCTGTTTCTCAGTTTGCCACAGCCCCGAGGGTCTCATGGGGTTGAGGCTTGTTGACCTTCAAAGCCAGATGTTTTTGAGGCTTGTCTCTCACGTATCAGTCTTAAAAATTGGGTTGCCCAATATGGGGTATAAACACTTTGCTCCTCAAGTTGAAGCTCCAGATTTTTGAATCCCTCCCCACCTCAATTGTGGATCACTGAGCCAGGGTAAGAGTTTATGGTGAGATTGCATCTCAGCTTTCCTTACCACTTTGATGTGGTTTCCCTACATTTTCAAATGTAAAGGGGTCACTCTGCCAGTGTTTAGTTTTTATTTTTGTTTTTGTTTTCCCCATAGAAAATTATTCTCTATATAGCTCTAGATTTGATATGTCCTTGGGAGGAGGTGAATTCAGGGTCTTTCAATGTTGCCACTTTGAACTGGAACCAAATCTGTAAAATTTACCACCTCATTACTTCCTACTCCCCTGTATATTTCTAGCCAAACTATAGTATTCAGTATTAGTCACCTCCCAGCTTTATTTCCCTTTTTACCTTTGGCGCAAGAGGGTTTCCAATAAGAATGTTTACTCTTCCTCTTTGGCAACAACTTGAAAACATTGCCATCATGTAAGACCCAATTCAGATGGAAATTCTCAGGTCATGGAAATCTACCCCCAACTCCAAAAGATCAGGAAATCTGCTAGCCTATAATAACAGCTACTGCAATTTTGCTACTTCCTTTCCCCATAGTAGCCGATTTGGAATTCAGCTTCTGTAAACCAGTTGTTCCCTTTCCACGTTATCAATTCCGTACATTGAAAATTCTCAAAATACCTTAATTATTCATGTGTGGTAAATTTTGAACCCTGGGAGATTAATTAACTCTTTCAGAGACTTAGAGGATAATAGCATACTTTTACTTGTAATTACATATTGAATTTGTAATGCACCTAAAGTCTTAGTATTTGGTCAGAGTTAATATGACACTTAAATACTTATTACTTAAAAGTGGAAAGCAGTTTTAAGTTTATATTCATAAGCACTAACTTTACTTTTATGTTGGGTTATAGTCCTATAAAATGTGCAAAAGAATGTAAGGAAAAATAATTTACTTACAGTAGCAATTTTATTGTAGGGAAGTTAAATTTTCAAATAAGAGTATTATGCTTAATATTTTTATAAAATGACCACATGCTACATAAGAATAATTTATTTAATCCATGATAAGTGTTATATCTGTACTCTGCTCATATTTAAAACTTTCTAAAAGTGAACAGCATAACCAATCATGCATAAACTGCATTTAAGGTCATATAGATTATTGTACAAAGTTATTTTATCTCTCAAAACTTCTTCCTTCCTTTTACTGAAACTATCAGGTTAAGGAGTCTTTTATCAGTATTATAAGATTCTGAATGGTATCTAAGTGAATTTTGACAAGCATCTTGCAGAGATATGGAGGCAAATATATAGATTTTTTTGGTGACTTTTTAGAAAAGCTGATTCAAGGGGATATATTTTCCTGTCTTATTTGTCTTGCATCATGTCTCTGTAATAAGCATACAGATAAATGTTAAAATTGTTCGTTGTAATAACTTAAAGCAATTTCACTGATTTACTGAGCTGTTATCTCATAAAATCAAACACTGTCATCTTTATGTCAGCATTGTATAAGGCATCCCAGCCTTTAAAATTCAAGAACCAGCCATTACTTGCTTTGATGTTATATTTTTCTCTCTTATTACAATAGGAATTCATATGTCAAAAAAGCCCAAAGATTCCACTTTAATGATGGCCAAATGAAAAGTACATATATTAATTAGCCCACTTATCTACAAATCCTGTGTTCAAAGCTCTATCTCTAGGCAGCAACTTCAAAGTAAGTGTGAGTATTTAGAACTGAAATACCTTTTCTCTGCAAACAGCAGGATGTGTACTTCCAAATAGTTTTCTTTCAAAATTATATTCTTAGAGTGGGGCCGTCTAGACAGTCATTCTGATAATGCTTCCATTAACTCCAAACATATCTGGAAATCTTCTTTAAGCAGTGCTTTCAGAGGTAGGTTAATAAAGCACAAAAAAATCAGTTGCATTAATTTATAATTACAGAACTCTCTTCCTCCCTAGAAACCTTGTTCTTCTTTTAATTTCTCTGTTTTAGTTTTCCCTCCTTCCTTCACCTCAGCCAGTCTGTTCAAATGGATATACTGAAGACATCCACTTCCCTTCTTCTTCTGGCATGCAAAGTGCTTGTGCTATTTAAATTTCAGACATAAGTGATGTAAGTGATGTATTGAGTTTCATAAATGCCAAACTGAGAAGCTGAGGATTGCTTATATTCAAATCCTCCATAATGGCTCTGAAATAATAGATATAACCACTAGAAAAATGAAGATAAAGAGATTGCCAGAAGGAGGACAAATGCTTTTCCTCCCATTCATTTATGATGTGATAATGTTTTTTGTTTCTAATGAATATCTGTGTGCTCTACTGACAGAACTTTCTTAATAAACACAAATTTATTCAGTGATGTATAGTAATATTTTAAAAGAAAGAAGTTGGGCAAGCTCCAAAAAAAATCTAAATTTCACAAAATGTTCATCTCTCAGATTTTTTGCCGCCCCCCCAGCAACATTAAATATGTCAATTAAGTCAAGATAAACAAAAACAAAAATAGCCTCTTGGGACTATCAAAATAAAAAAGATTTTGCACAGTGAAGGAAACCATCAACAAAACAAAAAAGCAGCCTACTGAATGGGAGAAGATATTTGCAATGATATATCCAATAAGGGGTTAATATCCAAAATATATAAAGAACTTCTACATCTGTCAGTTTCTTTCTTTATTTATTTCATCTATTTATGGGTTTTCTAAAATATCTTTGGTAGGGAATAATGAACTATTTGGGTTTCCTATATCTCTAATCATTAAACTGTAGATTGGGACAGTATTAGTAAAATCTATCTATTTATCATTTGATGCTTTGTAGCTGGAAGCCTGATCTGCCAATCCCATAACCCAGACTTTTCAGATAATCTCAAGCAAATTGTGTAGAAATGGTCTTGGTCTCATGCAGCTTAGCTTTGGTCTGTGTCTTCACTACTTAAGTCAAGTTTAATATTGACTTAGTAAAAGTAACAACACAAATAGAGGGAATAACTTAAGCATATGTGGTGTATACAGGACAAATTTTAGATTACCACTGTTTATCCTGAGGCAAGTTACTTCCCCTCTCTGAGGTTCTACTTATCATTTGTATTGGAAACTTCCACAAGTTTGTTAGAAGGGCCAGATGAGATGCTTGCTATATTGTGAAAGTACCCAAGAAACTGATAACCCAATATACAATAGGCATTCAATACATTTTCGGTGAATGAACAAATTCCCATGCCCTTTATTCAGTAATAGGTTTGTGGCCCTGAAATTTATGCACACATTACTTCAATCGTCACTCCCCCTTGCCTGTGCATTTATCTCTTAGAAAGACTGAAGAATTTTATTCTCATTCACAAGTAAAAGTCTTCATATAAAAGAGATTTGCATTTAAAGTTTGGAAAAAGATTCATGTATTTATTGTATCATATTAACAATATATTTTCTAAAGAAATTTTTAAGATAAAATAATCCAATTTTCATTTGCTTGAAAACATCTGTCAAAACTTGAGCTAAGTTTCTTAAGAAAGTATCCTGAATTTCAAAGAGGAAACAGGCAAATTCTATCTTCCCTACCTCTCCCACATTTCTTATACACTGTCACCCCCATTACATCCCTGTGACCACAACTATCACACAAGATTTCCATTGTTCCAAAACTTCCATTAAACCAATTGTCTGGCTGGTCATTCTGGTCTTTGGGAAAAGCTAGGAAACATAGTTAAAGTCATAATTGAAGAGTTATTTTATTTTTAGCTAATCATTGATGAACCACTCTCCCTGCTCATAAGGCGGGAACGGGTCACAGAGCTTCCATGGCGAGATAGTTGGTCACGAAACTCTGAGGCCATGAAATAATAGAGAATTGGATCCAAAAGACAGCAGAGACTTGCAAGGCATAGACAAAAAGGGTGGAAATACAGTGTGCTTTGGACAATGGGACAACTACTAATGATGGTTTCCTTCACCATAGTGTAAAAAATGAAGTTGATATGATAAGGAGTGAAGCAGATGAAAAAGACTGCAGCACACATAAAAACCATCCGCAGTGCTTTCTGCCGCTCACTGATTCCTTGGAAAGCCATTGGTGGCTGTCTCAAGGATATAGTAGTTTTCCAAGTACACCATGCGATGATTACTACTGGGACCACAAATCCTGCCAGCTCAGCAACTGTAATCATTCCAACCAAAGCCACTGCATTCATTTTCTTATAACCAAGATCAGCAAAACAGGACTCAGTGTTGTTGGCTAAGTAGGTGCTTCTCAGAAAGGGAAATGGCAAGCAGGCAGTTCCCACGATGATCCAGATGGCAGCACTGATGCCCACATCATACCTACGCTTCCAGTCTCTGGCCCTAAAGGGCTTGAGGAGAAAGAAACATCTCTGTAGGCTGATGCACGTCAGGAAACAAATGCTGGCATACATGTTGAGATACTTCAGGTAGAAGCACAGCAGGCAAAGGGCCTTCTGGAAAGGCCAGTGGTGGCTGATGTAATAGTAAATCCGGAGGGGTAATGACAGCACGTGAGCAAGGTCAGCCACAGAGAGGTTGATCATGAAAATGATGGCTTTATTTTTCTTGCTGATAAAGCGGCACAGAACCCACAAGGCTGCACTGTTGGCCAGAAGACCAGGGATGAATATGAGGATGTAGGTGGCTGCATAGAGGGAGTTCTGAAATGTCACATCAGTAGCATTGCAGTCAGTCTCAGCATTGCTGGTACCGTTGCTAACCATCTTGAATATTTCAGTATACTCATCAAGGTAAGCCGTAGAGTTATAATCCCTGCTTAATCAAAGAAAAAGAGTATAATGACTAACCAGTTCTATAGCCAACACACAGATTCCTTTTTATACTTAAAGAAACAGAGTATTAGAATTAGAAAAGACCTGTTTTCAGATGAAGAAGCAGATGCTCAAGGAATATATACTACTGATCCAAGGTCACCTAATGAATCAGGAAACCATGGAATTGTCTCCAAACTGCCCTCCCAAATTGTCTAAGTTGTGTCTTGTAGGCAAGGATGTCCTGAAATATTTAGTTTATTGTTCTTACCACAACAAAAAGGGTATGGCATTTCAGTCTGTTCTTTTTGCATCCAAATTTTTCTTGCCCCAAGCCCTGCTCATTTACAATTGCAATGATAGAAATCAAGCCTTACCTTTTACATCCCCTTTCTTCTCCTTTGGGTTCTGACTTCCTACCTTCCTTCCTACAGCACTTGGAAAATGGCCTTGCATCTTTAGCCCACATTGCCAGTATACTGGCTGAGTTTCAGGACTTGGGAGCACTAACTTCTTATCATTCTATCACAATAGCGTAAGTGGTTCTCATACACGTGGTCTCTCTCTCTCTCTCTGGCTTAGGTCTTATTCCAATTTACATGAAAAACATCATTAATACATGAAATCAGAATCTGAACTAGGAATTCCCCTTCGTGATCTGAAAGGGAAGAGACTAATTTTCTCCCTAAGAATTCTGTACTGGTGTGACATCATGGACATGGCAGATGATCCAACGGTCACAGTAAACATTGATTAGGGAACCAGTAAAATAGACCAAAAAATCATTTTTTGGAAACAATTTAAAGCTTAATGCTTTTTTCATTAAAATAGTCATCATCATAAGAAAAATATGAATGTCCTTAATTTTATTTTATGCTTTAGTGTGGTTTTTATTATGTAATATATATAGAACATGGGTAAAATAAAGTAATCTTTAGGGTTTCTCAAAGTCTGGTCATGGATTTACACAGGCTGCCTGCAAATAATAAGAGAGCAACGACTTCATTATTTTAGTTTAAAACTCTTGTAGAATTTTAGACTGAAAAATACCTTTAAGAAATCATTTAAGTCAACCTTCACATAATACATGTAGAAGTAAGACCAAAAGAGGTTTATTAAGGCCAAAAAGATACTAAACAGAAGATCTGGGACTTCAAATGGGATTATAAAGTGCCTAATCCTTATAAACACCCTTCTCTTCATTTGTTTTCCTCCCCCAAACAAATTTTACAAGCATAGCTTCTGTTCATATTGCAAGAATGTTTACTGCATTTAGGGCTAGAAGTGGAATACAGTAGTGAGGTTGCTTCTTAGGTGAAATAACATTTTTGTTGTTTTAATTGTTTCTGTTTTGTTTTAAGTAAGTTTACAAAACAAAGAAGTGGTTGCTTTTAGATTCTCCTCGTCAGTAGCAGAATGACTTCTTATAGCATTTTAAGTCCTATTCCAGGGAATAGAAATGTGAATTAAAAACAGAACCCCAAATGATTAAATCACATACAAAAAAGTCAACATTCTGAGCTACCATTATTCTAAAGAGTACTTTCACTTTCCCTCCCCTATTTCATCCTTGCTACTTGGCTTGTGACATGTTCTAAAAAGTCATGCAGTCATCTTGCTTATGTATGTATGACTTTGAACAGAAGGTGGAGTGTTGTTCACAGGTGAAAAGAGAAAATAATTATCATGGTGTGACTATCAAGAATGCACCCCAGAATCTGCAATGAAATTTTTCACATGCATTATCCAATTTCATTCTCATAGCTATCATCAGAGGTAGGTACTATTATTACTCTTGTAGTGCAGATGAAGTAACTGAGGTTCAGAGAGATACAGTAAATTTTCTGGGGTAACAAACCTAGAAAATAGTAAAAATGGGATATACTATTATGGCTTCTTTTCTCCAAAGCCTATGCAATTTCCACTACACCACTTTCTTCTCTCTGCTTAGGAGGGGCTACTTAATAGAATGGGGCTTATGACATCTGGAGGGCACATTATAGAAGAACCTTTCTAATCCCGTAGTGGGACCTTATAATCTTATAACACTAGGATTACTCTAGTTAGGCTATTATAATATAACTAAACACCTGTCCCCACACATGACACCCATCCTTCCTCAACACCCACTTTGAGTTCATTATTGGCAATGTTTCTACTATTATCTATTATCCATGCAAAAACTGTGAGAAACCAAGGGAAGATTCATCAAGTAAACTACAGTTCCAAGAACTGAGAACATCTCACACCCACCCAAATCACACTCCTACTTTTGTACTTTATAGACATGGGTATTTGTTCCTGCTTCACTGGTGTAGAAAGTTTCACTTACTAAAGGGGGATGTTCCATTCACAGCTCTGTGTTAAATAACAGAAACTTATTAAGCCAGAACAGCGAGCTAGAGATCAAGTTCACACCTTCTGTGTGTGTGTGTGTGTGTGTGTGTGTGTGGCGGGTGGGGGGGGTTATGCCTCTGCAATTCACAGTTTATTGTGAGCTTAGAGATTTGCATGCTCTGCTTTCCAAAATCTCTTTTCCAGACTGAAGGGAAGATAGGAGGATTTTGCCCCAAATCTGGTGACAATTAAATGTAAAATTCCCATGGTAGGGTGAAGCTGGGGGAATTTGGTTTGGGTAGCACAGAAATATAAGCTCTCTCAGGAAATATTTAGCTTACTGTGGACAATCTGTGACATTTCTGAAATTTAATAAAAGAGAACAACCTAAGAAGCCACTAATAGAAAAATGGTGAATGGAAGGGTTAAGGTTGAAGTACATTCCTTCTGTCTCTGCTTCTGCCACTGTCTCTGTTTCTCTCTGCCTCTAGTTCTGTTGTTGACTATTTCTAGTTGGCTTGTGCTACCTATGTTGCCAATTTTTCTCCCCTTAAATCTAGATATATCTTTGGTTCCTGTCTCAGAAAAATGTGTAAGATTGGTGATTCATTCCTGAATCTGAGCCTCCCTTCTCAATAAGTATCATGACTTTCCTCCGACACTCAAGCTGGAAAGTAAGAATTTCGCTAACCCTTATCACTACATTTCCCCCATATCCAATCAGAAACCAGGTGATTCTCCCTCCTGAATATCTCTCCAATCCATCTATACTTCCACTGTTGCCATCCTAATCTAGGCCACTGTCACCTTTCCTCTTGACTATTGAAAGAGATTGATTTACCATACTCCCTGCACTCCAGTCTTAACCCCTGCAATCCATTCCCCATACTGTATCTAACACTAACATTAATTTTCACTACCATTTATTGAGGGCTACCATTTATTTACAGGCAAAGCACTCTTCATATATTATCTCATTAATCCTCATAGCAGCCCTATGATTATTTCCATATCACTGATGAGGAAACTGAGACCAAAAGAGGTTAAATAAGTTGCAACAATCACAAAACTTGCTTTGTGTAGAGATAGTATATTAGAATTGGAAACTACCCTTGTTTCCATACTCCCTTACCTTTGCTGTGGCACTTATTAACCCCTTCTAACACTTTCTATACTGTGGCCCAAATAATCTTTCTTTGAAATATGTCATTCTCTTCCCTAAAATCCTTTGCTGGCTTTCTATTGTATGAAGGCCAAACTTTTCACCATAGCTTAAAGGCTGTAGCTAATATGTCTCCTGTGCCCTTCAACATCACTTTATTCCATTCTCTTCCTCATTCTCTATGTTTCAACTACACTGAGATGTTTTCAGTTTCTAGAACAAGCCAAGTTTTTTCCTGACGAAGGCCTCTGTACATTTATTCTCTGTCTGGAATTACCTCCCTCCAGGGCTTCACATGTCTGGTTCCTTTTAATCTCAGTTTGCAGGTCAGAGAGACCTTCACTGCCAATACTATCTAGGTAAACATGTACATCATTATATACTCTCAAACTTTCAGTTCCTTCCTTCATAGCATCAACATTTGTAATTTAAATGTTTACTTGTCTGTTGTCTTTTTCACCCATTGTGCCATTAGCTTCATTAGTACCATAACAAGATCTGTTATGTTAATCACCATATAGCCAGGACAGCCAGCTACTTAGGAAGCACTCACAGAAAAGTCGCATAATTGGATTGGACTGTAGACGGTAGTTTAAAGTCCCCGTTTGGAAGCATTAAGCAAAAATGCAAACTTGGATATGTTAACTAATACATTTCTGCTGCTTGCCATTTCCCTATGATGTTGTCTTCTGATTTGGGTTATTATCATCAGTGTTCCTTGCACCTACCCTTTTAACTCAGAAAATTCATACCTGTAGAAACTTGAGAGAAATGCAAAATAATTTAGAAAGCCCAAGTGGTCAGACATATTCTATGGGTAGAAACCAGCACCACCCAAGGTCTCAGAGTATCATTAAGACTATTATCTGGAACTCAGAAAGAAGCTAGTCCTTGTGGTCTACTTCTAAAAGTATCTCAATCTTTTATTTTTCTTGGCTGCCATTCTGCAAAGGGCAAAACTGCCTTATCTCATCAGCAAATAACTTCTTACCCGCCTATGAATAGGAACTTAAAGGAGAGTGAGAAGGCTTCATCTGTAGTCACTAAAGCTCTCCAAACATTAAAAGTAAGCATAAAGGAAAAATAACTCTATTTAGTTTTGTTTTGTTTTTTTGCCATGGCTTTTTGAGGACTCTGGCTGCCTTAATCAGCATATATTTAATACACATAATCTTATAAACTCTGTGCTAGGTCCTGTGGAAAATACAGAACTATCTGCCATAATCTCTGTCCCTGAGAAGCTTCTGGTCTGGTGGGAGAAATATTTTTAAAATCTCCAACATCATAAACAGTGCATGACAAGAACTGTAGTAAGTGGTATAAGTGATAAGAAATCCTCATATTATCATAGCATCATCCCTGTAAGGTAAGTGAGACAATACCAGTAATACCCCTACCATAGTGTTTAACTGACAAAGAGATTTATTCATGAACAATTAAATACCTTGTTCAAGGTCACCTAGTAAGAACATGATGGAACTGAGACCAGAAGTCAGACTTGTAGACCTCTTAATGCTCTTTTTACAATGTCAGGCAGCTTTTATTGAATTCTGAGAGACAGAGCACCTCAAGCCAGAAGAGATAGTACTTGTTCCAAGCCATCTGAATTTTCTTATTGGTCCCTGTAGGGACAGGGTTGGAAAGAAAAACAGAGATGGTGACTGAGGAAGAGATAAAATTAACTTACTTTTCCTGAAGTATACACTATGTAATTTAAATCCTAATAGCTCTCTAAAGTTTTGGTCAAGTTTCATCTATTCAAGAAAGCCTGCACTGAGTATTACCAATGCTATTCATCTGGCATTCAGTGGATTATGATTTCATACAGCAAATTAAAATTCTGCTATGGGTGTATCCAGTATGTTGACTGCTAAGAATAGTAGAGCAAGGTGGGAAATTTCAGAGGAGAATAATGCATGACTGTTGTCCTCAAAATGTTTATAGTCATTTAAGAGAGATAGACATAAGAATAACTAACCATAATAGATTTTTGAAACTTGCCATGAAGAGATAATAGAGAAGTTTTTATGGGAGTAGAAATGAATCCTGCACAGAAGAGGAGGATTGGAAGTTCAACTTAAAGGTAAATCCATTTTCAACAAGCAGTTTGGGTGGGCAGGGTACTGGAGAAGAAAGGGTGGGAGAAGAATGACAGCAATGAATAGATAGCATTCAAACATCCTGAAGTTAATAAAGGACTTATAGATAGCAATAATAGGTGTTCTAGTCTAGCTGGAAAACAGAGTGAGATGGTGGGAAAGGTAGAATGAGAAGTAAGAATGGGAGAAGGTAGTAAAAGGAAAAATAAACTAAAAAGGTAGATGCAACCCAGTCATGGAAGGTTTTAGGAGGAGTCATAGAAGGATTCTGGGAAGATATGTCATATTACCATACTGATGGTTTAAAACAATCACTCTGGCAGAAGTGTAGAAGATGGATTGGAAAGATGGGACATGAAAGACAGGAAGTCCATATCAGCTGGGAGTTTGTAGAGTGACCATCAGTTTTGTTTGCTTAAGACTGAGGGTTTCCTGAAACAGGATTTTCAGGGCTAAAACTATGAAAGTCCAAGGGAAACTACAGTTGGTTACCCTACTGGTGCAACAGTTGAGGTAAAAACAACAACAGCAATGAATTTGGCATGGCAGGAATAATAACATTACAAGAAAAATCATGTATGGAATTAGCCAGTTTGAGATACCATTTGACTGAGGAGTCAAAGATACATTCAGTTATAAAATGTGTGAAAATTTATAAAAAGATATCACAGTTTTGCACTTTTCCAAAGCACTTTCAGATTATCCTTATTACAGGACTTTTGAAGTTTGTACTCTCTGCCAAGCATCATCAATTCTTGACTCTCTAACATTATAATTACTAAGTTTCACCATACTAGCCTGCATCATACATTCCCAGAGACTTCAAATATTTAAATCCCTCCAGTTCTGATGGTCCAACCCAGCACCCACCCTTATCCTACTTCCTCCCTTATTCAGCCTACATTAAATGGTCAAACCAACTACTCTCACACAAGAAATCTCAACTTCCTTGTTCACCATTCTTCTGCTGTACCAGACTGGCAACGCCTTAATCCCAGATCAAGTCCACAATCCATTTTCTTTTTTACTATTCAAACTGCTGAATGATCCTATTAAGAATACTAGGGTTTATTTGGAATGCCAAAACTAGAAATTTATGATCTCCAGCCTAAGATTTTTTCGCTCCAGACTCTCCTTGCACATCCTTGATTAGTATGTTTTTCCATTTCCATGGTGGCCATTCAGCACCTTTACAACTTGACTAAAGCTTCTTTTCTCCTATTCTCCCATCCCTCACCTTTCTCAACAAAGAGTGTTTTTTAGGGGTTTTATTTAAATTCTAGTTAGTTAACATAAAATATAATATTAATTTCAGGTGTACAATATAGTGACTTAACACTTCCATACAACACCCAGTGCTCATCACACGAAGTGCACTCTTTAATCCCCATCACCTACTTTACCCATCTCCCCACCTACCTCCATTCTAGTAACCATCAGTTTGTTCTCTATAGTTAAGAGTCTGTTTCTTGATTTGTCTCTCTCTTGTTCCATTTGTTTTCTTTCTTAAATTCTACATATGAGTGAAATCATATTGTATTTGTCTTTATATGACTAACTTATTTTGCTTAGCATTATATTCTCTAGTTCCATCTACGTCATTGCAAATGGCAAGATTTCATTCTTTTTTATGGCTAAGTAATATTCCATTGTATATATACCTATATCACATCTTCTTTATCCATTCATGAGTCAATGGATGTTTGTGCTGTTTCCATAATTTGGCTATGATAGATAATGCTGCTATAAACACCTGGGTGCATGTATCACTTTGAATTAGTATTTTTGTATTCTTTGGGCAAATACATAGTAGTGCAATTGCTGGGTCATAGGGTAGTTCTATTTATAACTTTTTGAGAAACCTCCACATTATTTTCCAGAGTGGCTGCCCCAATTTGCATTCCCACCAACTATTCAGCAGAAAGTCTTAATTTCTCAAATCACAGAGAAAATTGAGGTTATTGGGTGAGAAGTAACTCAATTTCATCTACTGTCTCCCCCCAACTCATATAATCTTAAGTACAGCTACACCTTTCTTTCTTTCCAACACAGCTGCCTTTCCTGTTGCTCAAGATGAATTCCCATGCTCTCAATTTATTTTATCTCTCTCAGGATCTTCTTTCATTAATTGTTCCCTTTTACTCTAGATCATCATGCTCTCCTCCATTCTCAGTTGGATCTTTTTCATCAAGTCTCACCAACCTCCAAAATAATTCTTTTGTGTATTCATCCTACTCTATCTCTTTGTTACTTTTTTCTCTTCTTAAATAAACTTCTCAAAATAGTTGTTTACACTGATTGTTTCCTTTTCTTCACTCTCTTCTTTATGCACTTCAAGGTGGTGTATATACCCTCACAACCTCACTGAGACTGCTTAGCGAAGTGACAAGTGACCTTCATGTTGCTAAATCATGCAGGGCTTCTTTGTTGCCCCAGACACAATCTGCCCACTTCCATCTTTTTGCAAAGTTCTCTTCCTTTGGCTTTCAAACAAGAATTTCTTAATTCTCCTCTTAACTATTTGTCCATTTATACTGAGTTTCTCTCATGGTTTCTTTTATTTTTTCACATCCATTAAATGTTTGTTTTCCCTAGTTCTGCATCTTCTTATTCATCATCTTCATGCTGAGTAACACCACCTACATTAATGGCTTCAGTTACCACCCATATCCTGATGACTTTCATTTCTCTATGTCCAGGCCTGGTCTCTCCTAAGATATTAAACCTATTTGTCCAGCATCCAGCTGAAATTTCACATATTAATATGTCTAGGCATCTCAAAATGAATATGTCTGAAACAAAAGTCATCATATTCCCTGACCTTTTACTTACCCACCACTATCTATCAGACTTCTTAGAATAATCCTAGACTCCTTCTCTCTCAATCATGTTTTCTCTCCCTCCATCACTGTCACACTCTCTCTTCCCTTTCTGAATTATTGAAACACTCACTAACTGATCCATTTCCTTTGAGGATTGCCCTGTTAAAATCTATTAACTACTCTGCTATCAAAATGATGTATTAAAAATGCAAGCTGGGGCTACCATGTCACCATAGGAATTGCTTTAACAATACACTCACTGCATTATATCAAATGTTTCCATTTATGTCCATATTTCTAACTAAACTATGAGCACTTTGAAGGCAAAAACCACATCTCACTCTTTTTAAATCTCTAGAATCTAGCAGAATGACTGGCACATAGTCATTCAGTAGATATCTTTAACTGAAAAAAAATACTCTGCTTTGTGACTCATAAAGTCATATTGTTTAACTATTTATGGATCTTTCTACATTGGGTTGTGAAATCAGAGGTCATACTCTAAATTTCATTATCTATTTTTCTCTAACTCTAGAACAAAGCTAACCATACAGCACTATTAAAACAATTTTAATTGGCTCATGGAGAGATTAATTCCAAGGACCTAATCTCATTGTTGTTGTATAATCAACTCAGCTAACCAAAACCATACTGACAATAAAGTCCAGGCAAAATTATAACCTGTGAAAATGCCACATTCTCAGCATATACTTCAGCCCTTAGCTCTGTAGATGTGAACCACCTAGATAAAGATAAGAGCAGAATTTCCAGTGCCTCCAATATCACCCTTATCAAAGTAAATGCCTCTTGGTCACTCCAGTGTGCAGTGCTCTGACCAGAATACATGCTTCTTACACCAAAGGCCAGGACCATGATGGGAGATGCCTCTTCTCTTCAAAGAGGGATCTGATGACAGGAGCCAATCCCTAAAGGGAAGTTTCTTCCTGGATCCTATCTCAGAGGCCAATATTTTACTTTTTCTCAGGGTTCTCTCTCAACTCTCATCTTTTCCTTGCACTGGAAAACTCTGTTATGACTGTCTCCTTCTTTGTACACATATGGTACTTTTATATGGACTTATAGCCTACACCATAACAATGTAGTCTCTCTGACAGAGGACTCTGTATCTTAGACTTTTATATTCTTCACTTTACTTAGCAGAGGGTTAGGCATGCCCTAAGCGCTCAGTTCATATACATTCATTTGCAAAGACAAGAATACATAGAATAAGCACATATAGGTAGAGCCTTAGCTTTACTTCTAATATCTATCTCATGAGCAACTCTCACCATCAATGGTCATAGTCTCCTCTGCTACTGAATATATGGTCAAAGCAAGGATAATAAGGTTGGAGTCTAATAAATCTGGACACCTAAGAATTCCAAAACATGCCACCCCAGATTTTTATTTACAATCCAACAGGAACCCCAAAAGCTTAAGTAGGAATATGGTCATTAAACATTAACTTCACAGAAATAACTAAATTTTGTCTCAGAACATAAAGGTATGTCAGGTCTTTAAATATAACTCAGTGGAGCTGAGTCCAAAAACTTAGGAGGTACCAGTAAGATCTAACTGAAGGTAGTTTTGCTTCCCAACCAACTACCTAAATGCTAGATTTCACAAATGTGAAATTACATATGTCATCAGAATTTGTACCAGATTTCTAAGTTTCAGTGAAATGCTAAGTCCAGGAAGTTTCCACATGCATCCTGTCAGTCACTGTCCAAGTGTTATTCATATGTTACGTTTAATCCTTGTAAGAGCTCTGAGGAAATTATTATTATACTCCTTTTACAGATCAGAAAATGGAGGCTCAGCAGGATTAACTTTCTCAAAGTCAGCTATTATGATTTCCATTGTAATTAAGCTGTTTATGAGCAGAGAAAGCTAAAACTTTTCTTATACAAACAATGTTTTCCACAAACAAAAATTTATTTTAAAGTGGCATTTCTATGGATAAGACTGTTCATCAAAGATGAAGCTATTATTCTCAGTTCTAGTTCTAGCACTTTTATATCTATGCATATATGGCAAATGATTGCCTACCAGGTGTCAGGGTAAGATTGCATCAAAACCAAGGATCTTTAGGAAGTTTTGCAAGTGGCACAGTAAGGAGAGTGAAACCTAGGCTTCTGGTATCAAGGTGACTGCTCTTTTCCTATACAACTCTACAAATCTTCACTCTCTCAGTCCTTCCCCTCTTTTCACCCCTCATCATTAAGTCATTAATAACACTAAGTGAACATGTTTATCAAATTTGTGTCTCTTATTTTCTTTGATAATAGGGCCAGTATGTGGGGTTGTCATCTTTGAAGGAGAAGGGAAAATCAAATAGAGACAGGTTTCTGAGGGGGGCCCTCCCATTCCCTAAGGGACAACCTTTACAAGTCATTTGGGAACCTAACTTGATTTGCCTTACTTGACCTTTTTCTTCTTTAAACCATGAAAGTCTCACATGTATTACCTAAGCCAGTCTGACTTAGTGCTCTTCATTCAATCACAATCACAGCCGAAAAAGAACAACTGGAATTTGGAACTCTGTTATTTGCTGAATTGATTAGAATCAACTCTAAATCACTTGATATAAGAAACACTAAGATTTGGATATATTCTGTAAGTCTAGACAAGACATTTTTTCTATAAATTAGAGGAAGTAAAAATTTTCTCCTGAAAAATGAATTAAAGCAATTAGACTATTCATAAACAAAATCTTAAATGTTTGAATTTAACTTCCATGCATGCATCTTTATTAGATTTTTAATCATTTAGGAATGAAGCCTAATTAGATACCATTTTTGCAGTGGGGGAAGTATTTTGGAGGTGGAAAGAATCAGCTTCTTTGGGCAGAACTGGGGTTATATCTTAAGTTATCAGCTGACTAGCCTGAAACAACTTCTTCATATCTTTGGGCTTCAGTTTCCTCATTTATAAAAGTAAGATCATAGTCCTTGCAACATAGATTGCTGTAAAGATTAAATGGAAAATGTACAAGAAATGACCTATTTTCATGTCTGGTACACAGTGACATTAAATAAATGTTAGTTCATTTCCCCTCTACTTGTACAGAAAGTAATTTCTACGGGTTTTTTATTGGATCCTGTACTTTTCTGGGTTTAGAAAATCCCCAAAAATGTATGGTTATGGCTAACAGAACTAAAATAATAATTCTTAAAGTGGAAGGCTTGGAAGCGTGAGTCATCTGAAAAAAAGAATATTCCTTATTATAGTAAACATATTTGGGAATCAAAATCATTGTTCCTATAATACAAACTGTTGAAAGTACAGGTCTATAAAATCTTTGTAGCTGTTGAACACATAGTACTCAGAAAATGTCAATGTAATGGGTAGGTTTTTCTAGGAGTCTGGGGTCTGGTTCCTAGGGAAGCAAGTCCACGATAACCTTGTAGTGACATTTTTAGGTTTCTCAAAGGGAACTTTGGTTTTGAAAGATTGAGAAATAGTGATTAGGTGACAATGTCATTGTGGAAATCAGATTTCAGAGCTATTTCCCTTGTTTGTTGTTTGTATTTTTCATTAAAAAAAGGAAATTGCTTACAAAAAAAACTTGCCTGTGGTCTAAAAGTTGAATTCTCATGACAATATTATTCTGTAAGAAATATAATGGCCCTTGACAAAGTTTACTGGGTTCCATTTATGATCTAGGTTATATTTCCAGAAAGTCTTCTCTAGTTAGATTTTCATGCTATGGCCTTATTATTTACCACTTAATGATATACAACTCTTCTCAGGTACCTAGGAGCCTAGAGTCAAGTCATTGCGTTGTTACGAAGGAAAGTAAAGACCATCAATTCTAAGCTCTCCCACCTAATTACAGGTGAGAATATTGAGACCTACCAAAATAAAACTTGCCAAAGGCCACACAGTGAATCATTAGCAAAACTTGAACTAGGACCAAAACTTTTTGATTCTGTGTTTATTGATCCATCTGCTTCATTACTCTGTCTGTGATACATGGAAACCAATGCTAGATAAAAATTTCCTTGCAAAATATTCTGGCCTGGATGTAAGTAGACTTCTTGACCAAAAGTTTTACAATAAAGCACAGACTACCTACCGGTCATTGTCCTGACTATTGGAACTCTTAGAGTGGTTTCACAACAGACAGCTCTGTCCTCTTTGCTCAAGCTGTGGCTGAAGTGTAGAGACTGCCCTGCCTATTAAGATATCAGTTGACCTACCTCAAACACAACTGGCCATGAAAAGCCGCCCCAAATCACCCAGAAGTATGCTCACTCATTTTTTAGTCTTATGCTCTACCACTGCCAGGGTTTGAACAATCTGTACAAAATGAACTCAATGACTTTCCCAGTTAAGTAAGCTTCATTAGGAACTGCTTTTAACAAAAAAGGACCTGTGTTCAACCTTTGTGTGCAAAGACAATTACCCTGAATGCATTACCTGATTCTTGTACAGTTCAGGCCATTTCCCACCTCAGTATACCAGCATACCACCTATTTTAGCAGTGAATAATTTTACTGTGTCACAATTACTAAGTGATAAACTCCTCAATTAATAGAAATGACAGTGACATCCTGCATCCATTTAAGCAATCAAAATAAAAATTTCCCCACTGGCAGGATCTTTGGGACTGTGACTACTCTCCACCAAAATTACAACAAAGCTTATTATTTCACTAAGAATCATCTTGATACCAAGAAGCATAGCACAGTCCACCTTTAAGGACTCCCCAACAGAAGTTTCCTTTTGACTCAGTCATCTTGGCTCAGAACCAGAGAGGTTGCTAGCACTCAGAGTAATAAGAACAAAAATCACTTGAAAGATACGTGCCTCTTAAGGGCTCTGCTATCCAGTAGGGCTAAACTTGGGTCAACAAAGCAACTTATAAAAGATCAAGAAACACCTCTGAAAACACTCTTAAATCATTTGTCTTTACTTTTACATTTGTCTGAAATCAAGTGTCTTTGCTTCACTGGCTCTCAGTTTCCCCATCTGTATTGTGGTGGATTTGAATCTCTAAGAGCTCTTTCAACTCCAAAATCTATGATCTGATTCCTTCTATCCTCAAAGAACTTACTGTCTCTGTATATGTGGAAACTAAACTTACCAAAGCAAGAAGCTTATACACAAACTTTTCCTTCATTATGAAACCAGATAAATTATAGAGAGCAAAAATTCAAATACTCTTTTTCTGGCTGTATATGCCAACTTGTCCCAATGAGTCTCACAAACACAGTTTTCTTAACATTTTGTGCTCTCTTCCCTGGTGATGGAGAAACAAAGAGCCCTCATAAAAGAGTGAGCTGCGTCACATAATCCATGCACCTTGAGTAATGGTGGGGACTGATGGCATTAACTGACTTTGTTGTACTCTAGTTAGACTCAAGGGCAATCACCATTGATCCCGCTGTAAGAAGTCTGAAATGAGAAACCAGGGACCATTTTCAATTTGAACAATGGTCCCACATCTTCCTCTATCCTGGATCTTCATGCCCCCACCAATCTTCCCACATGGAACCACCAATTCCCAGATACTAGGCTGTAACTTACCCTGGAGCTTTGTCAGGATTAGCACTCTTGTTTCTTTGCAGGGAGCTGAGGGTGAAAAAGCCTGACTCTGGGTGGCACAGATCCTGCTGATAACTGAAAAATATGTTGTTGAAAGAGGAAGTTGAGTTCATTTGGTGTCTCACCACAGAAACCTTATTTGCACAAACCAAAGGTAAGTCCCTTGAGCAGATGATGGTACTCAAGTTTTATTTCATTTGTACAGAGAAATTTGGACTTTAGAGACAAAGTCTGTGCAAAATCAAATGATAACTGCATACTAGCTTTCCTTTCTGTTCTTCACCCTATCTCCTTCCACCAAAACTCACATGTCTATCTGTCTCACTAGAATCCCCATGGCAAGATAGGATTTTGAGGCAAAATATGAAGAGAGTTTACTTTAGAACAAGAAAGTTGCAACTCCTTCAAGCCTGAGGTCATAGGGTGAGGAAACCTCAAAAATATGTCAGAACTAAGAGCAGTAGAACCATTTTTGCTACACTCTTCTTTCCATATGGCGTGCTCTTCCCTCAACCTCTCATCCCAAAGCTCATAATTTAATGTGTAGTTTAGTTATCTTTGTTGACGGTTTATCCTCTGTGTATACTGCAAACTGATTGAGGGCAAAAATCATGTCTGACTCATCTCTGTATTCCCAGTTAGTCTAGCACAAAGACTTTTTGTGTTTGTTAAATGAATAAGTGAGCTAATGAATGATAAAACTAAATGTTCAAATAATGCATGAATAAATAAATAAATAGTGCTGATTACAGAGTCTCTCTCCAGTGTACTAAGATTTTGATCTTCACGTATAATGTTTATGGGACCTTATAAGTGTGCAAATAAAGGGAAAAAATATACACCTGGGGATTATAGTGTTGGCCAAGTCTGAAAATAGTTATGAAACAAACAAAGCTTGAAAAGCATACAAACCTCTGTGGGCATGTAAGGGAACCACATTCAGAACCCAGGGCCAAGAGCTGCAAAGAGCCTTCCGGGTAATAACCATAGCAAAGGGAAAACAAGAAAGTACAATGGGTTAGGTTGAACAGTAGCATTTTAATTTGTGGATTAAACTAATTAAAAAAGAAAGTGGATGACAACATTTTTGTAGGAGGGCAACCTAAATCTGCAACAAGCTCTCCTTATAAAACCAGAACCATTCAAAAACTATATGAAGCCATGCCTAACACTCAGAGATTTCTAATACAAATTTCAAGGTTACCAAGAGTTGGAAAAGACAAACTTTCAGCACTAGAAACTAAGAATTTGAACTGCTTTATGAAAAGACCATGACTTGTGAGGACTGGCAAAGGGAAAGGATACTCATCCTGGCTGAGGTATATCAAATGAAATACACTTGACCTTGCAATTCTCTTCTTAATTCTGACTTCATATATTTATCCAGCTTGAATCTGTTGTCAATTTAGTTTTCTGACTTGACCCCTTCCTAAAAGGAGAATACACTGACAGTCCAACACACATTTCAGTCCACTTGGCAGTTCTGTTCCTTACTCTAAGTTATTAAATTCTCATAAAAATACATCCTTTGTGAGTTTGGGCCCACTGTGAGCCAGTTTTCTTAGGGTATGATTATTTTCTGGACAAAGAAATTTCCAGACTTGTTGAGCTTTAAAGCCAAACCCTGAGACAGAAGGAGAAAAAGATCCCTTTCCTGATAATTAGCTATTGTCACTACCTCCCACCTTCATTTCACAGAAAAACAAAAACAAAACAAAAAAACCTTAACATTACTAAGAAAACCTGCCAGCTTACCTCATTTCTCTTTTGCATGCAAGTATCCTCTCTTTTCATTGGTCCTAAAAAGGGAAGTAAAAGTTGCTCAGAAGTCAGTGACCCAGTTTAGACAAAGACAATTTCAACTCAGATAAAGTTTTGAGTATTAATTAAAAGGAGTAAATCTGTGGACAAACCAAAAAAGCTGATAACTGAATTATCTCCAATTAACATTTTGAAGAGAGTTTTTGGTTATTGAATATGACTGACAGTGTAGGAATCAATATCAATTCAAAGTAATAAATATTCAGTCATAAGAGTCTAAAAAATAGTATATGTTTCCTATTTTGCCCATAGTTCTGAGCTCCTCTCTTCTCTGTATATATCCTCTCAATGTTTATTTTTAACTGATACATCATATCTTCCCTAGGCTGGGGTAAATTTATGAGTTGCTTTAAGTCTTTTGGGTATTCTTTAATAGTATGAGTAGATTAGGAGGGATAGCTATCGTTAAGGACATTATTCATTACAATATACTGTGTTTTTTAGGAGGACACAAGACTACTACCTGATTTTAGTATTATGAATAACTAAATATTTCTTAAGCAATTGGTTTGATTTGATTTGATTCTTATAGATACTAATAATTGGGTCACATATGTCTTTTTTATATAGTCTGCTGAAAAACCTAGAAATAATTTACAGTCTACTGGTAGCAAGTTTGGAGATCTTTTTATGGTAATTTTTATTATCATCTTTCATGGATCTATTTTTATGTCCTTGCTCATTTCTCTTTATTATTTTACACATAACATTTATTTATATTATGTTGCTATAGTATGCAGCATTTTAAATGATTTTCAATCCTTCCTGGAAAAATAGTGGAACAAATAATTTTTTAAGAAGAATGAACTGTGATTTCAACTCCTTTTGTGTTACAACTAGTGAATATTAATTGCTTTAGATAACAGTTTCCAATATCTGGAGAGGAAATAATGGGGAAGATAGCAGAGTAGGTCATAAACTCACCTCATCCCATGGATATAACTAGATAACACTCGCATAAGTGTATATAACCCAGAAAATGATGCAAAGATTGGCAGAAAAAACTCCACAAAAAGTAGAGAAGAGGCTACCTCAAACAGGTAGAAAGGGTGAAGATGTGGTTTGGGAGTGAAATCAACCATGGCAGTCCATGCTCAGGAGAAAGCTGGTGGCACAGAGAAGGGTGAGAAACACACAATCACACTGGGGAGTGTGCATGAGGAAGACAAATCCACAAAATATTTAGCCTTGAAAACAAAAGGGTGAGAGGGGCCAAATTTCATGAATACTGAAGCAGGACTTAAAGCCTAGAACTTTAAAAGTCACCAGGGTTAGCTCTGGATGAGTCTGAAGGGCATCAGGAAGCTGAGTCCCAACTCTTAAAGAGAGAGCACAACAAACAGCCAGGGGGACTAGAGCCTGGAAAGAGAGTTTGAAAAATGCCAGAGGCAGACAGGAAGGAGAGTTATTTACTCATCTAAGTGTGGTCCAAAAAGGCAGGGATCATGGGGACACCCTTCCAGGAACAAAGTAGCTGGCAAATGACATTTACGTTCTCTGCACTTCGGCATAAACCCACAGACACCTGAGAGAACAAGCTCAATGCCAACAATCTCTACCTAATTTACTTACAGCAGGCTCCATGTCCACATGTTTCAGCAGATCTGTCCTTCCCAGTCACTCTTGCCTCAGTCCCAGTGCTGCAGGTTCCTTTCCCCAGAAGACCTGTGTAAACCCCATCAACAACTTGTCTCCCAACCCATGAGCTTTGTGAAAACTCAGTCCTGGTGATAGTGGCAGCAGCAGGTCTCATTTTGCAAACAGACTGGTGCAAACCTTCTTAAAACGTGCTCCACCCGGATGGGGACAAAACACTGCCCACAACAGGCAAAGAAAGGCTCTGCAGACAACTGAACTGAAGGAAAAAGTGACCAGGATTTAACAGGAGGGCATATGCAACATACATAGGCGATACTCCCTGAAGCACCACATCCTGGGGAACAGGGGATACTGCACTGCAGGGAACTACAGGACCCCTTCTTCATAGAGCCATTACCTTCAAGAACAGGAGATTTAGTTGACTTTCTTAACACACAGAAACAGACACAGAGGTTTAGACAAAATGAGGACAGAGGAATATCTCCCAAATGAAACAACAGGACAAAACCACAGCAAGAGACCTAAGTGAAACAGATATAAGTAATAAGTGTGGTAGAAAATTTGAAGTAATGATCATAAACATACTTACTGGACTTGAGAAGAGTGGAGGACATCAGTGAGACCCTGAATAAAGAGATAAAATGAATCAATCACAGATAAAGAACACAATAAATGAAATTAAAAATACACTTGATGGAATAAATAGCAGGCAAGATGAAGCAAAGGAATGAATTAATGACCTGGAAGACAAAGTAATGGAAAATAATCAAGCTGAAAAAAATGAGAGCAAAAAATTATGCAAAATGAGAGGAACTAAGGGAACTCAGTGACTCCAACAAGCATAATAACATTCACATTATAGGCATACCAGAAGAAGAGTAGGAAGAGGGGGCAGAATATTAATTTGAAGAAATAATAGCTAAAGACTTCCCTAATCTGGGATATCCAGTAGGCATAGAGAGTCCCCCCAAAAAATCAAACAAGGAGGCCCACACCAAGAGACATAGCAAAGAAAAAAATTAAAAGCAAGAGAGAAGAAGACAGTTACATATGTGGGGAACCTCATAAGGCTATGAACAGATTTTTCAGCAGAAACTGTGCAGCCCAGAAGAGAGTGGCATGATATATTCAAAGTGCTGAAAGGGAAAAATCTGCAGGCAAGAATATTCTATCCAACAAGGCAATAATTTAGAATAGAAGGGATAAAGAGTTTCTCAAACAAAGAAACTAAAGGAGTTTATGACCACTAAACCATCCCTATAAGAAAAAATAGAGGGAGTTCATGACCACTAAACCAACCCTACAAGAAAAAATAAAGGGGAGTGCCTGGGTGGCTCAGTCGGTTGAGCATCTGACTCTTGATCTCAGCTCAGGTCTTGATCTCACATTGTGAGTTCAACCTCCAGATTGGGCCTCATGTTGGGCATGGAGCCTACTTAAAAAAAGAAATAATAAAAGAGACTCTTTGAGTGGAAAGGAAAGAAAATAAGTGAAACCATGTAAAAAATGTAAAAAAAACCACAAAAACAGTAAAAATAAATATTTCTGTAAAAATCAAGGTAAGAATAAAATAAAATTATATAAAATGTGACACCATATACCTAAAACATGGAGGAGAGTAGAGGAGTAAAGAATGGCTTCAAACTTAAGTGGCCATCAACTTCATATAGATTGCTATATGCAGAAAATGTTATCTACAAACCTAATGGTAACCATAAATAAAAAACCAGTACTAGATATGCAAAGAATAAAGAGAAAGGAATCCAAGTATACCACTAAAGAAAGCCAAAAAAAATGAAAGACCCAAGAGAAGAAAGGATCAGAGAAAAACTACAAAAACAACCACAAAACAAGTAACAAAATGGCAATAAATATGTATCCATCAATACTTATTTTGAATGTGGAGTAGGAGGATGGTGGTGGAATAGGAGGACCCTAGGCTCACCTCATCTGACAAATACAACTATATAACTATCAAATCATCCTAAATACTCCAGAAATTGTTCTGAAGACTGGCAGAACAAACACCACAACTGAAGGTAGAGAATAAGCCACATCAAAGAAGGTAGGAACTATGGAGACACAGTTTCAGAGAGAAATAAATCCTGCAGGTCAGAGGGAGCACAGTCATGAAAAGGGGGGGAGAGACAAACTAGCACACAGGGGACCACATGGGACAATCCCCACAGAAACTGGTTTGGATAGTGAGGGGGGGGGTGAATTTCATGAATTCCGGCAATTAGCAGGGCTTTGACCCTGGATGTTTAAAGGTCAGCAGGCTTGACTGGGATAGAGCCCAGAGGGCATTGTGCTGATCTTGGTGAGAAGGCAGGCCAACAACCTGGGGACATACAGCATGGAATAAGGAATCTGAAGAGCACCTGGTGCACATGGTGGGGAAGTTATTCGTTCATGTTGGAGCACATCCCAGAGAAAGCATTCATGGACACACCCCTCTGGGAACAAAGGAACTGGCTGGTGCCATTTCCCTCCTCCTATCATTTAACATAAACATGGGGCAACCTGCAAGAACCACCACAGTGCCAGCACTTGCCACTAACTTGCTTACACCAAGGCTCCTCCCACTCCAGCAGAACCGCCATTCCCAGTCACACTTGCCTCAGTCCCAGTACAGTGGGTCACTCCCCAAGAAGACCAACTCAAACCCCTGCAAACATTGTGTCTTCTGATGTAGATTTGTGGAGTCTTAGTTCTAATGGCAGTGGGGACAGGTCTCATTTCACAGAGAAGAGCACACTTACTTAAAACATACCATATTCAGTCCATGGACAAAACACTGGCCAAAATAGGCAAAGATACTCTCTACAGATGACTGGCATGAAAGATAAAGCAGCCAGGACAAAACAGCAGAGCACAAGCTGTACATATTGGAGACACTCCCAGAAATGCTAGGCCCTAGGGAACAGTAAACATTACACATCAGGTAACTACAGGACCTCTTCTTCATAAGACGATAACCCTCAAGAACAGAAAATGTAGCTGACTTTCCTAATACACAGAAACAGGCACAGAGACTTAAAGAAAATGAGAGTACAGAGAAATTTATCCCAAATGATGAACAGGACAAGTCAGAGATCTAAGTGAAACAGATATAAGTAACATGCCCAAAAGAGAATTTAAAGTAATGATCACAAGGATATTCACTGGACTTGAGAAAAGAGTGGAAGATATCAGTGAGACACTTAACACAGAGATAATGAATAACATAGCCGAGATAAAAGCCTTAACAAACAAAATGAGAAATACACTTGATGGAATGAATAACAGTCTGGAAGAAGCAGAGGAATTAATTAATGACCTAGAAGACAGTGTAATGGAAAGTAATCAAGCTGAACAAAAGAGAGAAAGAAGAATTATGCAACACAATAGACAGAGAACTCAGTGACTCCACTTATGTAATAACAATGTATTAAAGGGATCCCAGAAGGAGAGAAAAGGGAGTAGAAAATACATTTGAAGAAATAATAGCTGAAAACTTCCCTAATCTGGGGAAGGACACAAATATCCAGATCCAGGAGGCAGAGACTACCCCCATCAAAATCAACAAAACCACATAAATACCAAAACATATTGTACTTAAATTGGCAAAATACAGTGATAAAGAAAGAAAATTAAAAGCCACAAGACAAAAGAAGGAACTCAGAAGGGAAAACCCAAAAGACTTACAGGGGATTTTACAGAAGACATTTTCCAAGCCGGAAGAAAGTGGCATGATATATTCAAAGAGTTGAATGGGAAAAATCTGCAGGCAAACATACTCTATCCAGAAAGGCTATCACTCAGAACAGAAGGAAAGATAAAGAGTTTCCCAGATAAACAAAAACTAAAGGAGTTTGTGACCCCAAACAAGCCCTGCAAGAAATATTAAAGGGGATTCTTTCAATGGAAAGACCAAAAGTAGTAATACAAAGGAAAGAAACACAGAAGGAGTAAAGAAGACTTCTCTGTAAAAAATCAGTCAAGAAACCCACAAAATAAAAGGATGTAAAATATGACAATATTTACCTAAAACGTGGGAAGGAGAGTAGTAAAGAATATGTTCAAACTTAAGTGACCATCAACTTCATATTGACTGCTATATGCAGCTAATGTTTTCTATAAAGCTAGTGGCAAACCATATATGGAAAACCACTAATAAATATGCAAAGAATAAAGGCAAAGAAATCCAAATATATCACTAAAGAAAATCAGCAAAGCATGAAAGAGAAAGACAAAAAAGGATTAGAGAAAATCATCAAAAACAACCACAAAACAAATAATAAAATGACAATAAATACATATCTATCAATAGTTACCTTGAATGCAAATGGACTAAATGCTCCAATGAAAAGACATAGGATGTCAGAATAGATTAAAAAAATAAGACCCATTTGTATGCTGGCTATAAGAGGCATATTTTAGACCTAAAGACACCTGCAAATTGAATGTGAGGGAATAAAGATTCATCTATCATGCAAATCATTGCCAAAAGAAAGTCAGAGTAGAATTACCTACACAGAAAAAAATAGATGTTAAAAATAAAACAACTAGAGAGGGGCGGAGCAAGATGGCGGAGGAGTAGGAGACCTGGATTTCGTCTCCTCTCAGGAATTCAGCTGGATAGGGATCAAACCATTCTGAACACCTACAAACTCAACAGGAGATCGAAGAAAGGAATAGCAACAACTCTCTG
>NC_138385.1:53069604-53085449 GCF_054177405.1 Leptonychotes weddellii
TGAGTTGTTTTTCCCTGGCCTCCTCTTTTCCCTTTTTATCTATTAAATTGTTTTCCAGGTCGCTTATTCTCTCTTCTGTCTCATTTACCCTAGCTGTTAGATTATCTAGATTGGATTGGATCTCATTGATAGCATTTTTAAGTTCTGCCAATTCAGTTTTCATTTCTGCCCTTAGAGACTCTATGTTGCCATTAATTGATTTCTCTCTTCTAGCCATTGTCTTCACAATTGCTAGCCTGAATTCCATCTGACATCTTGGTTATATCTGCATCCATTTGTAAATCTGTAGCATAAGTCATAATCTCTGAGTCTTTCCTATTTTGGGGGTTCCTCCTCCTACTCATTCTGTTGATGGGTGTTTGAGGGAATGTATAGAGTGCAAATTATTGACCAGAACCCATGCAAGATGCACCTGTTTTCTTGGGACTTTAGGGTTGCTGGCCTCTTGCTTTCCCAGCCTGTCTTCTGGGGGAGGGGCCTGCTGCGCTGTTACTCAGGCAACCCTGTTTGGGTGGAGTTGCCCTGCTTCCCTGTGGCAGGGGATGGGCTCAGCGGGAATCAGGTTTTGGAGCTTCTGTTCTCTGGCAGCTTTCCACGTCTTTTCCGCAAGTCAGAGCAGGAAAGACCGTTTCCAACCCTCTGCCTCAGAGCAGAGAGACTGCAGTCTGTTCTTTAGTGAGCTCTCCAGGCCACACTGTCTCCGTTTCTGTCCATGCTGCTATAAACTGCAGCATCCTGGGTTGTGCACCCCTCTGCATTGCCCCCAGTCCTGCCTCCAGGTCGGGGCATGTCCCTGCCCTTTGTGCTTCTAAAACCGCCAGCTGCTCCCAGTTCACACCCACAACCCTGCCGCTCCGGATTTCCACCCCGGGGGCTGCCTTAAAATTCCTTCCCCGCCACTACCAGTCTGTGAGTCTGTGCTCTGTCGCTCACTGACAGTGTAGGATCCCCATGGCCAGGCACCCTCCTGCTGCCATTTATCCTCTGATATCTGCCTGGGGAATCAGGGCTCCCTGCTTTGTACCTCCAAACCAACCACCTGTGATATTCTGCTTGTAGAGATCCAGATCTTCTTATATATCAGGCTTGCTTCGTAGGTGCTCAGAGTAGTCTGGTAGATATCCAGCTCAATTCCGGGGACCAGTTGAAATAGCATCCCCTACTCCTCTGCCATTTTTCCTTCCTCTGGGGCATTTCCGCTAGGGAAAGACCACCTGAGAAAAGTGCAACGGGCTCCTCCCCCAGAAGACCAGGGAAAAAACTCACTTGCACCAGTTTACTGATCATACAGTGCTGCAAAGCTTCAGCTCTAGGGGAAAACAGGATCTAGCTTCCTTTTTCCTTTTATTTTTTGTATTTCTTTATTATTACTTTTCATTTGTTTTCTTATTTTTTCAATTCCTTCATTTTTTAAAATTTTTGTTTATATATAAACTTTATATATTTTAATATTTGTTTTTTTACTTTCAATTTATTTATTTATTTTTATTTTGGGGAAGGGGGAATCTAGATTCTATTAACGAGCAGAACAAAACACAATCAAGATCTAGTGTGTTTGTTTTTTTTGTTTTGTTTCTTTTTCTTTTCTTCTTTTCTTTTCTGGACAAAAAGAAAAGATGGAGAAATGCACCCAGAAAGAAAGAACAGGAAGTAGAACTCATGGCCAGGGATTTAATCAATACAGATATAATTAAGATATCTGAACTAGAATTTAAAACAACGATTATAAGGAACCAGCTGGCCTTTACTAAAGCATACAAGACCACAGAAAATCTCTGACTGCACAAATAATAAAAACTAAAATCTAGTCAGACTGAAATAAAATATGCTATAACTGAGACACAGTCCCAAGTGGAACACATAAAAATGAAGATGGATGAAACAGAAGAGCGAATCAGTGATATAGAAGATAAAATGGAATATAACGAAGCAAAAAAAAGGGGGGGAGAGAAAGGTATGAACCATGAAGGTAGACTTAGGGAACTCATTGACTTATTAAAATGTAATAACATTCACTTCATTGGAGTCCCAAAAGAGGAAGAGAGCGAAAAAGGGGCAGAAGGTTTATTTGAACAAATTATAACTGAAAACTTCCTTAATCTGGGGAAGGACACAGACATTAAAATCCAAGAAGCACAGAGAAATCCTATTAAATGCAACAAAAGCCAAACATAGCCAAGAAATATTATAGCCAAATTCACAAAATACTTAGACAAGGAAAGAATCCTGAAAGCAGCAAGTGGGAAAAAAGTCCTTAACCTACAAGAGAAGACAGATTATGTTTGCAGTAGATCTGTCCACAATAACGTGGCAGACCAGAAAAGAATGGCAGAAAATATTCAATGTACTGAATGGGAAAAAAATATGCAGCCAAGAATTCTTTACCAGTAAGGCTGTCATTCAGAATATAAGGAGAGAGAAAGAATTCCTAGACAAACAAAAACTAAAGGAGTTCCTGACCATTAAACAAGCCCTGGATGAAATTTTAAGGGGGACTCTTTGGAGAAAAAAAAGACGAAAAGCAACAAAGACTAGAAAGGACCAAAGAACACCACCAGAAACACCAAATTTATAGGTAACACAATGGCACTAAATTCATATTTTTCAATAATCACTCTGAATGTAAATGGAATAAAAGCTCCAGTCAAAAGACATAGAGTACACAAGAGACTCATTTTAGACCTAAAGAAACCTACAGATTGAAAGCGAGGGAATGGAGAAACAACTATCATGCTAATGAACATCAAAAAAAAGAAGAAAAGCCAGAGTAAGAATACTTCTATCAGACAAACTAGATTTTAAAAACATAGAAAGACTGTGACAAAAGATGAAGAGCATTATATCATAATTAAAGAGTCTATCTATCAGGAATATCTAACAATTATAAATACTTATGTCCCCAACTTGGGAGCACCCAAACATATAAATCAATTAATAATAACCATAAATAAACTCATTGACAATAATACAATAATAGTAGGGGACTTTAACACCCCATCTACAAAAATGGACATATCATCTAAGGAGAAAACCAACCAGGACACAATGGCTTTGAATGACACTCTGGACCAGATGGACTTAACAGATATATTCAGAGCATTTCATCCTAAAGCAGAAGAATACACATTCTTTATGAGTACACATGGAACATTCTCCAGAATAGATCACACACTGGGTCACAAATCAGCCCTCAACAAGTAGGAAAAGATGGAGATCATACCAAGCATACTTTCAGACCACAACATTATGAAACTTGAAGTCAATCACAGAAAAAATTTGGAAAGACCACAAATACATGGAGGTTAAAGAATATCCTACTACAGAATGAATGGGTTAAATAGTAAGTTATGGAAGAAATAAAAAAAAAATACATGGAAGCAAATGAAAATAAAAACATGACAGTCCAAAATGTTTCGGATGCAGAAAAGGCAGTCCTAAGAGAGAAGTATATTGCAATTGCCCTACATCAAGAAGGAAGAAAAGTCTTTGAACACATAACCCAACCTTGTGCTTAAAGGAGCTAGTTAAACAGTAAATGAAGCCTAAAGACAGCACCAGAAGGGAAATAATAAAGATTAAA
Source organism: Leptonychotes weddellii (assembly GCF_054177405.1). Taxonomy (NCBI): domain Eukaryota; kingdom Metazoa; phylum Chordata; class Mammalia; order Carnivora; family Phocidae; genus Leptonychotes; species Leptonychotes weddellii. The sequence continues at coordinate 53,073,185 of NC_138385.1, forward strand.
GAAGAAATAAACAATATAGAAACAAACAGAAAAATCATAGAACAGATTAATGAAACTAAGAGCTGTTTATTTGAAAGAATTAATAAAATTGATGAACCCTTAAACAGACTTATCAAAAAGAAAAGATAAAGGACCCAAATATATAAAATCATGAATGAAAGAGGAGAGATCACAACCAACCCTGAAGAAATACAAACAATTATAAAAGAACACCATGAAAAATTATATGCCAACAAATTGAGCAATCTGGAAGAAATGGAAAAATTCCTAGAAACCTACAAACTACCAAAACTGAAACAGGTAGAAATAGAAAATTTGGACAGACACATAGCCAGCAGAGAAATTGAGTTAGTAATAAAAAATCACCCAACAAACAAAAGTTCAGGGCCCAATGGATTCCCAGGAGAATTCCGCCAGCCATTTAAGAGGAGTCAATACCTATTCTCCTCAAACTGTTCCAAAAAATAGAAATGGAAGAAAATGTCCAAACTCCTTCTATGAGGCCAGCATGACCTTGATTCCACAACCAGTCAAAGACCCCACTAAAAAGAATTACAGGCTAATATCCCTCATGAACATGGATGTAAAAATTCTCAACAAGATATTAGCAAATTGAATCCAACATACATTAAAAGAATTATTCACCATGATCAAGTGGGATTTATTCCTTGGCTGCAGGGATGGTTCAATATCTGCAAATCAGGCAATGTGATACACCACATTAATAAAAGAAAGGATACGAACTATATGATCCTTTCAATAGATTCAGAAAAAGCATTTGACAAAATACAGCATTCATTCTTGATAAAAACCCTCAACAAAGTAAAAATAGAGGGAACATACCTCAACATCATAAAGGCCATATAAGAAAGACTGCAGCTAATATCATCCTCAAAGGGAAATACTGAGATCCTTTTTCCTACAGTGAAGAACAAGACAAGGATGTACACTCTCACCATTACTATTTAACATAGTATTGGAAGACTTAGCCTTGGCAATCAGACAACAAAAAGAAATAAAAAGCAATCAAATTGGCAAGGAAGAAGTCAAACTTCTGCTATTTGCAGATGACATAATATTCTATGTAGAAAATCTGAAAAACTCCACCAAAAAATTGCTAAAACTAATACATGAATTCAGCAAAGTTGCAGGATATAAAAATCAATGTGCAGAAATCTGTTGCATTTCTAAACACCAGTAATCAAGCAGCAGAAAGAGAAATCAAGGAATCAATCTCATTTGCAATTTCACCAAGAACAATAGGATACCTAGGAATAAACCTAACAAAAGATGTAAAAGACCTATACTCTAAAAACTATAAAACACTTATTCAATAAATTGAAGATGACACAAAGCCATGGCAAAGCATTCCTTGCTCATGGATTGGAAGAACAAACATTGCTAAAATGTCTATACTACCCAAAGCAATCTACACATTTAATGCAATCCCTATCAAACTACCACCAGCATTTTTCACAGAGCTAGAACAAACAATCCTCAAATTTGTATGGAACCAAAGAAGACCCCTAAGAGCCAAAGCAATTCTGAAAAAGAAAAACAAAACCAAAGGCATCAGGATTCTGGATTTTAAGCTATATTACAAAGCTGTAGTTATCAAGACTGTATGGTCCTGGCACAAAAACAGATACATAAATCAATGGAACAGATTAAAAAACCCAGAAATGGGCCCACAACTATATGGCCAACTAAACTTTGACAAAGCAGGAAAGAATATCCAATGGGAAAAAGAGTCTCTTCAAAGAATGGTGTTGGGAAAACTGGACAGCAACATGCAGAAGAATGAAAGTGGACCACTTTCTTACACCATAGACAAAAATAAATTTGAAATGGAGGAAAGATCTAAATGTGAGACAGGACACCATTAGAATTCTAGAGAAGACAGGAGGAAACCTTTTTGACCTGGGCCATAGCAATTTCTTTTTTTTTTTTTTTTAAAGATTTTATTTATTTATTTGACAGAAAGAGACACAGTGAGAGAGGAGCACAGGCAGGGGGAGTGGAGGGGGGAGAGGCAGGCTTCCCGCCGAGTGGGGAGCCTGATGCGGGGCTCCATCCCAGGACCCTGGGACCATGACCTGAGCCGAAGGCAGACGCTTAACGACTGAGCTACCCAGGCGCCCCAGCAATTTCTTATTAGACGTGACACCAAAGGCAAGGGAAACAAAACCAAAAATAAAACTATTGGGACTTCATCAAGATACAAAACTTATGCCCAGTGAAGGAAACAATAAACAAAACTAAAAGGCATCCTACGGAATGGGAAAAGATATTTACCAATAACATAACTGATAAAGGATTAGTATTCAAAATCTATAAAGAACTTATCAAACTCAACACCCAAAAAGCATATAATCTGGTTAAGAAATGAGCAGAAGACATGAATAGACACTTTTACAAAGAAAACATCCAGAGGGCTTATAGACACATGAAAAGATGCTCAACATCACTCATCATCAGTGAAATACAAATCAAAACCATGATGGGATACCACCTCACCCCTGTCAGAATTGCTAAAATTAACAAAACAAGAAACAACAGATGTTCGAGAGGATGTGGAGAAAGGGGAATCCCCTTGCACTGTTGGTGGGAATGCAAACTGGTGCAGCCATTCTGGAGAACAGTTTGGAGGTTCTGTGAATGTTAAAAATAGAACTACCCTATGATCCAGCAATTGCACTGCTAGGTATTTACCCAAAGGGTACAAAAATACAGATTTGAAGGGGTATATGCTTCCCAATATTTATAGCAGCATTATCAACAATACCCAAACTTTGGAGAGAGCCCAAATGTCCATTTAGTGATGAATGGATAAAGAAGAGGTGATTATGTATTCTATTATATAATAGAATATTACTCTGCCATCAAAAAAATTGAAATCTTGCCACTTGCAATGATGTGGATGGAGCTAGAGTGTATTATGCTAAGTGACATAAGTCAGTCAGAGAAAGACAAATACCATATGACTTCACTCATATGTAGAATTTAAGGCAGAAAACAGGTGAACATAAGGAAATGGGGAAAAGAAAAAAAGCAGAGAGGGAAACAAGTGATAAGAAATTATTAATGACAGAGAACAGAGGATTGATGGAGGGAGGTGGGTAGCAAATGGGTAGATGGGTAATGGGTATTAAAGGGAGCACGTTTTGTGATGAGCACTGGATGTCTTATTTAAGTGAAGAGTCACTGAATTCTACTCCAGAAGCCAATATTGCAATGTATGTTAACTAAGTAAAATTTAAATAAACAAAGAAAGAAAAAAAAAACACTTTGTAACTGGAAGAGGGGTTCATTTTCTTCAACCCCAGAGGCTTGTTTTGGAGACAGGTATTAACACAGGGCAACTTCTTGAGATTCCCTGTGAGGAACTGTAGCCCTGAAAATGAAAATGGTTAGTATCACAAAATGTGAATTTAAAGAAATGTATTTCAGAGAATTTTCATAATAAGAGATTTTCTTCAACTAAATAACTGAGTGGTAGGGTATACATGTTGTGAATTAACATGAATTATGAGGTTTCTGCAAATTGATGGTGGTTTGTTTGGTTTCTATAGAGTCAAAGCCATGAAAAATTGGCAAGAGTACAAGGAATGAAGCAAAAGGTATATCTTGAATCAGTTTCTTATTTCAGATTCCTTGCTTTGGGACTTACTTTCTGTCATTAGGACTGATCATTGGAAAAATGGTGGAATAGGTAAAGACTGTATTTGTGCCCCATTTTCCTTTGCTGACCTTTTTGTCCAGCTTTCTCTCCAAAGATACGGTCCTTTTTCAGACCTTCTGGGTTCCTGTTGTCAAAATGGAATGTGATCTGAGTGGTAAATCCTTACTACTATAACAGGTACTTTTTTTTTTAGTGAGCATTGCAAACACAAAAGAATAGATTCCAAATGTCTGGAATTTCAAACATTGACAGCAAGCAAAAGATTCCCCAAATCAGTAATTGTCAAGCTTTTTGGTCTCAGATCCCTTTGCACTCTTAAAAATTATTTAGGATTCCAAAGACCTTTTTATTTATACAGACTGTATATATCAAAATTCACCATATTAGATATTAAAAACTGTGTTTTAAAAACATCCATTTATTAATACATTTACAAATAATAAATTCATTATGTGTTAATATAATAGCATATACTTATGAGATATAAGTAATTTATCAAAAAAACAATAAGAAGAGTGACATTGTTTTACATTTTTTCAAACCTTTTTAATATCTGGCTTAATAGAAGACAGCTGGATTCTCGTATCTGTTTTTTTCATTCAATCTCTTGTGACATATTATTTTAGTTGCAATATGGGAGAAAAAAATTGGCCTCATATGGGCATATAGATGAGAAAGAGAGGAACATTTTAATAACATTTTCACTTAAGTGTACATATTTTTCATTGATACAACACTACACTAGGCAAGTAGTAGCTTTCTACAGGATAATTGCAATTTGGATTCTTTGCTTGGATGAAAGCGTATCAAGGAACTTTTCCTATTCCATTTCACTAAAATTCAGTGATCTATCATGTACTTAGAATGGATCTTTTAGCCATGCAGTATTTGTAACAATATGCATTGGTATTTTGGAAAATATTGGTTCACCGAGTTATATAACTGTTAATATGATTCACTATGCATAATAAAAAATGCATCACATTTATTACTAATAGGAAGTCTTCAAGCACACAGAGACAGGTGCAAGTTGTCCAAAGTTTTAATTTTTGCTTAAAAATTCAAATTCTAACATTGGCAACAAATAATTGTCAGTGGTTTTTCCTTGAAGTGATAGTTTCACCTTGTTAATTTCCAAGAAATGTCTACCAAATACCTAAATTTGAATGGCCATAATTTTCTTTCAGTCATTCTTTCAAGTAAAAATGGTGTTCCATGAAAAAAGTGTCTAGTTCAATGCAAAGCTTAAATAGTTTTACAAGTCCTTTTCTTTGAGACAACCATTATACTTCAGTGTGCAGCAGAAGTACTATATATATTTCTCATTTTTTTCACACAAAACATTAAAAATATGTGTACTCGAGGGTCAAGATTTAATAAAATTTTTATTTGTTTACTACAGTAGTCCCCCCTTATCTGTGGTTTTGCTTCCCATGGTTTCAGATATCTGCTGTTAACTGTCATCTGGAAGCAGATGACCCTCTTTCTAATATATTATCAAAAGGTCAAAAGCTATATCACAATTCCTATGTCATTTACCTCACTTCATCTTATCATGTAAGCATTTTATCATCTCATGTCATCATAAGAAGGGTGAGTACAGCACAATACGATATTCTGAGAGAGAGAGATCATATTTACATAGTTTTATTACAGTAATTATTATAATTGTTTTATTTTATTATTAGTTATTATTATAAATTTTTTTCTTGCTTAATTTATAAATTAAACTTTATTACACATATATATGTACAGAAAAAAATAGCAATATATATGGTTTAGTACTATGCATGATTTCAGATGACCACCGGGGATCTTGAAACATATCCTCCATGGATAAGGGATGACTACTTTGCTTCATCAGAGACATTCTTTTTTTTAAGATTTATTTTTATTTATTTGAGAGAAAGAGTAAGAGGAGGGGCAGAGAGAGACTGTTCAAGCAGACTCTCCAATGAATGTGGAGCCCGACTCCGGGCTGGATCTCATGACCCTGAGATCATGACCTGAGTAGAAACCAGGAGTTGGACACTCAACCAACTGAGCCACCCTGGTGCCCCCATCAAAGACATTCTTAAATGAAACTGCTTTTTGGCTCATAAACGTATGACCATAAAGAATACTAGTATACTTTGATACAATTGCCTCAATTTGTATTAAGGCACCAGAAGTTTTACCCTCCATGGCTTTTGTACCATCAATGCAAATATCAATACAGTGTAAAAGGTAAATGATATCTTAATATTGCTTTTAAGTAGTTTTGACCTTGAGGGCTTACTAAGTGTCTCAGGGCCTCCAGGGATCTGCAGACCACACATCGAGACCCCTTGTTTCAAACCATGTTTCATAAGGGAGCGTTTAAAAATTCAATCAAAATGTTGCTCAAATACCTACAGACACAGTTATATAATATTTCATGCTGAGAATCAACTTATAACATACTATGTCATATTATTCTAACATTAACTTGAAAGTGACAAGTTTTCTGTAGAGCTATTTGGGCTGTTTTCAAATGTACTTTCAGTATTCTTTTACCTTTGCCCTCTGTCATTATTTTCCCCTTATTCATTTTAATTCAGATTAGTTCCAAATTAGCTAAAATCAATTGAGCATTTACTAATTGCAAGACCCTGTGCTAGGTTATGCTTGGGTAGATTAAGTGATCAATAAGTCCTTGCTCTGGAGGAATTTAAAATTTAATTTGGAAAGTTAGGAGTATCCATACAGTATCCAACTTGCAATGGTTCAACAAACAATTTTTTACTTTATGGTCGTGCAAAAATAATATGCATTTAGTAGAAATTGTATTTTGAATTTTGATCTTTTCCTGGGCTACCAATATGTGGCATGATACTCTCTTATAATCCTGGCCAGCAGCAGTGGGTTGCATCTTGCAGTCAGCCACATGATCACAGGGTATACAATTGATACACTTACAACTGTTCTGTACCCATACAACCATTCTGTTTTTCACTTCCAGTATAGTATTCAATCAATTATATGATATAGTCAATATTTTATTATAAAGTAGGTTTTGTGTTAGGTTATTTTGCCTAACTGTAGGCTAATTTAGGTGTTCTGAACATGTTTAAGGTAGACAAGGCTAAACTATGATGTTCAGCAGTTAGGTGCATTAAATGCATTTTTTACTTAACAATATTTTCAACTTACAGTAAATTTATCAGGGACATAACCCCACTGAAAGTCAAAGAAGATCTGTATACACTTAGTTCTAGAACATAATGCAGACTGAAATCAGAGTTCCCAGTTTCCCTTTTCAGAGGCAACTACTATATTTAGATTCTTATCTATGCTTCTACAGATATCTATGCACATACAAACACATACATATATAACCTTTATTTCTTATTTTTAATACAAGAAAGCAGTAAACCATATACACTGATCTTCACCTTGATCTTTCACTTAGTAAAATATCTTAGATGTAATTGCTTATGAGTAAAAATAGTTATTTTTGATACTTATTAACTATCTAATAATTAATTTAATTTTCCTCTATTCATGATCATTTAGGTGGTTAATAATTTTGGTTTTGCTATTGAAAATGGTCCTGTAAAGAATATATCATTTTCAATGTATGAATGGATAAAACAACATGATAAAGTGGTCTGGGTTTGAATCCCAGTCTTCTTACTTTCTAGCTGTGTGACCTTAGGCAAGTTTCTTAAACTTTTGGATCCTGTTTCTTTCATCTGAAAATGAGCACAAGTTAATGTATATGAAGTGCTTATTTTAGTACCTGACATACAGTAAACATTTGACACATATAAGTAATTATTTTTAACTTTCATGGGATCAGTAAATCCACTGAAATTATCTTTAAAATGTGTACATATATAAAATTTTCTGAGAAGATTTACAATGTTCATCAGATTCTGAAAGAAGTATGTAATCCCCCAAAAAGTGTAGGTACCACTACTGGGAATAATAATAATAATAATAATAATAATAATAATAATAATAGCTATTGGGTCAAATTTTTCAGATTATGCCTTATTATAATACCAGCCTCTTTTGCATAACCCTTATCTCAATCCCTTCAGTGAATAAATGCCTGAAATATATAAAGTGTTTTACATCCATTATTTGTAATCCTCATAACATTCCTGCAAAGTAGAGATTTCCATTTTACTCATGAGAATCCTGAAAAAGAAGTCAGTTAATAGGCCCAAGGTTAAATGACTGGGAAAGCCAGTATTTGGACTCAAGTGTAGTTTGGCTCTAAAGTTCTCTCAATTATATATTGCTAATCTTTTTTCCTCCTAACTTGAATAATCCCATTTTCCCCATGCCGATAACCTTTCCTGTGCTCATTTCCCAAATCAAATACTTAAAATCTGACTTCTACTTTTTCTCCTTTACTAAAATTGGCTTATGAAAAGTTACCAAATCCATCATAATCACCAACTCTGATGGCTCTTTATTTACTATTTCTTGTTCTTGGACTTTGATATTTAAAATAGTTAACCAGTATGAAGACACCATGGAAAGAAACTAGGTTTAGTTTCAGATAGACTTAGGTTCAAATCTATGTTTTGCCACTTATTGGCCAGGTTATTTTAGATGAGTTAAATGACTTACCTGAGCTTCAGTGATTTCATCTATAAAATGGACATAATGTATTTACTTCTTAGGCTGATTTTGATAATTTGAGGTTATTGCTTATTAAAAGTTTTAACACAATAACCTTACAATAAATGCTAGTTGTCTTTCTCCACATTCCATAAAATGCTGTCTTTGGTTTGTTAATACTGCAGTATCCTGGCTGCCCTACCTCTCTAGTTGCTCTTTTTAAATTATTATAATTATTGCTGGTTCCTCTTTCTTCTCCAGGCCTTAAATCTCAGTGTTCCAAAACATACAATCTGTAGGCCTCTTTTCTTCTCTTTACTCTTCCTTGGTAATCTCACCAAAAATTAAAATCCATACTCTTATAAGTAGAAATAAAGCCCCAGGTACAGATTTGCCAACTGTCTACAATATATTTCCACCATAGGTTCAATACATCCCAAATCTCAGTGAATATGCTACCCTTAACCAGTCTACTCTGACTGATGTGATATCCTCCAAATTTTCTAGGGTAAAATCTAAGGAACCCTATTGATAAAAAAGACTATATGTATGCCTAACACTGTACCTTCTGAGGAGAACTTCTACTTCACATTGTAATGGAAATAGAATTCACTGAACTAACCTAATCAACTCACTAACAAATAAGCAAACAGACAACAAAACATAAGGGAAAGTTTTCAGCATCCAGAGTTGCTGCAACATACTATCTAAATTGTTCAGTTGTAAGCCACTACAAAAAAATAATAATAATAAGATGCATGCAAAGAATCAGAAGACTGTGTCCCATAGATAGGAAAAAGAGCAGGCAATACAGAAATTTCCTTTGAGGAAGGCAAGATGTTGGACTTCTCAGACAAAGGCTTCAAAACAGCTATTATAAATATATTCAAACAACTAAAGGAATCTATGTTGAGGTAATTAAAGGAAAGGGTGATGACAATGACTTATAAGATAGAAGATATCAATAAACTATTGAAATTATATTTAAAAATGGAAATTCTGGAGATTAAAAATGCAATAAACAAAAAGAAAAATCACTAGAGGGACCCAAAAGTAGGTTTAAACTGGCAGAAAAAAAAATGAAAAGTAAAACTAAAGGAAGACTGATAAAAAGATTATACATTTGAAGAACAAAGATGATAAATTAATAAGCCTCAGAAAATCTGGGATATTATTAAGTGCATAACACAAAATGAGATTACTGGAAACAAAGAAGAAAGAAATGATTTAAAAAATATTTAAATAAATAATGGCTGAAAGTGTCCTAAACTTGATAAAGAACATTAATCTACACATTTAAGAAGGTCAATGAACTCTAACTGCAATATAAAATGGTGGAATAAAGACTCCTGAAAGTGCTCTCCTTGATAAAAGCAACAAGAACACTGGAAAAAAAATTGTCAAAATCAACTTTTTCAGTACTCTTGAAATCGACTAAAGGCTTTCAACAATCCAAGGAATGTTTATTAGAGAAAAATGGTTGAATATTGGAAAGAATAGTGAGCTTTATGATGTTTAACTTGCTCCATTCCCATAACCCTCTCCTAAGATCTGCAGTAGCCTTGAAAGCCAATAGTCTGGAAACAAAGTTGAAAACCAGCTCCCTGACAGCCACTGGAGAGATGTGAATTAGGTTCAAAGTCTTCCAAAACCATATTCCCAGATTAATTGTCATTATTGGAGCTATCTGGATATTTCCCGGAAAATGACACTAACAGGGCTTATATGACTGACTCATATCATGCAGTGCAAATAGAATTTTACCTGGGACATTTTTTTCAGAAACATTGGTATTAATTGTATAAGATTGCAGGTTCCTGGAGTGGTAAATAACAATTGGGACAGACAATAGCCAAATCAAAATGTTTAGAAGGATGAACGATGGAATAGTAATTTCAAAAGGAGTTTTGAAAACCTTTATTACATTCCTAGATATATAGGGCTATATGCATGCCAAGAATTGTGCACGTGTTCAAGAGAGAACTGAGAAGACCATAAGCCCCCACCTATGGCCAAACATAAGACTCTGAACAAGGAAAGCTAAGGCAGATTTGAAACTATCTGGATGAGTGTTGCCACAACAAGCACACAGATACACTTAACAAAAACTGAGAGGCCTATTGGTTCCAGGCAATTTCTTTTCAATCATCACATGATCACTAGGCTAACTGAACACAGACATCAGTGACCATACACAACATATAATTTACAGAATTCACATTAAAATGCACATAATTAGTTTAGAAAACTAAAACAAAAACAATAAATAGCAACAACAAACTCAAGGGAAGGAAATAATCTAATTTCTACATTAGCCACATATTATTATTGTAAATATTCAGTTTACAACACAAAATATTAGAAGTGTAAATAATCAAGAAAACATGGCACATGTACAGAAAAAAATAAAGCAATAAAAGAAACTGTGCCTGAGGAATCCCAGAGAGTAGAATACTAAAATAAAAGTTTAAATCAGCTATTATAAATATGTTCAAAGACTTAGAAGAAAATATATCTAAAAAACTGAAAAGGAGGGAGGAGGAAGAAGGCAGAGGAGTAGGACACCTGAATTTCAACTGGTCCCAGGAATTCAGCTAGATAGTTACCAAACCATTCAGAACACCTACAAACTCAACAGGAGATTGAAGAAAAGATTACCAGCAACTATCTAAACAGAAAAGTGACCACTTTCTGGAAGGTCTCTTCTGATTTGCTTAGTGTATATTTTTCTGGGGTCGTTATTACCCTTTTAGCATTTTGTTCTCTCATTCATCTATTCTTTTCTGGACAAAATGACAAAACGGAAAAACTCACCTCAAAACAAAACAAAACAAAACAAAACAAAACAAAACAAAAAAAACAAGAGGCAGCACCAACTGCCAGGGACCTAATTAATACTGACTTTGGTAAGATGTCAGAACTAGAGTTCAGAATGATGATTATAAAGATACTAGCTGGACATGAAAAAAGTATAGAAGATACTAGAGAATCCCTTTCTGGAGAAATAAAGGAACTAAAATCTAACCAAGTCGAAATCAAAAAGGCTATTAATGAGGTGCAATCAAAAATGGAGGCTCTAACTGCAAGGATAAATGAGGCAGAAGAGAGAATTAGTGATCTAGAAGACCAAATAATGGAGAAAAAAGAAGCTGAGAAAAGAAGAGATAAACAACTACTGGATCAGAAGTAACATAGATCAGAAAGGAACAGAGACAATATACAGTAACAGTCACCTTACAGGCAATACAATGGCACTAAATTCATATCTTTCAGTAGTTATCCTGAATGTAAATGGGCTAAATGCCGCAATCAAAAGGCACAGGGTATCAGATTGGATAAAAAAAACAAGACCCATCGATATGCTGTCTGCAAGAGACTCAGTTCAGATGCAAAGACACCTCCAGATTTAAAGTGAGGGGGTGGAAAACAATTTACTATGCTAAAGGACATCAAAAGAAAGCTATGGTGTCGATCCTTATATCAGACAAACTAGATTTTTTTAAAAAAGAATATAATAAGAACTGAAGAAGGACACTACATCATACTTAAAGGGTCTACCCAACAAAAAGATCTAACCATTGTAAATATCTATGCCCCTAACATGGGAGCAGCCAATTATATAAGCCAATTAATAACAAAAGCAAAGAAACACATGACAACAATACAATAATAGTAGGGGACTTTAACACACCCCTCACTGAAATGGACAGATCATCTAAGCAAAAGATCAACAAAGAAATAAAGACTTTAAATGACACACTGGACCAAATGGACTTCACAGACATATTCAGAACATTCCATCCCAAAGCAACAGAATACACATTCTTCTCTAGTGCCCATGGAACATTCTCCAGAACAGATCACATCCTAGGTCACAAATCAGGTCTCAACCATACCAAAAGATTGAGATCATTCCCTGCATATTTTCGGACCACAATGCTTTGAAACTAGAACTCAATCACAAGAGGAAAGTTGGAAAGAACTCAAATA
>NC_138385.1:53085949-53112033 GCF_054177405.1 Leptonychotes weddellii
AGCAACTCTATGCCAGCAAATTAGATAATCTGGAAGAAATGGATGCATTCCTAGAGACTTATCAACTACCAAAACTGAACCAGGAAGAAATAGAAAACCTGAACAGACCCATAAACACTAAGGAAATTGAAGCAGTAATAAAAAATCTCCCAATAAATAAGAGCCCAGGCCAGATGGCTTCCTAGGGGAATTCTACAAACATGTAAAGAAGAATTAATACCTATTCTTCTGAAACTGTTCCAAAAAATAGAAATGGAAGGAAAACTTCCAAACTCATTTTATGAAGCCAGCATTACCTTGATCCCCAAACCAGACAAAGACCCCATCAAAAAGGAGTACTACAGACCAATATCCTTGATGAACGTGGATGCAAAAATTCTCACCAAACTACCAGCCAATAAGATCCAACAGTACATTAAAGGGATGACCAAGTGGGTTTTATTCCTGGCCTGCAAGGTTGGTTCAACATCTGCAAATCAATCAATGTGATACATCACATTAATAAAAGAAAGAACAAGAACCATAGGATCCTCTCAATTGATGCAGAAAAAGCATTTGACAAGTGCAGCATCCATTCTTGATGATTAAAACTCTTCACAGTGTAGGGATAGATGGTACATACTTCAATATCATAAAAGCCATTTATGAAAAACCCACAGCAAATATCATTCTCAATGGGGAAAAACTGAGAGTTTTCCCCTAAGGTCAGGAACATGACAGGGATGTCCAGTATCACCACTGCTATTCAACATAGTACTAGAAGTCCTAGCCTCAGCAATCAGACAGCAAAAAGAAATAAAAGGCATCCGAATTGGCAAAGAAGAAATCAAACTCTCACTCTTTGCAGATGATATGACACTTTATGTGGAAAACCCAAGACTCTACCCCTAAAACTGCTAGAATTCATACAGTAATTCAGTAAAGTAGCAGGATATAAAATCAATGCACAGAAATCAGTTGCATTTCTATAAAACAATAAGACAGAAGAAAGAGAAATTAGGGAGTTGATCCCATTTACAATTGCACCAAAAACCATCGGATACCTAGGAATAAATCTAACCAAATAGCCAAAGGATCTGTAATCAGAAAACTGTAGAATACTCATGAAAGAAATTGAGGAAGACACAATGAAATGGAAAAACATTCCATGCTCATGGATTGGAAGAACAAATATTGTGAAAATGTCAATGCTACCTAGAACAATCTACATATTTAATGCAGTCCCTATCAAAATACCATCAACTTTCTTCAAAGAAATTGAACAAATAATCCTAAAATTTGTATGGAATCAGAAGATACCCGAATAGCCAGAGGAATGTTGAAAAAGAAAAGCAAGGCTGGTGGCATCACAATTCCGGACTTCAAGCTCTATTACAAAGCTGTCATCATCAAGACAGTATGGTACTGGCACAGAAACAGACACATAGATCAATGGAACAGAATAGAGAGCCCAGAAATGGACCTTCAACTCTATGGTCAACTAATCTTCAACAAAGCAGGAAAGAATGTCCAATGGAAAAAAGACAGTCTCTTCAACAAATGGTGTTGGGAAAATTGGATGGCCACATGCAGAAGAATGAAACTGGACCATTTCCTTACAGCACACACAAAAATAGACTCAAAATGGATAAAAGACTTAAATGTGAGGCAGGAGTCCATCAAAATCCTAGAGGAGAATACAGGCAGCAACCTCTTCGACCTCAGCTGGAGCAACTTCTTTCTAGAAACATCGCCAAAGGCAAGGGAAGCAAGGGAAGCAAATTCAAATCTAAACCACATTGAGATACCACCTTACACCAGTTAGAATGTCAAAAATTGACAGGGCAAGAAACAACAAATGTTGGAGAGGTTGTGCAGAAAGGGGAACCCTCTTGCACTGTTGGTGGGAATGCAAGTTGGTACAGCCACTTTGGAAAACAATGTGGAGGTGCCTCAAAAAATTAAGTATAAATCTACCCTATGACCCAGCAATTACACTCTTGGATATTTACCCCAAAGACACAGATGTAGTGAAAAGAAGGGCCATATGCACCCCAATGTTCATAGCAGCAATGTCCACAATAGCCAAACTGTGGAAAGAGCTGAGATGCCCTTCAACAGATGAATGGATAAAGAAGATGTGGTCCATATATACAATGGAATATGACTCAGCCATCAGAATGGATGAATACCCAAGTTTTACATCCACATGAATGGGACTGGAGGAGATTATGCTAAGTGAAATAAGTCAAGCAGAGAAAGTCAATTATCATATGGTTTCACTTATTTGTGGAACATAAGGAATAGCATGGAAGACATTAGGACAAGGAAGGGAAAAATAAAGGTGGGAAATTGGAGGGAGAGATGAACCATGAGAGACTATGGACTTTGAGAAACAAACTGAGGGTTTTGGAGGGGAGGGGGATAGGGGGATGGGTTAGCCCAGTGATGGGTATTAAGGAGAGCATGTATTGCATGGAGCACTGGGTGGTATACAAAAACAATGAATCGTGGATCACCACATCAAAAATGAATGATGTATTGTATGGTGACTAACATAACATAATAAAATTAAATTAAAAAAAAGAAAGAAAATCTAATAAATAAATAATAAGGAATTGATAAGAAAAAAGTTGGTTGAAAAAAGAAAGAAAAACAATTTAAAAAAAAAAAAGGACAAACTGTTATTAGGTGGGGGACTAGAACAAAGCCATACGCTAGAGATTTAGGGTATATTTTGGTCTGTTAGAAGAAACTGTATCCTAAAATTTTAAAGAAAGAAAAACTTATATATATACAAAAAATAAGTTTAAATACAATGAAAGGATAGAATATGACTGTAAAAATGAAAATTAAAAAAGATTTTTAAAAGGAATTGATAAGATGTTGGTTGAAAAAGGAAAGAATAAGATTTACAAAAACAGAAAAAGAAGAAATAAAGAAAATTTAAAAAATTAACTTTGAAAGACTAAAGAATCATGGGGAAAAAGCCATGAATTCTATGTGCTGTATTCTCCTAGCACTGGAGTATTGCAGTTCTCATTGATTGGTAAACTTGGTCTTGGCTGGATGTTCTTGCTGATCTTCCAGGGGAGGGGCCTGTTGCAGTGATTCTCAAATGTCTTTGCCTGAGGTGGAATTGCACCACCCTTGCCAGGGACCAGGCTAAGTAATCTGCTTGGGTTTGCTCTTGGTAGCTTTTGTTTCCTGAAAGCTTTCCCTACGGCTTTGGAGGATGAGAATGAAAATGGCGGCCTCCCAATCTCTGGCCCCAGAGGAGCCAAGATCTCGGGGCCCCACTCCTCAGTGCGCCCTTAGAGAAAAGTAGTCAATAACTCCTTTCTCCCTGGTCTCCGGTGGCACTCCATGTTCACCCTGCCTGTGACCGAGCATTTCTATTTCTGGCACATGACCCCTTTTGGAGTCTCCAAACCCAGCAGATTCCTTCAGTGCACTCCTGTGCCGCTCTTCTGGAGGGAGGAAGGGGAGTCTCCCAGGATCTGCTGCTTGTTGGGCCCCTGCTTGAAGAGCAGTGGCCCGACTGTGCAGCAGATCATGCTTATGACAACCCTGAGCTAAGAGCCCACTCCTTGGCTCACTATTTGTGGCCAGCTTCCCCACTCTGATACCTGGGAGCTCTGCCACACTCAGTCACCCCTAGTCTTTCTGTGACCCTGTGAGTCCTGAGACTACACTGTCCCAGTGAGGGTTCCACCCCCCACTTAGCCATGGAGGCTCCCTGCTCCCACAGTCTATCCCAAATATTGCCTCGGATTCACTTCTCCGCACATCCTACCTTCCAGAAAGTGGTCGCTTTTCTGTTCATAGAATTGCTGTTATTCTTTTCTTTGATCTCCTGTTGAGTTTGTAGGTGTTCAGGATGGTTTGATAACTATATAACTGAATTCCTGGGATCAGACAAAATTTAGGTCTCCTACTTCTCTGCCATCTTGGTCCTCCTCTCAGTTCTTTATCTCTGTTAAGGGTCTCACTGATATCCTCCACTCTTTTCTCCAGTCTGGTTAGTATCTTAATGATCATTACTTTAAATTCTCTATGAGACATATTACCTATATCCATTTTACTTTGGTCTCCTACTGTGGTTTTATCCTTTTCTTTCATTTGGGAGAGGTTTCTGTCTCTTCACTTTGTCTGACATTCTCTGTCTGTTTCTGTATGTTAGGAAAGTTCAGATTCTTCTCTTGCTCTTAAGGATAATAGCCTTATGAAAGAGGGCTTCTGTAGTGTCCTTCAGTGCAGTGTCCCCTGTTTCCCAGGGCCTGGCACTTCAGGGAGTGTCTCCTGTGTGTTTTGCCTGTGTTCTGCTGTTGAGTCTTGACCTCTTTTTTCCTTCAGTTCAGTTGTCTGCAGAGCCTCTCTTTGCCTATTACGCACAGCATGGTGTGCAATGGTCTGCTTATGAAACAAAACCTGTCCTTCACCACTGCCAGAACTGAGGTCTCACAAAATCAGTGGTTCAAGAGATGTGGTGTTGGTGGGTTTGCACAGGTTTTCTCATGAAGGGGTGTGTAGAATGTGGACTCAGACATTTATGACTGGGAGGGTCTGATCTGCTGAAGCATGGATGACAAGTTTGGTGCAAGCAAGTTAGGTAAGGAATGTTGGCACCATGCTGGGTCCTGTAGTCAGCCTTTGTTTATGCAGGGGGCAGGGGAGGGAGGTGGCACCTGACAGCTCCTTTTTTCCTGGAAAGATATCCCATGATCCCTGTCTCTCCAGGCCATGCTCTGAGATGAGGAAATCACTCACTCTTCCATCTGCCCCTGGTGTTTTTCAAACTGCTGGTTCTATGCTGTATCTGCAAGGGCTATTTGTGGTTCTGTCTCTTCAAGATCAGGGTTTCCACTTCCTAATGGCCCCCATGCTCTCCCAGAGCCAAGCACACTGACTTTTTTTTTTTAAGATTTTATTTATTTGTCAGAGAGGGAGTACAAGCAGGGGGAGCAGAAGGCAGAGGGAGAAGCAGGTTCCCCACTGAGCAGGGAGCCTGATGCAGGACTCTATCTCAGGACCCTGAGATCATGACCTGAGCCGAAGGCAGACGCTTAACCAACTGAGCCACCCAGGCGTCCCACACTGACTTTTTTTTAATTCCAGGATTTAAGCCCTGCTGGTTTTAAGAACTTATGAAATTTGGCCCCCCTCCTTTATAAAGGCAAATATTATGGGGACAGGTCCTCTCCGTTCATGTGCTTCTTGATGTGGAAGTCTGTTTTCTTCACTTCTTTGCACTACTTGCTCCCTCCTCACTGCAGACAGCCACAGTCCACTTCATTGCCCTTCCTACCTTCTTCAATGTGGCCTCTTCCCTGCCTTTAGTTGTGAAGTGTGTTCTGCCTATCTTCAGGTCATTTCCTAGGTTATTACACTGATGTGGGTGTTATCTAGTTGTATCCATGGGATGAGGTGAGCTTAGATTCTTCCTACTCTACCATCTTCCCAGTTGATCTTTCTGTTTTCTTTTTTCTTAGCAACCCACAGGAATCTACAGTATGTTCAGTTCTTTTTAGCACTGTGAGATAAGCAAGACTGGAACTAATTTCTCAGGAAGGTGCCAGATAAGATGGATTGTTGGACACAAAGTACAAGTCTTTCCATCACCTGATAGAAGCTGGGAGAAGACTTTTCCATCTGCTCACTCAGTGCTGAGCCAGGAGGATTGGCTCTGGCAATTGGAAGTCCAATCCTCCTTGGGTTCCCACTGGCCCAAAAGTGGCTAGATTATGCTATATCCCATCAGTCCTCTAGTATACTGGAGTATGAGTCCCATTAGCAGGACAGAAGTCAGTCTCCTTGGTAGTCCCCAGAAATGTCAGGATGTTAGTCATACAGTGCACCTTTTTTTCCTTCAAGGACAGTTGGGAGCTGGAGAGTTTTGGTCCACTTGCTCTGTGTTGAGCCTTGGAGTAGGAACTGCTGTTTCTGTTTTCATTGTTGATAGCTGGCTAGGGTATGCTGTGTCTCTTGCCTGTCAGAACTCTGAGACAAGGTAGACAGAAGTCAAAACTCTGGATAGCCCCTAGAAACGTTGAGACATTAATATGTGATGCACCTCCATCCCTTCCCATGTAAAAACTGGCATCTGAGATTTTTCAACTGTTATTTCTGTGCTTATCTTGGGGGAGTGGCTATGGCAACTGCAAACCTGAATTTCAGTCTTGGTTCTCACTGGCCTCAAGCAGCTAAAGTATGCCATGTCCCATGTTCTGTTAGTGTTCTAAGACAGGCTATACATAAACTAGTCCTCTCTGTGGCCCCTGGAAATACTGGGGCATTGGATATGCAGTGCATCACTTTTCCTCCCCAGGGAGACGCTGGTTGCTGGGGATTTTCAACTGCCAGCTCTATGCTGGGCTGGAACAAGGAGCTATTTCTGTTTTTACCGGCCTTAGGCAACTAGAATATGTCATGCCCCATCAGCCCTCCAAGACAATCTGGACAGATGTCAGTCCCCTGCATAACCCCCAGAAACTTTGGCGTATTGGACATATAGCACATCTCTTTCTTTTCCCAGTGAGGAGTCAGAGAGTATTGTCACAATCATATGGTGCTTTTCTGGGGGTAGGGATTATGGCAAGAAAGTATTTCAAATGTCCCTACTGGCTTTGATGTGTCTGGTTTCACACTTACCCTGGGTGCAGGAGCCTCTTTACTAGTTTCTGAACTTCTCACGGAGGGAATCTGCACCAGAATTGTTTAATTGGTGTGATCATAAGGGAAACAGGGTCCAGGGCTTCTAATTTTGCCATCTTGCTGACCATCCCTGACCAATTTTTAAGAGTAGGTTTCCTAACAGCATAGTCTTTTTTCCCCTTTATTTGTGAATGCATCAATTTCCCTTCAGTTCTGAAAATTTCTGATAGTTTCTCTATATACAGAATTCATCATTGCCAGTTCCTTTATTTCATTAATTGAAAAATGTTGTGCCACATTCTTCTGGCCTCCATGATTTCAAATGAGAATTCTTCTGTCATTTGAATTGTACCCTTACAAATGATGCATCATTTTGCTTTTGCTTTAAAGATTTCTTATATTTGTCTTACTTTTCAGTTTAAGTATGATTTGTCTTGGCATGTATTTCTTTGAGTTAATCCTGTTTTAGGATTTGTGCAACTTCTTGAATCAGCAGGTTTATATCTTTCTCCAAATTTTGGAACACTTCAGCCATTATTTCTTGAAATATCTGTTTAGCCCTACTCTCTGTCTCTCCTTGATTTTTGTAATTTCAAAGATATCAATGTTATATATTTTGTTATTGTCCCATAGATCTTTGAAGTTTTCCTCCCTTTTTGCAGTCTATTTTCTTCTCTATTGTTTTGACTGGGTGAATTCTATTTATCTATTCTCAACTCCATTTATTCTAACCTCTGTCATTTCCTCTCTACTATTGAGCCCATCTAATGGGCTTTTCATTTTTATTTTTTCAGTTCTCTCATTTCCATTTAGTCTTTTATAAGGTACTTATTTCTTTGCATATATATATGTGCATATATATGTATATATATAATTTTTTTTTTTAAATTGTAATTGTTGAAGCATTTTTATGGTGGTTGCTTTAAAATCCTTGTCAGGATGTATTGGCATCTATTTATTGTCTTTTCTCATTTAAGTTGTGATTTATCTGGTTCTTGATTTGACACATAGTTTTTCATTGTAACCTGGAAATTTTGGTTATTATGTTAGATTTGGAGTCTTATTGAAATCTTTTATTTTAGCAAGCACCCACCTGATTTACATTGAGTACACAAGTTTTAGTCTATTTGGGGGGCTGACAATCTTATTCTAAGAGACTATTGTTATGTCAGGACCTCCATTGTTGGTGTTCCTCAGCTTTCTTGTTTTCTCATGGTGGGGGAGAAGAGTCTCAGGCTCATTTGGATAAAGAAGTTCCCCCGTTCTTGCACTTGTCATGGAGGAACCCCCTCACCAACATCACCCTTCTGGGCAGTGACTTTCATTGTGGGAGAGAAGTTTCAGGCCCAGAAGAGAAGGGAGAAATTTTCTTGACCAGTTGTTGTCAGTGGAGCTCCCAACTGATCCCCCCTTGCCAGTGGTGCTGGGATCACCTGGTTTTGTCAATGGGACTGTTGATCCAAAAGAAAGAGCTTGGGCCACATGCTGTTAGGTTGGTTCTAGGGAAACAACAGACGTGGTTGCCTTCTGTTGAGTGAAGGAACTTTTAAAATGCCCTGAAGTTTTATACATCTTCCAGGCCTGGGGTTCCGAGCCAGCTCACCTTCCTTGTTATACCTACTTCAGTTATTTCATGCATTATTTTTACTTTAATAATCTCCCTCTTATGAGGGAGAAATAGGGAGATATGAATCTATGCTATCTAGTCTGGATCAGAAGTTACCATAGTTGTGTTTTTTTTTTAAATATTTTATTTATTCATTTGAGACACAGAGATACAGAGAGAGAGAGAAAGCATAAGCAGGGAGAGAGGCAGAGGGAGAGGGAGAAGCAGGCTCCCCGCTGAGTCAGGAGCCCGATGTGGGGCTCGATCCCAGGACCCCAGGATCATGACCTGAGCCGAAGGCAGACGCTTAACCATCTGAGCCACCCAGGCGCCCCCATAGTTGTGTTTTTGAAAGATTACTCTGGCTGCAGTAAAATTTCCAGATGGAGGCTACAAAGGATGAGCTATATCATTAATTTTCATCCATTATTTTTTTTAAATGGGATATGTTTAATGGAATTGCTCCCACAATCTGTGAATGCTATTCACAAATGAATCTATAGCAATTTTCAGACCTGATAAATGCTTTTTTTTAATAGCCCAAACTACTTGGATAAGAATATAGTTGCCATGCTATCATTTCCTTTACTAGATGGAGTTGTTTGGTATGAGAAAAACATATATCCTATACTTTCACTGTTTTTTTAGCTTTTATAGTCAAGACTATACTATCTTCTGCCTCTCCCTCTACTACCTCTATTACTTAAAATGTGAGAGATCTGACATATATATATAATAAACCAACATCATCATCCCAAACACATCCTTCAGTAGTCTCCATCTTCAGATAATTGCTCTCTGACACCCCACCTCACACCCAAACAATGTATCATATGCTTCAGATACATCAACCTTGTTCTCTGGTTGTAACATACTTCACATCTGTATTAGTCATGTTTCTCCAGAGAAACAATGAATAGGAAAGATATATAGAGACAGATTTATTTATAAGGAGCTGTCTCACATGATTATGGAGGCTGACAAGTCCCAAAATCTAGAGTTGGCAAACTGGAACCCCAGGATAGATGATGTAGTTCCAATTTGAAGGCTGCCAGGCTCAAGGCCAGGAAGAGCTCATGTTTCAGCTCAAGTCCAAAGGCAGCAAAAAACTAATTTCCCAGCTTGAAGGCATTCTGGCAGAAGGAGCTTCCTTTTACTCACAGGATAGACAGTCTTATTGTTGTATTCAGGCCTTCACCTAATTGGATGTGGTCCAATAACATTGGGGAGGGCAATCTTCTTTACTCAATCTACTAATTCAAATGTTAATCTCATCCAGAAATACTCACACAGACACAACCAGAGTAATGTTTAATGAAATGTGGGCATCCCAGATATCACAATATTTTTATTGAGTATATGGTCAAATGTTATTACCTCATTTTTCAAATTTATTGAACACCTAATATGTGCCAAATGCTTTACATATATTATTAAATCTAGTTCATAAACTAAACCAATGAGGTGGGTATTATCATTATTCTCATACTTACAGGAAGTTACTTGTTTACTCTCTACATGCTTACAACACTTAATTGAGGATTTTATCGTATTGTAATTATCTATTTATATAATTGTTCCTTCACTAAAACCAAGGGTTAAGACAAAGTCTAAGTCTTTAATATGTCTTTTGCACAGAATTGTTCAGTAGGTGCTTTAAAATGCTGAATTCCATCTGCCAAATGTCCTTGATTATTTTAACAACAATAGTGATAATAATAGTATTAATAAAACTTAGCATTTAGCATAATGTCCTTAAGATCCATTCATGTTGTCACAAATGGCAAGAATTCCTTCTTGTGGCTGAATATCAAATTTTATGCCTATAAACTTCTTCATCCATTTCTCCATTTATGGACACAAGTTGTTTTTATATCTTGGCTATTGTGAATAATGATGCAATAACTATGTGAAAGCATATTTTTCCTTGATATCGTGTTTTCACTTCCTTTAGATATATATCCAAATGTGGAAAATTTGGATCATATAGTATTTCTATTTTTTAATTTTTTGAGAACCTTCTTACTCTTTTCCATAGTCACTGAGCCAATTTATGTTTCCAGATAGAAAAAGACAAAACCTGTATAATATCACTTACATATGGATATTAAAAGAAACTCATAAAAACAGAGGATATTGCTAGTTACCAGAGGCTGGGGTGTGGGAGGAATTGAGGAAAGATTTTTTAAGGGTCCAAACTGCAAACTAAGAGGTAAATAAGTCCTGGGGAGCTAATACATAGTATAGTAATTATGGTCAATAATATTGTATTATAGACTTCAAAGTTGCTAAGAGACTAGATCTTAATTGTTCCCACCACCAAAAATGAAATGATAATTATGTAACATGATAGAGGTGTTAACTAATGTTATAGTGGTAATCATTGCAATATATAAATATATCAAAATCAATATGTTGTACACCAAAAATTTGCATGATATTATACATCAATTACATTTCAATTAAAAATAGCTGTCATTATTCAATTGCCTATTATGTTTCTCTTTATAATTTTAATCCATTTATTTCAAATAATCGGATATGAAGCAATTTAATCATATAGAAGTTAAAGCTTAGAAAGAAACAAAAATCCTTACTTCATCCTTTTTAATCATACAAGGTACTCTTACCATTTGCCAAATAGGCAACAGTTATCAAAAAGCACTAATATGTATATTCTGAGAACTGAAAGAAGTCAGTATTTGTTGGCTTTTGAATAGAGGATCCAAATAGGTTCTAGAGTTTGAACATGTTATTTGATGTAATTACAACAATCAACACTGAGTCACAAGTACATGAAATTTTCATACGACTGGAACACACACAAAATTTTAACATCAATAATGTATCCATAATGCCACTTGATAGCTACATCAGGCACAACATATGTACAGTGCAGGTACATATGGAAAGAATAGGCGAATTACTTATATTTTTCAAAAATTTTAAGAATTTTCCAGAAAAAGATGACTTTAGTCCTTTGTGAAGATAGGATTTATTGCTGTTAATAATTTCAAGTTAAAGTCAGGTGTGCAAAGATATTACACAGAATATCTAATCAAGTCTAACTTTGGTGATGATTAAATACCTTACTGCAAAGTGTTCCAAATTTTTGGCTCAAATTTAACATACAAATTGTAATTAAGTATTCTCTTCTTAAATTATTACATATTTTTACCAATTATGAATAAAGTTGCTTGTCTATACTAGCTATCAATATAAGCCACAAAAGCAAAGATGTGCTCTAGAAATCAGTGTTATTCCCCTGGGCATTAAAAGAGAAGACATAGTGTAAAGAAAGACCTATTGTTTAATAAAGGTAATAATAACATTGCATGTAGATCATTTGCTCCATAACAATACCTATCTTTATTTTTATTTAAATTTAATTAGCCAACATATTGCACTTAATAGATATTTAATACATCTATACCTCTGGTAACTAGCAATATCCTCTGTTTTTATGAGTTTCTTTTAATATCCATATGTAAGTGATATTATACAGGTTTTGTCTTTTTCTATCTGGAAACATAAATCTATGTTTTTACATCACTAGTTTTTGATATAATGTTCAATGATTCATTACTTGCATATAACACCCAGTGCTCATCACATCATGTGCCCTCCTTATTGCCCATCACCGAGTTACCCCATCCCCCCACCCACCTCCCTTTCCACAACCCTCAGTTTATTTCTCTGGAGTCAAGAGTCTCATGAGTCTCATATGATTTGTCTCCCTCTCTGATTTCTTCCCCTTCAATTTTCCCTCCCTTCCCCTATTGTCCTCTGCACTATGCTTTATGTTCCACGTGTGAGTGAAACCATATGATAATTGTCTTTCTCTGCTTGACTTATTTCACTTAGCATAATACCCTCCAGTTCCATCCATGTCGATGTAAATGGTAGATATTCATCTTTTATGTTGGCTGAGTAATATCCCATTGTATATATGAACCACATCTTCTTCATCCATTCATCTACTGAAAGGCATTTAACTCTTTCCTCAGTTTGGCTATTGTGGACATTGCTGCTATGAACATTGGGGTGCATGTGTCCCTTTTTTCACTACATCTGTATCTTTGGGGTAGTGCAATTGCTGGGTCATAGGGTAGCTCTATTTTTAATCTATCTTAATGAGTTATGACTCAAAGGCCAAATTCACCCAATTCAATCACTGATTATTAAAATCCAGGACAAGATAATCAACTTTCTTCATGATTTTAGAAATTGATCAGTTCAATTTGATGAATCAGTTAGAAAACAGCTTAGATAATTCTCACCTCAGTGTGTATTTACACAATCTGCACTGTCTTGCTCAATATGATATTATTAGTATATTGGCCTTGACATTTTAATCATATTCAACTAATATTATATATACCATCTTATTTAATTAAGGTTGAGGTAAGTTTCAGTGATAAAATAAGTTTTCTTTTCACCCACTCCCACACCTAACATAGTGCCTCAAACTTAGTAGGTACTAATAAGAGACAGAGTAAGCATGTGGACCCATGTCTTATTCCTCTAGATTTTGTGATATCTCCAGCACAATATACCACTGTCTTCAGCAGATGATATACCCTACACCTCTTTTTAAATTCATCACCTAGATAAGAGCATTGTATATAGTAGGAACTCAATAAATGCTGTTAGTGAAGCATATAAAAATCAATGGTCTTTCTCAGTCATCATGCTGTTTGATCTCTACAGGAGTTGATTGTGATATCCATTGTCTCATTTAATGTTTCTCTGTGTGATCAATTCCATGCAACAGATGTATTAAATATCTATTAAGTGCAATGCACCATACATAGGCATGGGAAAGAGCAAGAGATCAACATATGATGTACAGTTCTTACTCTCAGTTTGAGTGCATAGGAGAAATACAAAAATCATTTTAGCATAAAACCAGATGCATGTGCTTGCTAAAACACAAGCAAAGTGCTATGTAAGTTGTAATTAATGATATCTTTGTCTTTTATTTGTAAGACATATGGTGAATGGCAGAGTATGGTTTCTAAGATCCATTTGGATACAAACCATTCACTGCAGAAACTTATGGCAATCATAATATTAATCTTTTTTGGACACGTGGAAGCCATTTTGCTTCTTTCTTAGCAATATACTGTCTTATGGACCTCAGTGTCTACAAAAATGAGTGATATTATTTTTAAGAAGGAAAGTAGTATGAACCTTTGGCTTCTGAGAAGCAGCACATTCAGAAGGAAGTAATCTATCTTATTGCTATTTGCTGGAGATAAAGAGAAAGAGTTGGTGTTTTTCCCACAATAGGCAGGAGGATTTTCTCTAAAAATTTTAAACTTGTGTCATGGTGCAAAATAATTCCTACTCTACATGGAACAATTTTATGGTAAGCATAGAAAGAAGCACTATCCTTTATCATTTTTCTCTATTTTTAGTGATAGATATGTCCAAGCAACTTTCATTAATACAAGTCCTATAAATCTTTATTAGAACAAGGAGTAAAGTGAACAACAATAACCCATATACTAAAATATTAATACAAGTTACTCCAGGGAGGAGAAAGGTATGCCCTGAAATGAAAATGTTAGTCTAGCTATGAAAAGATGAATAGAGCCATATTGACCAGATTAGGGAGGAGAGATCAGGAGGATTGGGTAAAAACAGCCATGATATAGAACAATAAACCAGAAATAGTTAACAACACACACATTCCATGCATAAGGTTTTACATAAAGTTTAACAAATATTATTTCTGAATCAGTGGAGTGAGGAATAAAAGGAAGTGGACATAATCCAATAAGGAACATTTAAGGACTAAGAAGTGAAAATATTAATGGATACCAGAATGTAAGTGTCAATGGACTTGTCCTTGGGGCCTCATTTTAAGGAAAATTTTTCAACTGTGTATCGCAGGAAATAGCACTAATGTTCTTCACTTCTTAGAGAGTTGGAATGCACAAATCCCTGAATATGGTGGTAGCATGTCTATGTTAGATGTGGCTTTCTGAATATGCAAACATGTGAATAAAAGCTTTAGTTTTAAGCCTAAACAAATCAGAGTTCTGAAATTTTCTCATAACTTTACTATCTTCAATTTTTTTCATCACTGAAACATTTATTTAACCCATTTACTCTGAAACTGAACCTCAACCAACACCCTTATGACTAGTATTTACAATAAACTTCTGCTGATCCAGAAATAAAAAGCCACAAATGCAAGATCACCAAACTGTTATCTACTACCCTGTACAAGGATTATTGATCTTCACAATGATGCTTTATTACACTAGATCTTGAATTCCATTCAATAAACTTTTAAAAATTGTGCTCAGTTTTAGATCTCAGAAAATCATATATTTAATATGGTAACACTCAACAAATGTAGAATATGAAAAGAATTTATTGGAGAAAAGTGGAATATGCAGTTGAATAGATAAATGGGTGAAGGAAATTTACATTTGCCAAATACTATACTTGTCATCCATGGAGAAAATACCTCATGCAAATCTAATTACAATCTATGAAGTACATGTTATTATCCCTATTGGGAATCAAGGGGGTCAAAGTTTACGTTGCCCAAAATCCCACATTTAGTAAATGGTAGAGTGATATTTGACTCATGACTGTCACTAAACCTCTGAGTCTTAACCACTCCAGTCCAGTTAGAGAAATTTATGGAATTGGTATTAAAAGCCTTTGAAATAGTTTAAATATGTAAATTACATAATAGAAGCAATGTTTTAGGTAAATTAGAATGGTAATCAGAGGGGGCGCCTGGGTAGCTCAGTCGTTAAGCGTCTGCCTTCGGCTCAGGTCATGATCCCAGGGTCCTGGGATCGAGCCCCGCATCGGGCTCCCTGCTCCGTGGGAAGCCTGCTTCTCCCCCTCCCACTCCCTCTGCTTGTGTTCCCTCTCTCACTGTGTCTCTCTCTGTCAAATAAATAAATAAAATCTTTAAAAAAAAAAAGAATGGTAATCAGAGCAAGAAAAAAGGAAGGAAAATATAAAGATAAGAAAGCCAGGTGGCAGAAATGAGACATAGATATCTGTTTCAACAAAATAGTGTCATCCACTAAATACATGAACTAAGAGAATGGTAGTAGGACTAGAAAGGAGGAAATGGTAATGAGATATAAATGAACTGACTGCATGTAGAAGGCAAGCTAGATATATAAAAAGGAGTAACCCAAACCAGGGTGATCAGTCCAAAGAACCTCCATCCTTTTATGCCACGTTCCAAGAGGATCCATCCTGCACCACATCTATTTACACCAGCCAAAAGTTGAGTGAAATGGTTTAAGAGGAAACAAGATAATGCCTGTCAGGCAGGCAGTAATAGAGTATGTTTATAGTGTCTGTGAAGGAAACAAAATAGTGATATTTCTGTCCTCATTTGTTACAAGCACCCCAACATTCACAACTCAAACAATTTGTTTAGCTGGAGGAGAAGTCATCATATAAGGCATAAAGCATAGGAGTTGGCATGGGTGAAAAAAAGTTTGGGCAACTGAGAGGATAATTTTAAGTAGAGACATAAGTTGTAACTTTTAAACTGACTGCCAGAAAATAGAAGCATCATTTCATGAGGTTGGCTGGATTTTTCCTGCCTATGATTCTCCTCTTCTTCCCCTAAATTATCCATTTCCATTTCTTCTTCTTCAGTTACTGTCTTTTCCTGGCACTACAATGGATTACAAATCAACTTTCATTCAAATAAATATTTAACTAGAAATGGTAAAATTATGATAGGAGGACTTCTGCTTTCTGGTTTAGCATGTAAGGAGCTTAGAAGTCATCACTCCCATCCTCGCAACAAGAAAAAAGCTGAACACATTGAAAGCTAATAACTCTTCTCAGATTAATGAGTAATTGAAATAGGGAAAAGAGCTGCCTTCAAAATTAGAGACACACAAGTATATACACAGAATCACAGAATACTAGAAGAGAAACCACAACTGGTGCCAGTACTAGAGTAGGAAATTTTAAACTACAATTAACAAATGGCTGGAGACCAGGTATAGAGAGGCTTGAGAGGTAAAATCTCCAAGGGTGGAAACCAGCCTTAGAGGAGCCCTTCACATTACCATGTTTTACCATCAGGAGCCCTACCACATTCCTAAAGAGAGGTTGCAAAACTGATGCAATCACTCTGGAAAACAGTACGGAAGTTCCTCAAGAAGTTAAAAATAAAACTACCTTATGACCCACAATTGCACTACTAGGTATTTATCCAAAGAATACAAAAATAGTGATTTGAAGGGACACATGCACCCCAATGTTTATAGCAGCATTGTCGACAATAACCAAACTATGGAACAAACCCAGATGTCCATTGAATAATGAATGGATAAAGAAGATGTGGCATATATATGCGATGGAATATTACTCAGCCATCAAAAAGAATGAAATCTTGCCATTTGCAACAATGTGGATGGAACTAGAGAGTATTATGGTAAGTAAGATAAGTCAGTCACAGAAAGATAAATACCAAGTAATTCCACTCATATGTGGAATTTAAGAAACAAAACAGATGAACATAAGGGAAGGGAAGGAAAAATAAGATGAAAACAGAAGGGGACAAAACATAAGAGACTCTTAACTATAAGAAACAAACTGAAGGTTGCTGGAGAAGAGGTGGATGGGGCAATGGGGTGATGGGTATTAAGGGGAGCACTTGATGTAATAAGCATTGGGCATAAAGAGCACTGATGAAACACTGAATTCTATCCCAAAATTAATAATACACTATATATTAGCTAACTTGAATTTAAATAAACCTCCCCCCAAAAAAAGAGAGAGAGAGAGTGCAAGAAAAATCCCCTCATGCTTCTGGCAGTGTCAGAAGAAAAGTACCCATTTTGAAATATGCCCAAAGCATTTTCTTCTTAACAAGCCTTGCCATCAAGGGAAACTATTTCACCAGAATATGATTAATTAGGGTTATTCTAGAGTCTAACCAACATACGATAAGGGAATTATCTAACTCTCGCCTCCTCTAGCCTTCCTACCAAACCTAGAAAAATGAGAAGCACTTGCAAAGTCCACAGTCCAGACACATCAGCTCACTAAAAGACTGAAACCTAATCATAGTACTAAAGGATGCTTCTCCTCTCCTCTCCCACACATTACCATCAAATCAATAGGGCTCCTCTGTAATAAAAGAATACAACAGAAAGAACTGCACATCTTAGGTCTTATATAAGAAAACATTTGTAAGGAAACCCAAAGACAATGGAGAAGATAAAAACAAGGATACCGGAGAAAATTCTAGCCTTTGACATCTACAGCTACAGCAAACAGTAAATGCAGCCTAACTCCTAGCAAGACAAACATAGAACCTTACACCAAAGGCCTCTTTACCTCAGTTCCTTTTACCTAGTATATGGTGTCCAACTTTCAAGACATACAAAACCACCCATATACACACAAAGTGTTTGAAGAGACAGAAAAAGCATTAAAAACAAATGAAGACATGCAGAGATGTTTAAAGTATAAGACTAGGAATTTAAAACAGCTGCAATTAATATGCTAAGGGCTGTAAAGAACAAAGTGTACAACATACAGTAACAGATGGAAACTCTAAGAAAGAATCAAAATATCAGAAATCAAAAAACACTCTAATATAAATAAGGAATGTCTTTGATAAATTGATGGAGAGGACTGAGAGGAAAAAAAACTGAGTTTTAAGGCATATCAATAGAAATTTCTCAAAAAGAAATGCAAATATAAAAAAATGAAAAGGGCAAAATGGAATATCCTAGAACTAAAGGAAAATTACAAGTGGTATAATACTTATATAAAGGGAATAGCAAAAAGAGAAGAAAGAAGGCAGAAATGGAGAAGAAATGGTTGAAATAATTACTGAGCATTTAACAAAATTAATGAAAGAAGTCAAACTACAGATCTAGGAAGCTCAAAGAACACCAAGCAGGAAAAATACCAAAAAAAATCTATATTTATCCATATCACATTTAAACTGCATGAAATCCATTCATCTGTTGAAGGGCATCTTGGCTCCTTCCACAGTTTTGCTATTGTGGACATTGTTGCTATGAACATTGGGGTGCATGTGTAAAGCAGATGTGGTCCATATATACAATGGAATATTACTCAGCCATCAGAAAGAATGAATACCCAACATTTGCATCAACATGGATGGAACTGGAGGAGATTATGCTAAGTGAAATAAGACAAACAGAGAAAGACAATTATCATATGGTTTCAGTTATTTGGGGAACATAAGGAATAGCATGGAGGACATTAGGAGAAGGAAGGGGAAAATGAACGGGGCAAATCAGAGGAGGAGATGAACCATGAGAGACTATTGACTCTGATACACAAACTGAGAGTTTTAGAGTGGAGGGGGGTGGGGTAATGGGCTAGCCCAGTGATGGGGAGGGCATGTACTGCATGGAGAACTGGGTGTAATACACAAACAATGAATCATGGAACACTACATAAAAAACTAATGATGTACTGTATAGTGACTAACATAACATAATAAAAAAATAAAAACTGCATGAAATCAAAGACAAAGAAAAATCTTGAAAGAGCCAGAGTGAAAAAAACTTACCTATAAGAAGAACAAAAATGTGAATTAAATTTGAATTTTCATAAGAATCCATGCAAGCAAGAAGAGAGGAGAGTTAATCATTTAAATTATTTAAAGGAAAAAACCACTACTAACCTAGAATTCTGTATTCAGTGAAGTTGTCCTCTAAAAGTGAAAGAGAAATAGAGTTTCTCAGACAAATGAAAATTAAGGGACTTTTTTGCTAGTATACCTGTTATGCAAGAAATATTAAATATTCATTTTTTTAAAGATTTTATTTATTTTTTTGAGAAAGAACTAGAGAGAGAGAGCATGAGCAGGGGGGAGGAGTGGCAGAAGGAGGGAGAAATGACTCCCCACTGAGCAGGGAAGCCAAAGTGGGCTCAATCCCAGGACCCCAGGATCATGACCTGAGCTGAAGGCAGACATTCAAAAACTGAGCCACCGAGGCACCCCAATATTAAATATTCTCA
This sequence comes from Leptonychotes weddellii, assembly GCF_054177405.1. NCBI lineage: Eukaryota > Metazoa > Chordata > Mammalia > Carnivora > Phocidae > Leptonychotes > Leptonychotes weddellii. Next base: position 53,105,199 of record NC_138385.1, read on the forward strand.
AGAAAAAAGGAAACTTAGATCTATGTAAAGAAAGGAAGGATATTAGAGAAGGAATAAACAAAGGTAAATAAATCTTATTTTTCTTTTCTTAAATGATCTGACAAATAAAAGTTTGTTCAAAAAGTAACAGTAATAAATGAGAAATGAATGACAGAAATGTTTTACGAGATGGAAGGGAAAAATTGGGATGATTATGTTATAAGATATTTCCACTACCTGTGAAGCAGTACAGAGTTATTTGAAAACGGACTTGGCTTAGTTGCAAATATTTAGTGCAAACACTGGGGCAATCACTAAAAACAAAATTTTTGTTTATTTTTATTTTATTTTATTTATTTTATTTTTTATTTATTTATTTTTATTATTATATTCAATTAGCCAGCATATAGTACATCATTAGTTTTTGATGGATTGTTCAATGATTCATTACTTGGGTATAAAACTCAGTGTGCATCACCACATGTGCCCTCCTTAATACCCATCACCCGGTTACCCCATTGCCCTAGCCCCCTTCATTCTGTAACCCTCAGTTTGGTTCCCAGAGTCCAGAGTCTCTAATGGTTTGTCTCCCTCTCTGATTTCTTTCCCTCCAGTTTCCCTTCCATTCCCTTGTGGTCCTCTGCACTATTCCTTATGTTCCACATATGAGTGAAACCATATGATAATTATCTTCCTCTGCTTGACTTATTTCACTCAGCATAATACCCTCCAGTTCCATCCACATTGAGGTAAACGGTGGGTATTTATCCTTTTTGATGGCTAAATAATATTCCATTGTATATATGGACCAAACCTTCTTTATCCACTCAACTGTTGAAGGGCATCTTGGCTCCTTCCACAGTTTGGCTACTGTGGACATTGCTTCTATGAACATTGGGGTGCATGTGTCCCTTCTTTTCACTACATCTGTGTCTTTGGGGTAAATACCTAGTAGTGCAATTGCTGAGTCATAGGGTAGCTCTATTTTTAATATCTTGAGGAACCTCCATAATGTTTTCCAGAGTGGCTGTACTAGCTTGCACTCCCACCAACAGTGTAAGAGGCTTCCAGCTTCTCCATATCCTCTCCAACATTTGTTGTTTCCTGCCTTGTCAATTTTTGCCATTCTAATTGGTGTAAGGTGGTACTTCATTATGATTTTGATTTGTATTTCCCTGATGGCTAGTGATGTTGAGCATTTTTTTCATTTGTCTGTTAGCCATTTGTATATCTTCTTTGGAGAAGTGTCTGTTCATCTTTCTGCCCATTTCTTGACTGGATTATTTGTTTTTTGGGTGTTGAGTTTGAGAAGATCTTTATAGATCTTGGATACTAGTCCTCTATCCATAATGTTATTTGCAAATATCTTCTCCTATTCTGTAGACTTCCTCTTAGATTTGATGACTGTTTCCATTGCTGTGAAGACGCTTTTAATCCTGATGAAGTTCCAATAGTGCATTTTTGCCCTTGCTTCCCTTGCCTTTGGAGACACATCTTGAAAGAAGTCACTGTGGCCAATGTCAAAGAGGTTACTGCTTATGTTGTCCTCTAGGATTTTGATGGATTCCTGTCTCACATTGAGGTCTTTCATCCATTTTGAGTTTATCTTTGTGTATGGTGTAAGAGAATGGTCCAGCTTCATTCTTCTTCATGAGGCTGTCCAATTTTCCCAACACCATTTGTTGAAGAGACTGTCTTTTTTCCGTTGGATATTCTTTATTCTTTCCTGATTTGTCAAAGATTAGTTGACCATAGAGTTGAGGGTCCATTTCTGGAGTCTCTATTCTGTTCCATGGATCTATGTGCCTGTCTTTGTGCCAATACCATGCTGTATTGATGATCACAGCTTTGTAATATAGCTTGAAGTCAGACATTGTGATGCCCTAGCTTTGGTTTTCTTTTTCAGTGATCTCCTGGCAATTCAGGGTCTTTTCTGGTTCCATAAAAATTTTAGGATTGTTTGTTCCATCTCTGTGAAAAAAGTTGATGGTATTTTGATAAGGATTATATTGAAAGTGTAGATTGCTCTGGGCAGCATAGACATTTTCACAATGTTTATTCTTCCAATCCATGAACATGAAATGTTTTTCCATCTCTTTGTGTCTTCCTCAATTTCTTTCATAAGTGTTCTGTAGTTTCTAGAGTAGAGATCCTTTACTTCTTTCTTTAGATTTATTCCTAGGGATCTTATGGTTTTTGGTGCTATTGTAAATGGAATTGACTCCTTAATTTCTCTTTCTTCAGTCACATTATTAGTGTATAGAAATGCAACTGATTTCTGGGTATTGATTTTGTAATCTGCCATGTTGCTGAATTGCTGTATAAATTCTAAAATTTGGGGGTGGAGTCTTTTGCGTTTTCCACATAAAATATCATATCATCTGCAAAGAGAGAGCATTTGACTTCTCCTTTGCCAATTTGCATGCCTTTTATTTCTTTTTGTTGTCTGATTGCTGAGGCTAGGACTTCTAGTACTATGTTGAACAATAGCGGTGAGAGTGGGCATCCCTGTCTTGTTCCTGAACTTAAGGGAAAAGTACTCAGTTTTTCCCCATTGAGAATGATATTCACTGTAGGCTTTTCATGATGGCTTTTATGATGTTGAGGTATGTTCCTACTATCCCTATATTTTGAAGAGTTTTAATCATTAAAGGATGCTGGATTTTGTCAAATGTTTTTTTCTGCATCAACTGAGAGGATCATATAGTTCTTGTCTCTTCTTTTGTTAATGTGTTCTATCACGTTGATTGATTTGTGAATGTTGAACCACACTTGCATCCCAGAAATAAACCCTACCTGGTCATGGTGAATAATCCTTTAAATGTACTGTTGAATCCTATTAGCTAGGATCTTGTTGAGTATTTTAGCATCTATGCTCATCAGGGTTATCAATCTGTAATTCTCCTTTTTGGTGGGGTCTTTGTCTGGTTTTGGGATCAGGTAATGCTGGCCTAATAGAATGAGTTTGGAAGTTTTCCTTCCATTTCTATTTTTTTGAAACAGCTTCAGTAAGAATAGGTATTTCTTCTTTATGTGTTTGGTAGAATTCCCCTGGGAAGCCATCTGGCCCTGTACTCTTGTTTTTGGGGAGGTTTTTGATTACTGTTTCAATTTCCTTGCTGGCTGTTTGTTTGTTCAGATTGTCTATTTCTTCTTGTTTCAGTCATGGTAGTTTATAAGTGTCCAGGAATGCATCCATTTCTTCCAGATTGCCTAGTTTGTTGGCATATAGCTGCTGGTAGTAAGTTCAAATAATTGCCTCTATTTTCTTAGTATTGGTCGTGATTTCTGCCCTTTCATTCATGATTTTATTAATTTGGGTCCTTTCTCTTTTCTTTTGGATATGTCTGGCCAGAGGTTTATCAATCTTATTAATTCTTTCAAAGAACGAGCTTCTAGTTTCATTGATCTGTTCTACTGTTCTTCTAGTTTCTATTTCATTGATCTCTGCTCTAATCTTTATTATTTATCTTCTCCTGCTTGGTTTAGGCCTTATTTGCTGTTCTTTCTCTAGATCCATTAGGTATAAGGTTAGCTTGTGCATTTGGGATTTTTCTACTTTTTTGAGAGAAGTTTGGATGGCTATGTACTTCCCTCTAAGGACCGCCTTTGCAGTATACCATAGGTTTAGAACTGATGTGTTTTCATTTTCATTGGTTTGCATGAACTGTTTAAGTTCCTCTTTAATTTTCTGATTGACCCATTCGTTCTTTAGCAGGATGCTTTTTAACCTCCAAGTGTTTGTGTTCCTTCCAAACACTTTGGCTCTTTATGTGCCAAACTGCCAAAACCTGGGGCTGCTCTTCTTCTCCCAGGGGAGCCTCAGGAACCCATGAGCACTTCTGCACCTTGTGATTCTGCAACTGCCAGTGGCCCTGGGCTCATGCGTGCACTCTCCTCCACAGCTCCTAGGTCATGCTGGGTGCTGCCCTAGCGTCTCCTTGTGGGCCACACCGCCCTGAGAACTGTCCCTGTCATGGGAGTAAGCAGTTCTTTATCTCCCCTAGGATGTTAGACAGCCCGCACCTTCTTGTCCTTTTCAGGGTGGTCATTCAGAGGGCAGCCTCCCATTGGCTTGGCTCGCGATTTATGGCATCTGGAGCTGAAAGTCCCCTCTGTGCTCGCTGACCACAACCAATCTCCCTGCTCCATCACTTGGGCACTCTATCAGTTCAGGCTCCCCCGTTCTTTCTGAGTCTCCTGGAATCCTGAGACCACAGTGATCCTCCTAGAATTCTGCCCTACTTTCTCCCTATGCCCTTTTCAGAAGGGGGTGCTTCTCACTAGAGTAGATTTCCAAGGGTCTGGATTTTTTTGCTCCAGTGATATCACCTTTTGGTGGTCTGCTTATGGAGGCTCCCTCCCCCCTCTGATTATCTTTGGATATTTCCCCTGAAGATTCAAGGTTCTGCACCTCCTACCTGGAAAAAAGTAGTCATTTTTCTGCTTGTGGAATTCCAAATAAATCTTCTTAAATCTCAGGTTGAATTCATGTGTGTTCAGAATGGTTTGATAGATATCCAGCTAAATGTGAGGGACCAGATGAAATGACGTCCCCTACTCAGCCATCATCTTGCTCCCCTCCCAAGTACTATTTTAAATAACAGTAGTGAGAGTGGTCATCCCTGTCTTGTTCCTGACCATAGAGGAAAAGCTCTCAAGTTTTTCCCCACTAAAGATTATATTCGCTGTGGGTCTTTTGTATATGGCCTTTATGATGTTGAGGTATGTTCCCTTTATCCCCACTTTGTTGAGGGTTTTTATCATGAATGGATGTTGAACTTTGTCAAATACTTTTTCTGTATCAACTGAAAAGATCATATGGTTCTTATCCTTTCTTTTATTAATGTGGTGTATCAAGTTGATTGATTGGCAAATATTAAACCATACTTGCAGCCCAGGAATAAATCCAACTTGGTCATATTGAATGATTCTTTTAATGTACTACTGGATTTGATTTGCTAGTATTTTGTTGAGAATTGTTGCATCCATGTTCATTAGGGATATTGGCCTGCACTTCTCTTTTTTAGTGGAGTCATTGTCTTTTTTGGGGATAATGGTTATATTGGCCTCATAGAATGAATTTTGAAGTTTTCCTTCCATTTCTATTTTTTGGAATATTTTGAGAAGAATAGGTATTAACACTTCTTTAAATGTCTGTTAATTTTCCCATGTAAAACCATCTGGCCCTGGCCTTTTGTTTGTTGGGAGATTTTGATTCCTGATTCAATTTCTTTGCTGGTTACCAGTCTGGTCAAGTTTTCTATTTCTCCCTATTTCAGTTTTGTTAGTTTATATGTTTCTAGGAGTTTATCCATTTCTTCCATGTTGTCCAATTTGTTGGCATATAGGTTTTCATAATACTCTCATAATTATTTGTATTTCTGTGGTGTTAGTGGTTATTTCTTGTTTCTTGTTTGTGATTTCGTTTATTTGGGTCTTTCTCTTTTCATTTTGATGAGTCTGGCTAGAGGTTTATCAATTTTATTAATTCTTTCAAAGAACCAGCTCCTGTTGTTGTTATTATTGTTTGGTTTCTAAATCATTATTTTCTCTCTAATCTTTATTATTTCGCATCTTCTGCTGGCTTTAGGCTTCTTTTGTGATTCTTTGTCTAGCTCCTTTAAGTGTAAGGTTAGGTTCTCTATCTGACATTTTTCTTGCTTCTTGAGGTAGGCTTCTATTGTTATATACTTCCCTCTTAGGGCCACTTTTTCTGCATCCCAAAGGTTTTAGACCATCATGTTTTCATTTTCATTTGTTTCCATGTATTTTTTATTTCTTCTTTGATTTCTTGGTTGGCCCATTCATTGTTTAGTAGCATGTTGCGTAGCCTCTATGTATTTGTCAACTTTCCAATTTTTTTTATTGTGATTGACTTAAAGTTTCATAGCATTGCAGTCAGGAAGGATGCATGGTATGATCTCAATCTTTTTGTACTTGCTGATGGTTGATTTGTGACCCAGTATGGGATCTATTCTGGAGAATGTTCCATGTGCAGTTGAAAAGAATGTATATTCTGCTTCTTTAGGATGAAATGTTCTGAATATATCTGTTAAGTCCTTCTGGTCCAGTACATCATTCAAAGTCATTGTTTCCTAATTGATCTACTTAGATGATCTGTCCATTGTTGTAAGTGAATGTTAAAGGCCACTAATATTACTGTATTATTGTCAATGAGTTCTTTTACATTTGTTATTTTTAAAATATTTTTTAAAGATGTATTTTTTTAAAAGATTTTATTTATTTATTTGACACAGAGAGATACAGTGAGAGAGGGAACACAAGCAGGGGTAGTGGGAGAGGGAGAAGCAGGCTTCCCACTGAGCAGGGAGCCTGACACAGGGCTCAATCTTAAGACCCTGGGATCATGACCCAAGCTGAAGGCAGACGCTTAATGACTGAGCCACCCAGGCACCCCAAGATTTATTTATTTATTTTAGAGAAAGAGAGAGTTCTAGAGCATGAAGAGGGGGAAGGGCAGAGTAAGAGGGAGAGTGAGAATCTCAAGCAGACTCCCCACTGAGGATGTAGCCCAATGTGTGGCTCAATCTTATGACCTTGTGATCATGACCTGAGGCAAAATCAAGAGTTGGACGCTTAACTGACTGAGTCACCCAGGTGCCCTTCCTTTATGTTTGCTACTAATTATTTTATGTATTTGGGTGCTCCCAAGTTGGGGCCATTAATATTTACAATAGTTGAACCTTCTTGTTGGATAGACCCTTTCATTATGATATACTGCCCTACTTCATCTCTTATTACAGTCTTTGGTTTAAAATCCAGTTTTTCAGGGGGCGGAGCAAGATGGCGGAGGAGTAGGAGACCTGGATTTCGTCTCCTCTCAGGAATTCAG
>NC_138385.1:53112533-53119562 GCF_054177405.1 Leptonychotes weddellii
GGAGCTCTGCCGCACTCAGGCACCCTCGGTCTTTCTGTGACCCCGAGGGTCCTGAGACCTCACTGTCCCACGAGGGTTCCACCCCCCCGCTTAGCCACCGGAGTGACGTCCCTCAGCGGAGCAGACTTTTAAAAGTTCCGATTTTGTGCTCTGCGGCTCTATCACTTGCCGGAAGCGGCTGACAGAGGCCCCTCCCCCACCATCTATCCTCCTGAATATCGCCTCGGATTCACTTCTCTGCACGTCCTACCTTCCAAAAAGTGGTCGCTTTTCTGATGAGAGAGTTGTTGCTCTTCTTTTCTTCGATCTCCTATTGAGTTTGTAGGTGTTCCGAATGGTTTGATCCCTATCCAGCTGAATTCCTGAGAGGAGACGAAATCCAGGTCTCCTACTCCTCCACCATCTTGCTCCACCCCCAAAACTTCCCTATTTCTGTTACTGGTTTCATACTCTTTGAGCCTGCATATATAACCATCCTCTTTCCATACGTGCCCTTATACAAATCCCAACTTCTACCGGTGCCATCCAATCAGATGCCAAGTTCTTTAGGTTTTCTTTGCAGTGTCGTGTATCTGTTTTGTGCCAGTATCTCAGTTCCTGTCATTTTCATCTCTCAGCTCAGCTACTGGCCATAGTCTCCCAATTGTTCACACTGTGTTTTGCCATATGTCCTACATAGAGGTATCAGTTTCATCTGCTTCATGTTCATCTCTGATCATGTCCTTTTCCTTGCTTGGTAACCTTCAATGATTTATAACTGTCCATCAGTTCCTTATTAAACTCCTTCACTTAGATTTCAAAGCCCTCTCATTATGAGTTCACTCTAATTTTCTATTCTCCTCTCTTCCTACACTCATAAAAGTACACTGTATCTTGAACAAACTGGATTCTTAGTATTTTTCAAACACATTAGACTTTTTTTTTTAATCTCCAAGCCTTTGGATGAGCCAATACATTTTCATGGAACCCCCTTTTCCTCTCTTCTTTTAGTTAATATTCTACCCATCTTTTTGTTAAGGCTCTGCCCAAAATGTCACCACTTTTATGATACCCTCTTTATTCCCTTTTACTTACCTTATTGACTGGGATCTTTCTATTCTCTGAACCTTAACTACATTTAGGCATTTATGTGCTCTTTGACATTTTGGTTTTACATATACTTGAATTATCTACTTTCCCCCACTAGATTTTAAGTTCCTGTCATATATATGATAGATACTCAATAATCTTATTGAATTGAATCTGGCAGTCATAAAGTCAGGATGCATATATGTACAACACTCAAAATCTTCCATTTTTATTTCATTATCAAGGAAGAAGATGTAAATACAAGATGTCAGGAATCCTTGTTTCTAGTAAGGGTACTTTTACTTATAAAAGTAAATGTTCACCATTTTACTCTATTATCATTCCATACTTAGAGGACACTTTTGTTGTTAATTGGAGTCAAAAGGTAAACGTTCTGAGTTCCTAAGTGTTTTGTAAATATCCTATGATGCTTTCCTATTTTGTAGTCAAATTATAGTAAGCTTATTTTTACATTTCTAAAACAACTGACATAATTCCATTCACCGAAGATTTCCTCTATTTGTCTAGGGAGAAAGGACAAGAAATAAATGAGCTGGGCTCTAGTTCCAGCTCTGCTGTAAAGTGCAGATAGTAATCCTTGCTTGCCTCAGAGGATTGTTGCAAGAATCAAGGTCAAGAATACATGTGAAAAATGTCTTTAAAAGAGAACAAGACGTTGAAGTCAGCTATTGCTAGACATTTCACTGATCTTCAATGTAAATATTTAATGATTATAACCCATTAAAAGCCATACTTCAATTAAGTCATAAAAAACTGTATTTTTCCCTTGGTTGATAAAGAATGTATAGATCCCAGAACAGTTGATCTGAACAAGTCATCTCCCCAACCAAAAAATAAACAATTCAATTACAAAGTGATTAACCTCCCCAAAAAATCAGTCAGGCTTATAAACCTGAATCCAGCTTTATTCTAAGTGTTTTCTCTAGCTCTTTGCATTTCAACATAATGATATTTTAGAGTATACAGAAACAGGAAGACAGTAATTGCCATGCTGGGGTTGTCTTTGGTCTTTTTTTTTTTTTTCTTTTTTATCAGATCTCTTACAACTGTGGCGTAACCTATACCAGATTCTCATGGGAAAAAAACAATATTAATTCAAGAAGTTACAATAATATCTGGCAACTTCACACTGTGTTCCAGTAATTGAATGATTTTTCTCATTGCCCTGATGGGAATTAGGTTCAGTTCACAAAATGTAAAGATTTTCACATTTATTCAGAATCCTTGAAAGTCATAGAGAGGGCAAGAATGGTGTCACTTCATATTAGTTGTATCTGGAAGTTATTTCAAGATACTGAAATATTCCTCAAGAGGTAAGTTTGCTAATACTAAAATATTCAATATACCCCAAAGCAGCCTTTTTGAATATATGGTCTACTCAGGTACCAGAATGGAAACTTCATCCAGTCATAGTCTTTCTTTTTTTAATAGACAGTGTAGTTTTTTTTATTATTTTTTAAAGTTTTTACTTTAATTCCAGTTAGTTAACATACAGTGTTCAATTAGTCTCAGGTGTACAATATAGTAATTCAAACTTCCATATATCACCCTGTGCTCATCACAACAAGTACACTACTTAATCCCCATCACCTATTTAAGCCATCCTGCCTAGGTTTATTTCTGGATTTTCTATTCTGTTCCATTGATTCTATTCTGTTCCATTGATCTCTGTGTCTATTTTTGTGCCAGTATCATAATGTTTTGATTACTAAGGCTTTGTAATATAAATTCAGGTCCAGAATTGTGCTGCCTCTAGCTTTGCTTTTCTTTTTCAAGATTCAGGTTCTTTGTGGTTCCATACACATTTTAGGATTGATTATTCTAGTTCTATGAAAAAATGCTCTTGGTATTTTGATACGTATTGCACTTATTGTATGTATTTCTTTGGGTAGTACAAACATTTTAACAATATTTTTTCTTCCAGTGCATAAGCATGGATTGTCTTTCCATTTCTTAGTGTCGTCTTAAATTTCTTTCATCAGTGTTTTAGTTTTCAGAGTACAGGTCTTTCAACTCTTTGGTTAGGTTTATTCTTAGGTATTTTATTATTTTTGGTGCAATAGCAAATGGGATTAATTTCTTAATTTATATTTCTGCAACTTCATTATTGGTGTATAGAAATGTAACAGATATCTGTACATTGATTTTTTTATCCTGTGACTTTACTGAATTTGTTTATCAGTTTTAGTATATTTTTGGTGGAGTCCTTTGGATTTTCTATATATGATATCATACCATCTGCAAATAGTGCACATTTTACTTCTTCCTTAACTATTTGGATGCCTTTATGTCTTTCTGTTATCTGATTGCTGAAGTTAGGACTTGGAGTACTATGTTGAATAAAAGTGGCAAGAGTGGACATCCTTCTCTTGTTCCTGACTTTAGGGGAAAGGCTCTTTTTTCCCCATGAAAGATGATATTAGTTGTGGGTTTTTCATAGATAGCCTTTATTATGTTAAGGTATGTTCCCTCTAAACCCACATTGTTGAGGGTTTTTATCATGAATGGATGTTGTACTTTCTCAAATGCCTTTTTGTTGTCTACTGAAATGATTATATGGTTCATATCCTTTCTCTTATTGGTGTGATATATCACATTGATTGATTTGCAAATATTGAACCAAACTTAAAACTCAGGAATAAATGCCACTTGATCAAGGTGTGTGATTTTTTTTTTAAAGATTTTATTTATTTATTTGAGACAGAGAGAATGAGAGACAGAGAGCAGGAGAGGGGGGAGGGTCAGAGGGAGAAGCAGACTCCCCGCCGAGCAGGGAGCCCGATGCGGGACTCGATCCCGGGACTCCAGGATCATGACCCGAGCCGAAGGCAGTCGCTCAACCAACTGAGCCACTCAGGCGCCCAAGGTGTGTGATTTTTTTAATGTATTGTTGAATTTGGTTTTTTAGTATTTTATTGAGAATTTTTGCATCTATGTTCATTAGGGATATTGACCTGTAGTTCTCATTTTTAATGGTGTCTTTGTGTGTGTGTGGTGTGGTGTCTTTATCTGGTTTTGGCATCAGGGTAATCCTGGCCTCATAGAAGTTTTCCTTCTTTTTCTAGTTTTTGGAATGATTTGAGAAGAATAGGTATTAACTCTTCTTTAAATGCTTGGTAGAATTCTGTGAAGCCATTTGGCCCTGGACTTTTGTTGGTTGAGATTTTTTTTGATAACTGACACGATTTCTTTGCTGGTTATCAGTCTGTTCAAATTGTCTATTTCTTCCTGTTACAATTTTGGTAGTTTATATGTTTCCAGGAATTTATCCATTTCTTCTAGGTTGTCAAATTTATTAGCATATAGTTTTTTATAATATCCCCTTATAATTATTTGTGTTTCTGTGGTGTGGTTTTTATCCTCTTTCATTTGTGATTTTATTTATGAGTACTTTCTCCCTCTCTCTCTCTCTCTCTCTTTTTTTCCTTGACAAGTCTGGCTAGAGGTTTATCAGTTTTGTTTTGTTTTGTTTTTCAAAGATCCAGCTCCTTGTTTCTTTGATCTCTTCTATTGTTTGGGCTTTTTGTTTGTTTGTTTGTTTTTAATATACTTTATTTCTGCTCTAATCTTTATTATTTCATTCCTTCTGCTGGTTTTAGGTTCTGTTTGTTGTTCTTTTGCTAACTCCTTTAGGTGCAAGTTTAAGATATTTATTTGAGATTTTCCTTGCTCTGAGGTAGGCTTGTATTCCTATAAACTTCCCTCTTAGAACCACTTTTGTTGCATTCAGAGGTTTTGGACCTCTGTGTTTTCATTTTCATTTGTTTCAATGTACTCGTTTATTTCTTCTTTTATTTCTTGGTTGATCCATTCATTGTTTAGAAGCTTCTTATTTAAGCTCCACATATTGCTGGTATTTCCATATTTTTTTCTTGTGGTTGACTTCTAGTTTCTTAGCATTGTGGTCAGAAAAGGTGCATGGTGTTATTTCAATCTTCTTGAATTTGTTGAGGTTTGTTTTGTGGGCTGATATGTGATCTATTCTGGAGAATGTGCCAAGTGGACTTGAAAGGAATGTGTATTCTGTTTTAAGATAAAATGTTTTGAATATATCTGTTAAATCCATCTGTTCCAGTGTGTCATTTAAAACCATTATTTTCTTGTTGATTTTCTGTGTGATGATCTGTCCATTAATGGAAGTGGATGTTAAAGTGTCCAACTTTTATTGTATTATTGTAAGTTAGTTATTTTATGTTTGTTATTAACTGTTTTAGGTATTTGGGTGCTGCTATTTTGGGTGCATAAATATTTACAATTCTTATATCTTCCTGTTGGATTGTCTCCTTTATTATTATATAGTGTCCTTCTTTGTCTCTTGTTACAGTCTTTGTTTTAAAGGCTATTTTCTCTGATATCAGTATTGCTACTCCAGATTTCTTTTGACATCCATTTGCCAGATAGATGTTTCTACATCCTCTCATTTTCAATCTACAGGTGTCTTTAGGTCTAAAATAGGTCTCAGGGCACCTGGATGGCTCAGTCATTAAGCATCTGCCTTCGGCTCAGGTCATGATCCCAAGGTCCTGGGATCGAGCCCTGCATCAGGCTCTCTGCTAGGCGGGAAGCCTGCTTCTCCTTCTCCCACTCCCCCTGCTTGTGTTCCTGTTCTCACGCTCTCTCTCTCTCTCTCTGTCAAATAAATAAATAAAATCTTTAAAAAATAAAATAAATAAAATAAAACAGGTCTCTAGTAGGCCACAGACTGATGGGGTTTGGCTTTTTGCCATTCTGTCACCTTATGTCTTTTGATTGGAGCATGTAGTCCATTAATATTCAAAGTAATCATTGATAGACATGTATTTATTGCCATTTTATTACTTGCTGTGTGGTTGTTTCTGAAGTTTTACTCTGATCCTTATCTTTCTCTCTTTCATGTTTTTTTAATTTAAATTCAATTAGTCAACATATAATACATCATTAATTTTTGATGTAATGTTCAATGATTCATTAGTTGCATATAACACCCAGTGCTCATCATATCATGTGCCCTCCTTAATGCACATCACCCAGTTACCCCATCCCCCCACCCACTTCCCTTTCTGCAACCCTCAGTTTGTTTCTCGGAGTCAAGAGTCTCTCTGGATATCTTCCTCTTTATTGTTTGCATATTTATTAATGTTTTTTAATGTATGGTTACCATTAGGTGTGCATATAACTTCTGCATTTAGCAGTCTATATTAAGTTGATGGTCACTTAAGTTTGAACCCATTCTTTTCTCTCTGCATTTTTGGTGTATGTTATTATAATTCATATAATTCATATCCTTTTTTTGTGAGTTTCTTGACTGATTTTTTAGAGAAATATTCACTTTTACTGCTTTTGTGTTTCCTACTTCTATTCTGTCACTTGTGGTTTCTCCTCTCCACTCAGAGTTCCTTTTAATATTTCTTGCATAGCTGGTTTAGTGGTCATAAACTCCTTTAGTTTTTGTTTGTCTGCTGAAGTCTCTATCTGCTCTTCTATTATGAATGATAGCCTTACTGGATAGAATATTCTTGGCTGCAGAGTTTTCCCATTCAGTGCTTTGAATATATCATGCCACTCACTTCTGCCCTGCAAAGTTTCTGTTGAAAAATCTCTAGCTAGCATTATGGGCTTTTTTTTTTTTTTTGTAAGTTAATGATGTCTTCTATCTTGCTGCCTTTAAATTTTTTATCACTATATTTTGCAAATTTAATTACAATATGTTTTGGTGTGGGTCTGCTTTTGTTGATTATGTTGGGCTTCTCTGTGACTCCTGATCTGGATATTTTTTTCCTTACCTAGATTAGGGAAGTTTTTGGCTATTATTTCTCAAGTAAATTCTCTGCCCCCTTTTCTATCTCTTTTTCTTCTGGGACTCCTATAATATGAATGTTATTATGTTTGATGGAGTCACTGAGTTCCCTAAATCTATTTTCATTTTGCATAGTTCTTTTTTTTTTTTCTTCATTTTTTTTA